>NW_004524651.1:6160061-6165602 GCF_000260255.1 Octodon degus
CCCCCTTATTCCAGACCCTAGCCTCCCTGTTGTTCCCCAAACACACCGGCTTTACTGTCACCCAGAATCCTGCAGAAATGGTTCCCTCATGTACCATTTCGGCTCTCTTGATTATCTCTTTGCTCTTTGCTCAGATATTACCTATTTAGTGAAGATTTCCCTGGCTGCGCTATCTGAAACTTCAATCCCCCACCATTGTCTATCCCCATCTCTTATTTCCTCTTTAGCCTTTATCATCATCAAACAAGATCTAAATATTACCCATGTGTCTGCTTTCTGTGTGTGCTTGTTATCTATGTACACAAGCTCATGAAAGAATCTTGTTTTCTTTTCAGTGTTGGGAGTCAACCCCATGGCCTCATGCCAAGCAGGTGCTCTGCCACTGGGCCACACCTCCAGGGTTAGCGCCCTTTCTTCATTATCCTAGTTGGACTACTGACTGATTCAGTACACATTCACCAATTGTAAAATGCCTGTGTAGAAGATTTTCTTTCCTACTTGAAATTGGATCTGAAGATAGACTCTATACCTGCACACAGCGCTGACATTTCCTACAGACTGTGCCCCTTAGATCTCCAAACTGGTATCATTATCCAACACGTACATGGTTATCATTAGCCGACATTGTAAGTGAGGAAACCAACACTTATGAAATTCTGCTAAAGAGCAGAAAGCTGTAGACATTGTGTGAATAGAACTGGATTTCCAATTCATGTTTATCTATATGAGTAAGTACTAAGTCTGTGGTCTTAGCTACTACAATGAGCTATATCCTTTCCAAAAAAATTCCTTAGGGCATTCCTTACTCAATATATAGTACTGGGGGGGACTAATATTATATGATCAGTGAACAAAAGATTGCAAGATTTTTCAATGTTAGCACTCATAAAAAATAAAACTCCTTTTTTGTTATTATTCTTCATCTGCATCCCCAGTCTAATACTCCAGATAAACTACATCCTTTTTCATCATTTGCTGCCACAAATTACCGATCACAGAAAGTAGGAGACATTTGTGTTTCTTTATCAGTTAATTTGATTTATTTTGCATTTCTCCTTTGTTCCATGTTCTTACCAAGCGTGACACACCAATGGTGGGTTTCATATTATGTTAATATATTCAAACAGAGTAGAAGGAAGAATGGATGAAATATAGCCAAGATTTATGTACATCTAAACTTTTGTTCAGTAACAAAATTCCCTTTATGTCGTCCCTGGTAAACTAAAAACAATGATCTACATAACAGAAACATTTACAATAAAATTCTAATTAGAGGCAGCTAGGTATACGTATGTTTGTTATTATGTTCTAATTACTCATTTTTCATATTGGGTTTATAATCCTGGATTAGAACTCTTTGAAGGCCATCTGAAACTTGCTTCTCTTTAAACAGAAGGATTGATGTGATTTTTATGAACCTATGAGACCATCATTTATACAGTAAGTTCACGATCACAGTCAATTAAAACAAACTTCCGTTTTTAACCTAATTGGCCTCTAGGCAGTTGTTCATCAGAACGGAACAGCATGGGAGACAAGAATTAGAAAATTCATTCAGTCAAAAAAAAATTAAGTAGAATTAATACAAGAGAAAACTGCATAAGCATGTTTAGTCACCGAGCCGGTCCTTCATTTCTAGTCTTTTTAGGTTGCTCAATACTTAATATTTTCAATGTGAGCTCAGGACGCTGAGTAAATATTACATTGAATGAATGACTTTCTATGTCAGCTAAGGACACAGAAAAGCATTTGCAGTGAATGCCTATACATGAGGCAATCTCCAATTACTTCTGTTTCTTCTATTTCCAACTCCTTCTAATGATGATAAATTTCCTTCTCATCAGAGTAACTACAGGCTGAAACAGAGTTACAGTTAATCACATAATGAAACACTTAAATAATGTGAAGTTGAAAAATGCTACAAAGGTGACTGTGATAAGTACGTTTCTTTTAGGAAAGGGAAAAAGATGAAAGACAAAGCCAAACTTTAATTTCAAAGAACTAGCGCATTAAAGGGAGGTGGAATAAAAAAAAGGAAAACCACTGGAAATCCACACAGTAAAAATGAGACTTATTTTTCTCAGTCAGATGCCGCAAATACTGTTCTTCTTCTGTAAATTAATTAGAAGAATGGATTAGCACTAAAAGCTGAAATATAAATGTGCCCAACATCAGTGTTGAGAAGAGCTAGAGAATAGCACGCATGTGTGAACTCTTGTAGAAAAACACTTTGAAACTAGTATTTCAATATGTGCAGAAATACATGGGGAAATGTTTGGAAGAATATACACTCAACTTTTAAAATGACCTCCTCTACGAATTAGGATTGGTGTGTATCTTGAAATTTATTCTAGGCATGTCTGTGTGGTTTGACATTTTTAATAATAGCATATATATATGGCAAACACAAGGTCCTGAGTTCCATCCCAGGTGCCACATGCCATGTCAGCACTGAAACCAGGCATGGTGGCACACAGCTGTAACTCTAGGCTGAAACACAGGGATCACTATGAGTTCGAACTGCATAGTGAGACCCTGTATCAAAAAAATAAATAAATAAATTATATATACATATATATATATATACATATTACTTGCCAATTTGTGTAAGAAATACAAGAATATGAATGTGTCATGCTCACACACAGCCTCTTCTTGTGTAAATCACTGGAAGGCTGATCAAGGCCAGCTCTCTGCTGCCTGGACTCCCAGCCTAGCCCCATATAATCAAACACTGATCTTATGTTATCACTTTCAATCTAGACATCAGTGTCCTCCACAGAAAAATAAGGACATTGAATTTGGTGGCATGGCCGGCTCCTTTTTCACTTCTTATAAATTGACCATGGAAAGGAAGATACTAAGTCAGTAAAATCCTCGCTTTATCTTTTCTTGGACTTTGTTTCTCTTTAGTCAAAGCTGATAATCACCTACATAGTTCAAAATGCTCCATCTTCCTATGCACACTCATATGTGTAGTTACATATACACAAAGATCTCTCCACAGGAATCAAGACCAAGTTCATCTTCTCCAACCATCGACCTCATGGCCTGCAGGATTCAGTAGGTAGCATGAAGTCACTAACATATGTTAAGGATACACAGGGGTTTCAATGTCTTAAGTGTCATTAAAGTGTCTTAGTGACTAAAGTTCTAGTTTTCTTACCAAATATGAGGAAGTCATGATTAGTACTTCCTTTTATCCACATTTATTCTGTTTTGGCCCCAGCTGGTATACTGAAGTTCATTTCTGGCACAAACCACCCAGAGGTGGTGCAAACCCCCAACTAAAGGACACAAACCAGACTGCACTCAGCTGACACCAACTGGCCACAAGCCTGGGACAGTCCCACAGTCCCACCAATGTGTGATGATTTACGAAAACAATTCACAAGACTCAGGATGAGATTGTATTCCTGACTGCAGTCATTTTTAAAATAAAGAGTGCAACTCAGGAAGAACCAAATAAAAAGACCCAGAGAGGGCTGGAAGAATCGTAGGCACAGAACATCTCACTCCGACTTCAGGGAACACAGCCCAGCCATCCCGCCCTCCTGTCAGTGTGGTCATCAACCACAAGGCTTCAGGGTTCAGAGTGTGCCCTGGATTTGCATTACAAAAGATGATTGCTTGAAGGACTGGCCAGTAACTGAACTCCATCTCTAGGTCCTGCCCACTCCTCAGAGGTCAAAGAAGCTGACCTCCAACCCTCCAGTCCACATGGTTGTCATCACTGGTGACTGCCCCATTCTGAAGTTACCCGGAGGCCCACCATGAGGCACCTGCGCAGCGTAAATTCAGATGTAATTTCAGGAACTGAAAAATAACAAATGTATTTCCATCACTTGAGAAGTTCCAACAATTTTAAGGAGTGTGTGCCAAGGGGCTAAGATAAAGACCAGACACATTTTTAAACATAGAACTCCAAACCTATTACTTAAATTTGGCAACTCCTACATTTTTATGCTGTAATATGGAATGGCCACCAACATAGCATCCTCAATTATCAATTCCAGTCATTCAGTGGTTGCCCACAAAGAGTTCACATTTCAAATATGTGGCTGCTTTATCTCTCTACAGTCCTGAGAGGCAGGACAGCATTGTGGTTCAGTGCTATAAGGTCTAGAGCTAAATTTCTTCACCTCAATTCCAGGGTTCTGTTGTGTTTAGTCTTTAAACAAATGAGTTTGTCTGCCTGTGCAGATGTAAAGTGTAAATGTAAAATGAGAAGTGAAAATTATACCTTTCTCCTAGGATGATGGTAAGGATTAAATGAGCTAATAAAAGTAAAGTATTTAGGATTTTGTTTAGCACTCACTGAGTTTTTTATTGCTATATTAATATGACATGACTATTTTTTGTTAGACGTTTTACTTTGTATATACAGCTTTAACATTATCCAAATTATCTTTGAAAACCAAATTGCAAGATAATATATCCTTTCAAAAAAAAAAAAACTTCCCAAAATAAGGAAGTTAGACTAAATAATATTACAGTTGCTTCCAACTCAAAAGGTCACCAATTCTGTAACTGACCCTCAAGAACTCCAACTCCATAGCCCTACTGGTGTGACCTTTTTGGACACCTCTTAATTTCTTTGATGCACACAACTCTTCACAGGCAATCATATAGGAATCCAACCACAGTGAGTCAAAATGGTAAGCAAGGTTATTCTTCAAAGCATGAAAAAGGCAGCTCAGTGGCTAGCCCTGGACCAGGCTCCACCATTGCAGCCCACAGCACTGAGATGTAGATCAGCTATAGGCTGAGCATGCCCTCAGGTCTGCAGGCTCACATCAAGATGGACAAAGCAATTTCCTCTCCTCACTGATGGAGAGTCCACTGTGTCCTCCTTGGCTTGGGAGAAGTAGAATCTGTCATTTGCCAAACAGCCTTCACCATTAAAAACCATGCTCTTGTGTTTGTCTCTCATCTTTTTCCCCCGGGGCAACTGGTTCTCAGCACTTAATATGACAAAACAAAAGAATTTATTACAAGCATTAAGAACTTCTAGCCTCTTGCCATCTCTTTCCTTCTCACCATTCTTCATTATTTCACCCATAGGCTAAAATCCCATGAGTCACGCCTTGGTAGGAGGACACTCAATCAAACAACTTCTCCATTTCTGCAGATCAGTATTTTGAAGGTAAAAATGATGCTTGGCTTCAATTTCTCCAGAAAACAAATGTTCGGTTGTACAGAACAATGAAGGCTTGGCACGAGAGTCCTAGTACTGAGCTTACATCCAAATAATCAGGAAGGAATCATTTCCTTTGCATACGTATCTCAGCACATCCACAATTGCATGTCCTGTCCAGATCTCAGATGGATGATAGGGCAGAGTAACAAGAAAGGATGAAGGAGCTAGGGGTGGAAGGAGGTGATGAAGCCACGAGTTCTACAGCAGAACTAATAACTGGGAAAATCTAATCTTTAAGAATGGAGCCCCAAGGGACAGGGAGATAGCTCAGTAGAATAAGCACTTGCCTGGCAAGCGCAAGGGCACGAGTTCAATCCCTGGTTCCTCAAAAAAAAAAAAAA
>NW_004524651.1:6166707-6174842 GCF_000260255.1 Octodon degus
TTTTTTTTTTAAATAATAGAGAAAAAAATAAGCTAATGTCTGACTTAACTGGATGCATCTGTTATGGCTTGCGCCTAGGTGTCCCCCAAAACCTCCTGCAGTCATAGAGCAGCTGCTAGCGTTTGTGATTAATTATTGTGGGTGTGGATGCTGCACCTGCCCTGGGGCAGGTAATCTGCATTACAGTGCGAGGAGGGCAGAGAGGCCAGCAGGCTGCCCCTCCCTTTGCCATTTGCTCTTTGCCACTGCCATAAAAGGCTGCTCTATGCCCTGTACCACTCTGCCTTGGAGCCAGCTAAATATGGACTGAAACTCCACTAACTATGAGATAAATAAACCTTTCCTTCCTTAATTCTGGGGGTTGGGTATTTGTCCCAGCAATGACAGAAGAATGACCGAGACAGCATCTATGGCAAACATCTAGCTGTTTAAATTACATGACTAAAAAGCCCACAAAGGTCACACCTTTCGAGAATAAGAAGAGTACAGACAGAAATCTCACCATATCCTAAAGGCAAAAGGCATGAAACCTGCAACTGAATCTCTATGTGATAAATTCATTAATCTTTTCCTCTCTAGATTATTGGCTACTGATGTTATAAGTAAATAACTTCATAATTTTAAAATATTGTAAATTATGAAACTTGGACCAGTGAGATAGCTCAGTGGACTCAGCACCTGCTTAGGCAAGTGCAGGAACCATGTTCCCTGGAACCACATGCCATGCCAGTTTCGCCTCCAGGGCACACTGAGCTGGCCCCTGAGACCAGGCATGGTGATGCATGCCTGTAATCCCAGCACTGGGGAGGCTGAAAACAGGAGGATCACTGCAAGTCTGAGCTGCATAGTGAGACCCTGTACCAAATACATACATACATACATACATACATACATACATACATACAAAATTATGACTCTTCAACACAAAATTTTGTAGATTATTCCAACCTTGATTGACTGCAAAATAACTAATTCATTAATGCAAGGAATCTGCATACTTCTTTCCATACCATAAGCTGTCACAAGTGTCAGAAGCAAGGCTTCCACTTCTGGGAGAATCTCACAGTATTAACATCAAACAATGATGGTAACAAATGCTGTTCATGGTGTACACAGCACTATTTCACAGCTTAAATATGCCTCCTTGTTCATGTAAAATCTTCTCCTAGGGTTGCTCCAAGACCTTTCCAATATAAGGATGTGCTTATTAAAATAAAATAGGAGCAGAAAAATGACAAGTAGCCAGAGGACCTAAAACTCCAAAGCTATAATGGGATTCTCAGAAAAGCAACAAATCCAATAAGTTCAAGATTTGGCTACTGGCAAGGCCACTGAGATGAAAGGGAATGAGATGATAACTAAAGTTTACAGTCAAGAGGTTAAAGGGTGGCAGTGCTCAACTTGGGGTAACATAAGAAGCAAGAGTCTGGGTGGAATGGAACTGCAGGACTTAATATTTGTCCTGCTGGATTTTGGACGTGTGTTGGTCCCAATGCTTGGTATCCTGCTGTGTGTAACTTTTGGAATGGTAACATTTATCTTGTGCCATTGAATGTTGGCAATGTTTAACTTTTCTTTTGTACAGGGGCTCACAGTTGGATCTTGGGACTTGGACTTTTCAGCAATGCCGACACTGTTGGGACTTTGGCAACTCTCAGAGATGGACTAGAATGTCTTGTGCATAAAGGGATATGCATGAGTCTTTGAGGGTCCAGGGGCGGAATGTTATGGTTTGTGTCTAGGTGTCCCCCCAAGGCCTCATGCAATCAAGGGGCAGCTTCTGGAGTTTGTGGTTGATTCAAGATCAAATGCTGGGTTTATGAGTGTGAGTGCCCTGGGGCAGATACTCTGCATTACAATGTAAGGAGGGGGGGAGGCTAGACGGCTGCCTGAGGCTCCCACTCCCTTCTCCCTTGATCTTCACTGCCACCACGAAGGCTGCTGTCTGTGCCATGTGCACTCTGCCTTGGAGCCAGCTGATCATGGAGGGAAACCTCCACTGACTGTGAGCTAAGTAAATCTTTCCTTCCTTCATTGGGGTGTCGGGCATTTTGTCCCAGCAACAAGAGAAGAGAAACTGAGACATATGTAAACAGGATGGTTTGGAAAACTATACTGTGGATTTCTGCTGGTCTATGGAAAGAAGCAGATAATGAGTAATTTGTTTTGTCTCCTTTTTCAATTGTACCTTTTCTGTTCTTAATTTCTTATACATTTCTTTCTTTTTCCAATTTGCATAAATATATCTGGTAATATGAATAACTGGTTGGAAGAAAACACTACACATTACAACAAATATTGTGAATTTCATATTACTTTGTTAGGTGAAATTCTGTATCACTTGTAATTTCTCTGTTTTATTTTGTTTTGTTTTTTATGTATTTAGTATAGGGTCTACAGGGTCTCACTACACAGATTGGACTAATTTCTCTGTTTTAATACTATTTTATACTCTCTTTAAAAAAAATTTAAAAATCAAAAAAAAAAAAGAGTCTGGGTGGAAAACTCCTCCACTCAAAATAGGTTTTGTTCTCAGGGCTCAGTAGACCCCTGGGGACAGTTGTCCTGCAAGGACAGGAGAAAGAGTCCCCAGAAGAGGCTGCAGGCAGGATTAGAGGGGTTTTTATCTACATTTCATTGTAATGTCACACCCCGGGGTACCCCCAGGCACTATAAACCTGTGACTACAGATTACAAAGCCCACAGAAACTACAAATCGCCTCATTTGGTTTATAGGTAGGAAACATTGAATGAAACTTAAAGAACATATTTTTTTATATTTTCTTATAAAGAAATACTCATAATACAAAGGAAAAAATTTTTGTTCCAGTGTAGCAAAATAGATTGTCTGTGACCTTAAAGTGTGATTAAAGTCTATTGGTGCTGATCAGTAAAGTGACACTTAATTACACGGGGCTTTTCATTTTCTAAGCACTTTACAAGTACTGTATTAACTAATTAACGACAGAAAACCTGGTGTTTCTTGGAAAGGACTGCTGTCATCACTTCTTTTCACCTTTTAGATGAACTTTTCTTTTTCATCCTGAAATATAACATGCACACAATGGATGATATTTAAACTTTTCAAACTAATGATTACAGCAAGCAGTTCATTTTCCTGGTACTTCCAGAACTGAATTACAATTTCAAAAGACGGAAGCAAGCTCTCTGGGAAGAGAAGCAGTCAGGCTCATAGAAGTCCATCGCTGAGCACCAGTGTACCCTGTAAAGGACAATGGAGCAGCAAGGTGGGAAGGCTGACGGCCTGCCAGCGGCCCTGTGTCCCTGGGAGCAGGTGGCATGCGGGTGCCGTCTCCACCTCACCGGTCGCTCTAATGTGGGTGCAAACCAAGACTTTTCCTCTTGTAGCACTTTTAAAATATTGTTCCCTGAGCAGTTGTCAAAAGAACATGGATTAATACAGCATATTCACTTTGAAGGTGAATGTTTTGGGTTCATGCAAAAGCCTCTTACTGGTTTATATAAGAATGTGGAGTACAATGTGATTCAGATTAGCTTTCACTTGTTTCACTAAAGTACAAAGTTGGTTTTAAAAAATGACATGTTTAAATTTTATTTTTATTACAGAGGCAGACACCTTGTCATGAATCCCTCTCCTCCCTCTCACTTCTAACACATGTATCGCATTGTCCTTGTCACTCTCTGAAGCAGTTCTCATAGTCCTCTCTTGTGCTTTTTTGTGGCTGCCTCGAGGCCCTGAATTGATTCATCTCTGGAAATTTTTGTCAAGTAAAACCATGGAGGTGTGCGCTCTCCCAGCTTAGTCACTGGATCTGGCACTGCATGGCTTCTGGCCTTCCACCAAAGCCAAAAGGACCCTGAGAGGTAAACACTTTGCATTGATTAGGAGATTAGGCAGCCAGAATACCGCAGCTGAAGACTCTCAAGAAAGCGCACTTCCAGAACTGCTTCAGAAAGGGGCAAGAAACAATGGGATAAGCATGTTCCAAGAGAGGGGGGGTATTTTGAGGATTAGTGGCAATGTGCCTTTTACTGTAATAAAGTTTTTAAACTCAACCATATTTTGGCACCATTCCACGAATATTAAGCACCTAAAATGAGCAAAGTCCCTTGAGCAGGGTCAGCCCTGCACAGTGGGACAGGAATCTCCCCAGTCACAGCACAAGAGCTGGGTGGTATCGCACTCACACATACTCCCTCCTTCTCCCCATAAAATTCCTGTCTGCCAAGGCAGGCATAAGTCCCCAGTGCAGAAGATGGTAACATGAGACATTTAAGAACCAACTTGCAGCCTTGCATGAGATCTTCATGTCCACCGCAGCAGTACAAACTCAGGAAGATTATAACCTCCTCCAGAACTCTGCTTCCCCATACAGAAAAGGTGAATGATGGTACTCTGATAACTGAATAAACAAGAGCCTGCAGAAAGACTGTAATTGGCTTTGTTCTTTGATTTTTTTAATGCTTTTCCATTTCTTATATTGGTAATGTTTCCTTCTGCTCAAAATGATAATGTTTCTGGGAAAATTATTAATAAAACTTCTGTGCCCATGTATAAATATTGAATAAAATAAGAAAAATGCCACACCAGTAATATAGTGCAAATTGTGTGGGATTTGGAGGAAGTAGCCTGACTAGAATTCAGGGAGGGGCATTTGGGAAGTAGGTAGCTGCCTCAGGCCTCACCCGTGCCCTGTGGCATCACCCCGAATGCGCAGTGTGTGCTGCTACACAGCAGACTTCTGTGGGCTGGTGGCGACTTAACCAACCTAGAAACATACACAAGTCTGCACACCCACAGGCCCATACCCATGCACACATGTGTGCACCCATACACACACACACACACACACACACACACACACACACACTTGATCTGTCTCCCTCCACTGTGCCGTAAGCAGCAGTTTCCTACAGAGCACTTGAGGGCTTCCTGGGGAAGATCAGCCCCCAAATTACTTGGATCAGAAAGAGGAGACACAAACCTCTTCGCAGCTCAGGTACCCACCTGATCAACTGAGCAGCTCTGAGTCCAGTCCCAGGGCCAGGAGCAGATCTGGTACTCTCCTGCTGTGTTACTTACCTTGCATATCACTTACCATGTGTCACTTCCCTCACATGTTACTTACCTTACAGGTCACTTACTGTTGTGTGTTACTTGTCTTTGTGTGTTACTAACCTGCCACGTGTGTTATTCGCCTTGCGTGTCACTTATCCTATGTGTCACTTACCTTGTGTGCTACTCCCCTTCTGTGTTACTTACCCTTGTGAGTTACTACCCTACTGTGTTATTGACCTTGTGTGTTATTCACTTTGCCTTTCACTTACCTTGCATGTCACTTACCTCATGTGTCACTTACCCCATGTCACTTACCTTGTGTGTCATTTCCTTTTGTGTCACCAACTTGTATACCACTTAACCTTGTGTGTCACCTACCCTTGTGTTTCACTTACCCTTGTGTGTCACTTACCCTTGTGTGTCACTTACCCTTGTGCCTGTCTCCCACTGTGTGTTGTCCTGGTTATTAGGAATACACATGCAGTGAGCTCTGGATACCGAATAATTCTCAGTCTAGCTGAAGTTATTTATGAATCATTCCAACTCAAATATCTAAGGCACACTTTAATTTCAGCTGTGCACCCTTAACTAATTTAGCCCAGAGGTCACAGAGGCAGAGATTATAATTCCAGCCAGTACTTCCCTAGGCTAGTTCTCTTCTCACTCTTCCAGTCATCCTTTAAATCCAAATGAGGCCTGAGCAAATACACACAAATCTCCACTTTGCTCTGCCCAGACAAATTTTAAATCCCTCTTGCCTATTTCTAACTTTGTTATTTATATTTATGATATAATATTAGCTATATTTATGTGCATCTAGAGCAGTGCAATTGCAGAAATTTATCAAGAATTCTCTTCAGAAAACTGCCCTCAGAATCACCACCGACTGTCAACATCTGTCATGGCGCTATGTCACTGCAGGAGCCTCTCCTTCCCTCACCCCTATGAGGCACCTCCATTACGTTTCCATGACAGATGGTGGAATGTTGCTGCATGACCCTTGGCCATTACAGAATTCTGCAGGACACAGAGGAGACTGCCAGCGCTTTCTGGTAAGCACAGAGGCTGAGAGTCCGTGTCAGCCATCCCTACACCAACCGGTCTCTTTCCTTCACAGTATTTATTTCTGGGAAACCAGTTGACAGCCAAACGTAACTAGAGCTTAGGATCAGCACAGCCAGGAATGCCTAAGAACACAATACACTGGAGTGACGCTGGCAGAGTATTTGGCTCAGGGACGGATGGAATAATTTGCCTCCCGTGAGAGCCGTCATGATATTCTGTCCGGCAATGCACCAAATTCCCAATTATTCGTGATGGCTGCATATGAGGCATTCAGATCCAGAGATAAATCCCAAGTTTAAGGTAAGCAATAGTTACCCCCCAGCCATCCATTACTACCTTATATTACCTCAACAGATTTGGCTCTAAATCTTCCTCAGAGTTTCTTGTACTCATAGTTAGCTATGAAATGTTCATTTGCTCTTCTCTGTATGTTATTACTCAGTGTAGTGCAATATAGTATCAGTAAGTGTCATTCTTTCCTTAACTTAAAGTTTTAGGTTCAAACAAAATATTCTATAATTTTTTAATTACTCTGCATCTTTGTTATAAGATTATTTTTTCGCTTTTAGAATTTAAGAGTGAATGGGCCAGTCAGATAGCTCAGCAGATTAAAGCACCCGCTTAGGCAGAGCGCAGCGGCTGGAGTTCAATCCCCAGGCGTGCTGCGCCAGCCCCACCTCCAGGCAGGCTGAGATGGTGACTGAGACTGGGCATGGTGGCGCATGCCTGTAACCCCAGTGGTTGGGAGGCTGAAAACAGGAGAAGCACTGAGTCCAATCTACATAGTGAGACCCTGTACATCCTGTAGACCCTGTCCTAAATTCATAAAAAATAAAGAATTTAAGAGTGAAAATCACACACTCATCACAGTTTTTTTTATCTTTAAGAAACTTTTTTTATCACCTGACAATTTTTATGCCTTTCCAGGACCTCTTGTTTGTGAGGAGCAGCAGAATAAGCCACACCTAAACATGACCTTCAGGCATAGGAATCTTTCGGCCTGAAGACTGTTGAGAAGCAAATGCCCAAAAAGCTCCCCGCCCTTGCCCTGCTGATAGCTTAGAAGCAGGTCATGAATTTACCGAGGTGATTTCACAGCTGGGGGCAGCCTTCCTGCCTGAAGGGATCTTTGAGGGGATCCTCAGGTCACAGCCGAGCCACGCCCTGTAGGAAGTGGGGACAGGATCCAAGCCACGGTGTCTGGCCTTTCCCCTGGAGGCATCCACCTAGCACAGCACTCTTAGCTGCTCCTTCTCAGCACTTTGTAAGAGCTGCTTCCTCACCTGATGCCCGCGATGGCCGCAAGACTTCGCACTGAGATTTGCAAACAGAAATATCTCTACCTGCGCCCTCTCTACTCTCTCCTTATTGTGCTTATTGTTCTACTTATTAGTTAAAATTTTGTTCTATTTGTTGTTAAATACATTATCCCCCTTGCTCTCCACAGCAGGGAGAAAGAAGGCTTAAATATGAGTAGAGTTTTGCCTCTTTTCCATCCACAACTCCCCCAAGCCAGTCACAGAGTTCTGTAAGTAAGCTCTTCACAGAAGTAACCGGGTCAGAAGGGGTCACCAGCGGTCATCAGCGTGGGCTCTAATCCAGCATTGCTGGTGTCCTCACAAAAAGGGGAAGTTTTGACTCAGACAATGTGGGAAGACTGTCAAGATGCACAAAGGGGAGAGCAATATCTACCAGCCAGGAAGAGCGGTGACGCACACCTTTCTCCACAGTTCTCTGAGGCAACCAACACTGCCGCCATCTTGAGTTGGGACTTCTAGGTTCCAGAGCTGTGAGACAAGTCACGTCTACGGCCTACACCACCCAATTTGTGGTACTTTTTACTATATATACTCCTAGAAAACCAATGTAGAGACATCCAAAGCCACATGCAAATTAGAGAATAAGAAGATAGAGTTTGGAGTGGGTTTGCCTCCCTCAAAAGTCATTTAGAGGCCAGCAAGATAGCTCAGTGGCTTAAGCACCTGCCTGGCAAGCACAAGGTCCTGAGATCAATCCCCAGAATAACAAA
>NW_004524651.1:6175153-6176757 GCF_000260255.1 Octodon degus
TCATATATGCAAAACACACAGCACAGTGCCTGACACGTAGTTATCACCCGAAGTCATCCTCACACACTCCGTCCCTGTTACTCTGGGAGGTGAGTACCAGGCCCGCAGACCCAGCGAGGGGATTGGGATTGACTTTAACACCTAGCGTGGGCCGCACATATGGCCTTGCCTACTCGGTAAGAAAACACCCAAAATATTCAATTCACACCATAAGATATGATGAAACACCATGAAATAAAGACAGTGGGATGCGTCTTACAGGATAGAAAAAAATTAGCAAGAAAAATTCCTTTCTTCAAAGCTAAACTAGATCTTTACCTGCAAAAGAATGAAACTGGCCCCTTATCTGAACATCAGACACAAAAATCAAGTCAAAAGTGGGCTAAAGGCTTAAGCACAAGATCTAAAACCATAAAATGCCTAGAAGAAAATGTGGGGTGAAATTCCTTGACATTGACGATGGTAATGATTTTTGGGGTATAACATCAAAAGCACAGACGCAAAAGAAAGATTGTATGAACCACCCCCCCCCCATCCAATCTAAAAGCTTCTGCACATCAAAGGAAACAATCAGCAAAATGAAAAGGCAGCCTTACAATATGAGGGAAAAAATTGTAAATAATAAATCTATTGCAGGGTTACTATAGTAGTGGTTGATAGACTGTCAGTTTGGCTAAATGGCCTTCCCAGTTCCATCCCCTGGCCTTGGGGGCCAGGAGGGGTTGGGGGAGAGCCTGCCCCAGGAAAAGGGAAAATAAAGGGTATGTAAAGGGGAAGGATTCAGCATTCCACTTCTTTGGAGGAACTTCAGTCTTCACAGATAGCTTGGACTTCACCTCCTGGCTTTGCTTTCCATTGCAGACCCATGGCTGACTGACAGAGACTTACACAGAACACTGCAGTGAGCTCTAAACCTTGAGACTGAGTCCTTCAGTCTCTGGTGTGCAGACACCCTCTGCACGCTTCCTCATCCTACTCTGCAGCTGACCATAGTAAGCCAGTCTTACAGTTGCTTATACATTTGTACATCTTGTGTTATATCCGTTCCTTGTATTATATCTGTCCCTCTACTAAAACCCTAATACACTATCCAAAATAATAAGAAACTCATACAACACTGTAACAAAAAATAAATAACCTGATTTCTGAAAGAACAAAAGGACCTTACACATGCATTCCCCCAGCCCCATAGAAGACAGAGTAACAGCCAGCAGGTATCTGGAAAGGTCCTCAGCATTGCTAATCATCTGGGAAATGTAAATGAAAATCACAATGAAATGCCACCCCCACCTGTTAAGACGGCCATTATGAAAAAGACAAGAGACAGCCAGCACTGGCAATTGTGTGACAAAAAGACAACTCTGAGATGCTGTGGGAGGACTGTAAACTGCTGTTGCTTTTAAGGAAAGTAATGTGGAGGTTTCTCTGAAAAGTAAAAATAAAACTGCCGTAGAACCCAGCAGTCCCACTTCTCTACCTATGTAGGTGGGAACTAAACCACTATCTTGGAGAGTAATGTTACAGAGCGGGAGAGAGTGAGGAGGCTGCGTCTGGCTCCCGCTCTCACAGCCATTGCAGTACATTGAGCTCCATAGAGACAGCAC
>NW_004524651.1:6178597-6182407 GCF_000260255.1 Octodon degus
AGGTAAATGCTTTGGATGGACTTGGGATATCAAAGCAGCCAGGACAGCACAACTGTTGGTGTCCACAAAGGAGCACTTCCAGAGCCGCTTCAGAAAGGGCGAGGGGATATGTGTGTTTGAAGAGTGGGATGGTATTTTAGGGTGATTGATGGCAATGTGCTTTTTTTTGTACTAGGGATTGAACTCAGGACCTCATGCTTGCCAGGCAGGCACTTAAGCCACTGAGCTATCTCCCAAGCCCTGGTAATGTGTATTTTGTCATAATTTTAAAAAATTTAAATACTTATGTATGTTTTTAGCATGTCTTATATGTGACTATTATTTAACCTTAGAAAAAAAGAAAATTGTCATTTGCAACCACCAAGCTAAACCTGAAGAACAGTATACTAAGGGGACAGAAAAACAAATACTTGAAAATCTCACCTATGTGTGGACTCTCACAAAGTCTAGCTCACAGAAACAAACTAGAATGGTCATTAGCAGGGGCTGGAAGGTAGAAGAAAATGGGAGATGTTTATCAAATGGCACAAACTTTCAGTCATAAAATGAATCAGTTCTGAGACACATCTGCAATCCTAGCACTCCAGAAGCTGAGGCCAGAGGATGCTTACAAGCGTGAGGCTGCTGTGGGCCACATAGTGAGTGCGAGGCCAGCCTGGACTATCTGGTGAGACCCTGCCTCCAAACAACGACCACCAAATCAGTTCTGAAGATGAAATCTACAGAACAGTTATCAGCACTCTAGTTTATACTAGAAATTTACTAAGAAAATAGATCTTCGGTGTTCTTACACACACATACACACAGATGACTGACTTAGTTTTTATTATATAAACTATGTAATGGACATGCTAATTAGCTTGGGTATAATCATTATTTCAGTTATATAAAAAATCACTTTTACACTTTAAATAACATACACAATTTGTATTTGTCAGTCAGACCCCAGTAAACCTAGAAAAAATGAAGTCTATATTTTAAATATAAACAAGATTAGAGAGATTGAGACTGGCCAGATAGCTCAGCAGACTAAAGCATCTGCTTAAGCAGTCCCAGGGAGCAGGGTTCGATCCCCAGCATGCCATGTCCTGGGGCCTGCTGACATGGGGACTGACACTAGGCATGGTGGTAGGTGCCTATAATCCCAGTGCTTGGGAGGCTGAAAACAAGAGAATCACTACAAGTCTGAGCTTGTAGTGAGATCCTATAGACCCTGGACTAAAAATACAAAAAAAAAAAAATTAGAGATGTCAAAAATAGAGACTAGAGGCTGAGGAGGTAACTTGACAGTCTAAGCACCTGCTTGGAAAGCACAAGGACCTGGGTTTGATCCTTGGTAGTGCATGCTGCGCTGGCCCCAGAACCCCAGGCATTCCTTGTCAGCCACCAAAACTGGGCATGGTGGCATATGCCTGTAATCCCAGTGCTGGGGAGGCTGAGACAGAAGGATCACTGGGAGTCCAAGCTGTGTAGCAAAACCCTGTACCAAATAAATAAAGATTTAAAAAAAAAATAGAGAGAATGGCTGAGAGAGTGAGTCCTTAAAATTTATTATTGTCCATGAACGTATGCAAATACTTCCCCATGACATCCCTTCCAGTTCCCAAGAGTTGCTGCAAAGGTTACTGAAAGCCCAGCCCTGTCTGATAGGAACCCAACACTCCTGCAAGAAAACACCATGTTACTCTCCACATGCTCTTGGTTCACAAATAGCAATCCCAGACAGACTCAGAAGCCAAACGGTTCAGCATAGGATCACAGTACATGTCTGCTGGAATTTCTAATGATCAGTTTCTTATTCTACATCATGAAAAATCTTTATGACTCACATTTTAAAAACCCTGCCCATCATCCACTTCCAGTCCCTTATCACGGAGTAATCTCATTTCTTCTGCGCCCCACTCATTTCCCCACCAACTGGGTTAACTTAAAGCAAATTTGAAATGTATCATTTGATTCCTATATACTTCATTACATAGCTGTACAGCATAGGACTCTTTTGCTACATAATTAGAAGTAGAAATTAGTGATGCTTTTTTGTTATCAATAATTTCCCAGATTATGTCATAGCTAATAGGCTAGGGGTTAACCATAATCTCATAGGTAGTGTGTTAGCCTTTCCTGCTTCTCAGACACAATCCCTGATACCCACCACTTACAGGAAGAGAGGAATAGTCTGCTCACAGTCCCAGGGAATGCAGTCCATGGTCAGCTGGCCCTCAGGCAGAAGCGTCATGGCAGAAAGGTGGGGTCGAGCAAGGCTGCTGAACTCATGGCGGCCAGGAAGCAGGGCAAGGGACCATGAGTAAGTAACAGAGACGGATATACTACCTGAGGCCATGCGTCTATGGCCCACCCAGCCACCGACAGGAGCATGCTTTACTAATCAGCTAGACGTTTCTTCATCCAATGAAGTTGACACATCAAGATGAATGGTCACAAGGAGTTTGTCCTAAACTCATAGACTTTGTGGACATATCTCTAAAATCATTCAATCTAAATTTTTCCTCCCTCTTTTTTGTCTTATGCTATTGAGTTGTGGAAGATACTATATCATCTGTCATGAAGAATTTCACACATTCTGGATTATATTAATTTCACATTCCCAAGAAACCATTTAACACTTTCTGATCAACTGCAGGTTAAATCCAGAGGCCTGGTCAAATTCAAGCTGAATTTTTGAGAAAAAAATATATGCAGCGCTGAACACAGCATCTGGTTGTCTTGCTTTCTATCAATACCACGGAGTGGTGAAGTCCTGTGCCACCAGTCTGACTGACCCAGCACAGAGTTGCTCAGGCACATATGGTCCTGCAGATCTAGTGACGCTGGACGAGTTAGTGGCAGAGAGATGCTGTTTGGAACCTCCAACTGGTGAACTGCAGGTCAGACCCTTAGAGTTCTGGAGCAAAGCCCTCTACTTTCTGTAGATAACTACTCTCCTTTTGGCCTGTCGCTGGACCTTAGTAGAAGGTAGACACGTAACTGTGAGCCACCAAATTATGTGACCTGAGCCATGTGTCATGTACTGGGTGTTAGGTGACCCACTGAGCTATAAAGTTGAGTCTACACAGCAACACGTATCATGCAGTGGGAGTACTGTGACATGACCAGGCCCAAACAGGTTCTAACAGCACAGGTAAGTTACATTGGCAGGGGCCCAAAGACCCACAAACCCCATCTTCTACACAGCCTTCTCTCTGCTGGCATGCACTGTGGCCTGACAGGGAGCTCCCTATGAACAGATGACAGAGGAAAAGAAAACTCAGGCCTTGTTCAGAGAAGTCTCCACCTGATAGGCAGCCACCATGTGAAAATAGATGGCTTTCAGCCGTTTAGGAGAAAAGCTGAAGGACAACAAAGAAAGGGAACCTTCCCATGGGTGGAACTTCAAACTGTGCATCTAGCTGTTCACTTTGTTTGGAAGAAGAACAAGTCAGGCATGTGGTTGTATGCTGATGCATGGGATGTGGTCAGCAGTGTAGCTGGATGGTCACAGGAAGGTGATTGGGGAAAATGGTAGGAGAGAAATTTGGGGAAGAGATGTGGATAGCTGCAATCCCTGGATGAGAAAAAAACATAAAGATATTTGGGGCTCTTGTAGATGTTCACCTCAGCATGCTGAGTAATATCAGAAAGGAAAGTTCAATGATCAAATTTATAGACTGTCCCACTCTGTGGATACCAGCAGCCTCTTTGCTCAACCTCCTCCATCATCATCCAGTGAGTCTATCAACAAAGTAACCATGGTGGCAGGGATGGAGGTTATGCATGGGCTCAGCATATGGCCTTCTGCTCACTAAGGCTGAC
>NW_004524651.1:6182826-6184630 GCF_000260255.1 Octodon degus
CTCCTCCTCATTTCTTATCATGTAACATTAGTTGGACTAACTTGCTGTCATAATATTTAATTATCATTCGCTTTACGCCATAGACATGGAATATGAAGGAGAAAGGCATTATCACTCAGGGAGTTTC
Source organism: Octodon degus (assembly GCF_000260255.1). Taxonomy (NCBI): domain Eukaryota; kingdom Metazoa; phylum Chordata; class Mammalia; order Rodentia; family Octodontidae; genus Octodon; species Octodon degus. Next base: position 6,182,954 of record NW_004524651.1, read on the forward strand.
CCTCTTCTAAGAAAGTGGGTAGTACATTCATTCTCATGCTCTACAAAGGACAATTGAGCCATGGTAGGCAGAATGTTGACCCTATTACTGTCCTACTTAGGAAATTAAGCATGGCTTAGGGACACCTGTATATGCCATGTCAACAAGGGTAGATTGCAATGTTTAATTTTACTGCACCTGGGCTACCAAGTGCATTTGGTTAAGCATCATTTGGGTTGTATCTGTGAGGACATTTCTGGATAAGATTAACATTTAAATCAGCAACAGTAAAGCATGCTCTTCTCTCCACTGTGGGTCAGTCTCACCCAATTCTTTGAGAATCAATTAGGCTAGAAAGACTGAGTGAGTCAGCATTTGTTTTAACCATTTATTTATTTATTTTTGGCAGAACCGGGGATTGAACTCAAATCCTTGCATTTGCCAGTCAAGCGCTTATCCTACTGAGCCATCTCCCCGGCCCTGAGTCAGCATTTGTTGCCTGTGCTTGGTTATCATCAAGATGGGACCTCAGACTCTTACCTTCCCTACATTCAAATGCTCTTATGTATCAGGTGTGTAACCTTCTCTCTGACATAAATTTAGTACTTTTTCTTAGCTTATACATTTTTACTTTTATCATGCAATTTTAAAAAAATTTCACTCCTAGTAGCTACATAATATAGATGCCATTTTTTGATGCTGACAATTGAGATATTATTGAAACTTAATTCCAACCACAGAGAAAAACAAAAATTGGCTTTCAAACATTTATAGGACCATGAGATGTGGTTCCACTTTCTATTCTTTCCATATAGTTTCTGATTTGATCTGTCACATTCACCTGCTGTTCATCCAATACCACAAGAGCATTGGGTCAAATCCAAGAATATTAGAGTAAAATGGAGCTTCTCATCTTCATTTATCTGCTAGGGAGCACAGGGAGTTTTTCCACCAGGATAAGCTGGTATGTGACTCCTAGACACAACCTCTGAAGTTTCTGACTGTGAAAAGTAGAAGAGCCACATTTCTCTTTTCTGAAAAGGTTAAACAATGTGCTGCAGAGGAATGATTACTTGAGACTTTGACTCTGAATGATACAGAATTGGGGAAGTCACCAACTGTGGCTCCTGGGAGGAAGACAAGACACCAGGAGTCAACTTGAACAAGAGTTCTTTCAAACCCATTCAAAGCAGACTTTGAAGGTGGGTGGGGGGTCAGACACAACATAGTCTGACCCTGGAGCATCACTGTATCACATTACTTCAGGGGTCATTCACCAGCCTGTCAGCAGGCACAGGAAGTGGGAGAAAGCTCTGGCACATTCCCCCCTACAACCGCAGGGAGTGGAAATTAAAATCAGTAGGGAAGTTTATGAGCAGGACCCCTTCATTCACCTACTGAGTGAGTGGATACAGATGGCCACTTCTCCAAACACCAGCCAACTGATGTTTCTGAACAAAATCCTTGGTTTTTCCACCAGAAAACAACCATAAAAAATCTTTAAAAATACTCTAAGACCAGCAGAAAAGTATAAAAATGAAATATAAGAAGTAAAGCCATGCTATTATGTTGAGCTGTAGGGGACTCAGGTCAACAATTTCTGACATTGCCAGCCAAGCAGAAGACCCAATACTATTATGGGCTACTGGACTCTTTTAGAATATTTTGCTGAGTTTACACACCTATAATATTCAAATA
>NW_004524651.1:6184730-6190726 GCF_000260255.1 Octodon degus
TTTAGAATATTTTGCTGAGTTTACACACCTATAATATTCAAATAACGGAACTTAACAAAAAAGGGGATACAGATGAATGTCCATTTTGTATCTGTGTATTCAAATTGGATAGGATAGATATATAGTTACATTCTCTTAATGAATAGAGTTATTTGTTCTGATGGTGTTTGTAAGTAGGATATCATGTCCACATCTTCTACAGCAATTAACCACTAGGAAGAATGCATGCAATGTGTTAATTATTGAAACTGTCCTACCAATTTGATTTGAAACTGTCTCATTGTTATTTGTTTATCAATAAAATTATGGGAATAAATAAATAAATAAAAAGAGAAAAAATACTCTAAGACATGATTCTCTGTATTGTTGACACATTAAGTTATTAAGCACATTATTCCTTCATAAGAGTAAGGCTTTGTCTTGTTTGTTTTTTGACATGGGGTAGATACACTGTTGTCCAACTCCTTTGTTCAAGCATCTGCCTATGGAGAAGGGTGGGATATGAAAGGCAATGTCAGTGAGCTGGGACTTAACTTCAAATCTATGATCAGCTACATATAGAAGGCAAGCATAGTATCTATGCTCTAAATGGACATTCTAAGTGGAAAATCTTACCCCAAAACTGTAAGAAAGATATACAACGTATAGTAGTGTTCAGATAGCTTCGCAGTTTTCACGGAAGAATTATTCTGGCAGGATTATGTGGTATAAAGAACATTAGGTTTAAGAGTTCAAATACAGGCAACTTTCTAGGCTAGTTCCACAGCTAACCCTCCAGGTGAACAGAGAAAATACCATAATTATCATGACCAACTCCTCCCATCTTATGGGGCAGAGAATTGTCACCTACTCTCACTTCTTTTCAGACTGCTGTTCAGGATCATAATGTACTCAAGACATTAACCTCTCAAACAAACTCCTCATTGATGATGCTGCTGAAAATAAAAATTATAACAGCAACCCTGGTAAGAGCTAATATTTACTGAGCACTAAGTGTGTGGCATTTGGAGCACTAATTTCTCATTTCCTGACTTAAATGAGCTCATGTCGCATACCATTTATGTCTAAGGTTAGAGTCCTCCATCTGACAACCGCATTATAACCATCCTCAAGAGACGAATCTAAAAGCAATGGAGGAAAGGCTCAAGGAGACAGAATTTGTTTCAGTGAGGACACTGTTTTGAGTTGAACTGTGTGCCCCCACCCAGTATACTGATTAATTACCAATCCACAGTACCTCAAACACATGGCCTTATTTGAATGTAGTGTCTTTGTAGACTTAATCTGGTTAAAACCAGTTCATGAAAGCAGGTGCTAATCCAGTATATCTGTGTCCTTAGCAAGAGTAGAAATTTAAACAGACACACACAAGGAGATTAGGACATGTAGACACACAGGAAGAGTACCGTGTAACATCCATGGAGAGACTGGACTGGTGCAGTTGAAAGTCAAGAGATGCCAAAGATTGCTGACCACTGCCCCCAGGTCAGGCGAGGCAAGGAAGAATGATAAGAAGATGCCAGGAAGCTACATGGTCTCAAGGAAGCCTCACCTTGGCAGCACCTTAAGCCTAAACCTCTAGCCTCCACTCCAGGCATCATCAGGGTCCTGACCCGGCATGAGTTCCATCCCCAGCACCCATTCCCTACTCACATGTGCAAAATCTCCCATATTAGGACCCCTAGTCATGTCACTTTGTTCCCTTAGCCCTAGAGAATTAATAGTACAACTATTGAGTTTAAAATATTTATAAGGCATTCAAGTGATACCCAACAGATAATGGAATAGGAATCTAAAGCTCAGGGAAAAGATTGATGCTAGATATAATTTGGGAATCACAAACAGCTAAGTGACAACTGTGTCAAATATAACAGGGAAAAAAAGATAGAAAAAGTCTCAATGAACTTAACAATTGGGCAAACATAATTCATCTTAAGGATGAAGTCCAGTGGTCATGCAGTGGATTGAGCTGTGAATGAGATCTATTCCTCCAATGGTTGTTGTAACTTGGAAATAGCAAACATAAACCATTCTTACTAAGTTTAAAAAAGAAAATGGAAAGCTAAGGTGTGTGCATATCACATACAGTCTACATGGTGCATAGATACCTCACAGAGTTTTTAAATCCACTTACAAATTTGCACAAACTTAATAGATTAAAACACCACATATTTATTACCACAGTTTGCATGGCTCAGGAGTTCAACACTACTTACCTGGATCCTCTCCTCAGTCTCAGGGCTCTAGGCCAGGCCCTGGCTGGGGCTTCTGCTCCTTCTCAAGCCCACGTTGTTCTCCACTGCTGTTGTGACACAATCCACTTCCTCACAACTCTAGGACTTTTCATGGTCTACTTACTTGAGTCTATCCAAAGAATCCATGACTACTTACCATTGCTTTCCAGTTCTTGCTGAATTAAGCTAAGCATGACATAATCTGCCTTTTGATAAACCCAGAGTCAACAGGGTAGAGACTTTAATTACATCTGAAATTCATTTTCCTCCATAAGGTAATATAACCATGGCAGTAGCATCCTACCATATCCACAGGTCCTGTCTGTGCTCAAGAGAAGAGGGTTATAGCACATAGAGCAGGAGAATCCCAGAGGGGAGGAAATCTGGGGGCCATCTCAGAGACATGCCTGCACAAGCTCCCTTGCTGTCCATTCCATGGCAAGCCCAACACTAAAACTAATCAAAAATGTACAGAACAGTATTGCAGATATGCTAGTGCACTCTGCAACCAGAATGCCTCAGTTTCCACCTCAGCTCCACCTCTTTCAACCGTGTGACCTGAAGCAAGTCATTTAACTCAAGTTCCCTGTCTGCAAGAATGGAGTGGATAGTAGTTGGTGCACCCCAACCCACTGCAAGGACTAATCAGTTTGTGGAGAACCATTCATATTGCTTCAAAGAGAGGGGGCTTCTAAGGATGCCTGAGGATGTGTCTAGTGCAGATGCACGGGGGGGGGGTACAGTTAAGTAACCATGACTTAGCACAAGTGAACATGCATGTGCTGGTTACAGTGCTAGGTAAGAATGTAGGGCTGAGGAGGTAGCTCAGCAGTCTAAGCAACTGGCTGTCAAGTGAAAGGACCTGAGTTCAATCCCCAGTACTAAAACCTTGGGCACACCATGTGGACTCCAAAACTGGGCATGATGATATGTGCCTGTAATCCCAGCTCTGGGGAGGCTGAGACAGGAGAATCACTGAGTCTGAACTGCAGAGTGAGACCCTGAATCCAGTAAATTAATATTTTTAAATGTAAATATGAGATAACAACCTATACAAGAATTATACAATCAAAATGCAGGATGCCCATCACCTGAGGAATGGATGAAAAAGATGTGGTAATGGAGTATTACTCAGCTATAAAGAATGATAAACTTGAAGCATTTATATTTAAGTGGATGCCACTTGAAGATATACTCATAAGTGAAATAAGCCAGACCCACATGTGTAAATATTGCATAGTCTCCCTAGTCTAAGAACTCAAAAGAAGAAATACAAATAGAAAGGTATAACACAATTAAAAGGAAAGCAAGGACTTGAGGATTATACAATGAAGAGAGGGCAAGGAGAAAGGCTAGGAAACATGACAGGGGCAAAGCCATGCATCTATACGCACAAGATGGGCAAGGCAAAGATCCTGAGAAACATCAACAGGTTTTTGAAACTAGCAATTAATTGGTAGGATTCTCACCCTGGCTAACTATATATTCTGATACTGAACCAAGAAACTGCACTAAAGATAGCAATGTGTAATAGAAGGGTCATGCTTGGAATGCCTGTCATTCTGGTCATTTAAATACGTACTGCTTGTCATGACATAACAATTACGGTCATACTGTCTCTCAAGTAAATGTTTATTTAAAAAAATAAAAGGGTAACAAATGAACTAAAGGGCATTCTTCACTTCTGTTACAGTGTTTGATTCTTTTGTACAGTGTTCATCTCTGCTTATATTACTCACCTCTTCTCATATGTTATCTATTTTTTCCATTGGAACTCTTAGCTCACGCATAATGATTATTTCAAATTTCTAGCCTGATGTCTCCAAAATCTCTATCAGATCTGAATCTACTTTTGGTACTTGCCTTTTCTCTTTAGACAAACTGTCTATTAAAAACAGATTCTCTATTAAAAACAGATTCTACCATTTATACAAAAAAGACCAAAAACAAACAGAATAGTCAATGCAACACTGAAGGGAAAAATTAGAGGACTGATATGATCTGACGTTTAGATATACTATAATGTTATATTAATAAATTTAGTAATGATATTGGGAAATGACTGACTAAATGATAAATGGAATCAAATACAAGGACAAAAAGTACACCTAGGCAATAGAGTAAACTAACGTTTGACAGAGAGACAAAGGTCATACAACCAAGAAAGGATTGCTTTTCAACAAACAGTACTAGGACAGCTGAACATTCACTTGCAAAAAAAATTTTTAAAAATCTAGACACAGACCTTATGCATTACACAAAAATTAACTCAAGGTTAATGAAAACATATGCTTAAATATATCACAAATATGGCGGTTAACTAATGAGCAACTTGTAACACCCAGCTGAACTGAAGTGGCGTGATTCTGGGTGGGGGAGGCCCACTGGTTTTCTTGATGTGAACTAAGCTGTTTTCATTTTCAGAGGAGCTCAGGTCCTTGCTGCTGTTGAGAATGCCTACAATTATCTCCAGGGAAATTTTGGTCCATACCTTGAATCTCACTTCCTGCTCCAGGGCGGATCCCTCAGCCTGCTGACACAGATCCTTCCCCAAATGGTGCAAACTTTCTAGCTTTGAACACTGGCCTTTGCATCTTCCCCATGTAAATCCTTTATAAAGGCACGCACGAGACATTGTCATGGTCCCTAAACTTCCATCATGACTCGTGGAGGACCTTGCCATGGGCTCCAGCTCTTCATCTGGATGCTGCAGGACATTTCCATGGGATTCAGGCCCTCAGTTGGATACTTTGGGACTCTAGTGTGTGGAAAGATCTATTGCATTCTTCTGCACTTGACTTTTTGGGTGATCTTATAAAATAATCCTATAAATTATATGTTCTGTATTAAATCTATTCCCCTGCAAACCATGACTCAACAATAAGCTTAAATGTAAACACAAAACTTTATAAATTCTATAATATATAAGAAAAAAGGGCTGAGTGTAACGGTTCATGCCTGAAATACCAGCACTCAAGAAGATGAGGCAGGAAGATCATTGCATGTTTGAGGCCAGCCTGGGCTACAAAGTGAGTTCAAGATGAGCCTGAAATGCATAGAAAAAACCCTGCCTCAGAAAAAAAATAAAATAAAAATGATAAAAACAAAATGATGTCAAGTTTGGCAATGACTTAAAGGCAACAAATATTAAAATTAATGAAAGAAAAATGATAACTTGGTCTTCATTTAAATTGAAAGCTTCTGTTCTGAAAATTCATCATTATGAGAATTATTAGTTTTCTGTTACTGTAAGAAGATACCTAAGAAAGTAGTCTTAAAAGAAGAAAAGGTTTATTTTGGCTCATGGGTTCAATGTGTAGTAAATTGACACCATAGCTTTTGGCCTGTGGCCAGGCACAGCATCATGGCAAGGAGCACGTGGAGGAACAGAGATGCTCTGCTCTTGACGGCTTTCATTAACCTCAGATCTTAAAGATTCCATCCCCTCTCAACAGGACCATGAGTTGGTGGCTCACCCTTTGGCATATTTAAGATCCAAGCCAGAATAAGAATAAAGGAACAGCCCAACCATTGGAAGAAAAATCTTTGCAAAATAAATAACTGATAAAGGTCTTGTATCCAAAATATGCAAAGAACACTTAAAACCCAACAATAAGAAAACAAATAACCTTGTTCATTTTCCAAATGGGCTAAAGCTCTGAACAGATTCCATACTGGTCATTTGCATATGGCAAAGAAGAAAGAAAGAAAGAAAGAAAGAAAGAAAGAAAGAAAGAAAGAAAGAAAGAAAGAAAGAAAGAA
>NW_004524651.1:6190826-6196409 GCF_000260255.1 Octodon degus
AAGAAAGAAAGAAAGAAAGAAAGAAAGAAAGAAAAAAGAAAGAAAGAAAGAAAGAAAGAAAGAAAGAAAGAAAGAAAGAAAGAAAGAAAGAAGAAAGACTTCATGGTCCATATTCTTAGGGGAATTCAAATTAAAACATTAAGAGACTACTACACATCTCCAAAATGACTAAAATATATGGGCCAGAAAGACAGCTCAATGGTCTAAAGTGCCTGCTTAGACAAGTTTAGGCAAGTGCACAGGGACCGTGGTTTGATCCCTGGCACTATATGCTGCTCCAGCCCTGCCCCCAGAGTGGGCTGAGCCGGCCACAAAAAAAGGAAAAAAAAAAGACTAAAATCTAAACATTGATATGATTAAATAAATACTGTTCCAAGACGTGGAATAGCATAAACATTCATTGCCCTTGAGAATGCAAAGTGGTACGACCAATTTGGAAGACAGTTTGGCACCTTTTTACAAAACCTATGCTACCTATGACGTAGAAGTCATACTACTTAATATTTATCAAACAATTTTAAAATTTATATCAAAAACACCAAAGCCTGCATGTGGATATTTATAATAGCATTATTCATTATTGCTAAAACTTGGAAGCAACCAAGATGCCCTTCAGTGGGTGAAGAGATCAGTGTGTCACATCATGGAAGGTCTTGGATGCACACTGCTAAGTGACATGAGCCAACCCAAACAAGCTACAAATGATGTGATTCTAATTATATGACATCCTGGAAAGACAGAACTGGAGTACGATCCAAAATATCTGTGATGGCCAGAGGTTTAAAAGAAGGAAAAGATGAGGTGAGATGCAGGAGAGTTTCAGAATAGTGAAAATATTCTGTACATTATTACCAGATAATGGTGAAAGTATAGTTTGATCTTGTGAAAATTAATTGAATTATGCAATTGAATTATGATAAATCCTCTATATTGGTTTATTAATTGTAACAGATGCACCACCACTAATGCAAGATGTTAGAGACTGCACCTGAAATCAAGCTGACCATTCTGCAATTGAAAATTTCTCAAGTTAATGTTTCCTGAGCATGTCTAATATTCATGAACTCCAATTCTGCCATCATGGGCACTTTATCCATGAGACTTTTGGGCAATGGTGGGGTGACTGAAAGAAATGGTTGAGTGCTGCACAGGAACAATTCATTCTTTCCACTTCATGAGGAAAATGAAGATCACGATACCAATGATGTTTTTGATTTCTGGCACAAGTTCTCTCTGTGTAGGTTAGGCTGTCTTTCAACTCACTGTATACTTCAGGGCAGCTTCAAACTTCAGGCAATGCTTCTGTTTCTGCTTCCTGAGTTCTATCATTATAGCTGTGTGCCACTATGCCCACTTGATTATTAAAGTCCTATTCCGGGGGGGGGGAGATGTTAGAGACTGGGGGAAAGACATGCCAGAGAAAAAAACTATGCAAAACTCCATATAAAGTTTCTGTATAATTTTTCTAGAAACATGAAACTACTCTAAAAAATAGACTGAAATCTTTAAAAATCTCAACAAAGAGTGTTCTAACACTGAAAGTCTCAGAGCAAAAGCAAAGTGTAGTTTATCAAACAAAATGGTATCTACATGCAATTTTCCAAGAGTGTTTTTCTCTAAATAGCCCTGAGCTGTTTTTTCAGACTCAAGTAAATAAGCTGAGTTTAGGCCAGAGCTTGTGATTCATCCTGGCCTATTTTCTACAAAGTAGAAAAATATCCCCGTCAATTCCTTCACTGAATTACTTCCTTATGTCTCCTCACTCCCCAGAGCCCCTGATATTATATATTTTAAAGCTTTTCCTCTCCAACATTTATCTCACCATGATCATTATTACATTAGATTATCCCCTCTGTTTCTCTCAACAGACCCTAACTCTCAAGGCATCTCGTAACTCTTTATCTTCCTTGCTATCTTGCTATCCAACCTTCCAGAAATTACTCCTATTTTTCAAATCTTCTCCTTAATTTTTCTCCTATTTCAGGTTCTCTTTAAAGAGTCAGTTTATCAAACAAAATTCAGGTATTCAACTTGCAATAATATATGACTAAGAAATAAACAATATAGAAAAAAATGAAGTACAGTGAGATTAAAAGATTCTTGGCTTAAGATACACAAGTATTAGAGCTTTCTTGAGAAGCAAAACCAATAGGATATAGAAAGAGATGGAAAGATTTATAATGAGAATAAGTTTGTGTCATCAGCAAGGCCAAGATGTTCTACAATGTGCCATCTACAGGATGAAAATCCAGTCAATCTGCTGGTAAAATTCAGCCCAATGGGAAAAGAGAAGAATTGGTATAAGTCTCAGAGTCTGTAGACCAAGAACTAAGAGCTCAACTTTCCAAAAGCAGCAAAGGAGTTTGGATACCTCAACTCAAAAAGAGCATGAATTCACCCCTCTTCACTTTTTCGTTCCATCTGAAGCCTCAATGGCTTGGGTGATGCCAGTTCACACTGCTAAGGAAGAATTTTCTTTACCCAGTCTACTGATGTGAATGGTAATGTCTTCCAGTGTCACCTCACAGACACCCACTAATGTTTCACCAGCTCTCTGAGCACCTTTAACCCAGTCAAGTCGATATATAAAATCAATCATCACAGACTATGTAGTGAGTGAACTTTGAAGTTGGATAGACTGTCTTTCACATCCCTAGCTAACCCTCTTCCACCAGACAACATTAGCATCTTAATGAGGGGAATAAGCACATGATTACCTTCCCACCACTCAACAGAGGAGAGAGATCAGTCTCAAGACACAAACAACATTTTCATATAATCAGTAACATTATATTCACTTCTCCTAAATCTTCTTGCCTGGAGCCACATATACTAAATATAAATTAAATTGATAAATGGTTTTAAGAGAAAATGAAGAATATGAGCATAGGGCTAAGTTGACTTGGGGATTATCTCTCTGCTATTGTTCATCTACTATTACAACTAGGAAGCAAAAGAGCACCATGGCTCAAGAACAAATCTATAACAGAAGAAAAAGAGGGAAAACCTTGAAACTTGAGATTTTATAAAAGACAAGTACACCAGTGTTTATCACTCATAGATATAAAAAGTTCAGGAATAATATTTTGGCTGAGGAAAAATAGCCAGGTGCCTCCAAGACCTTCTGAAAACCTTATTGTAGGATCTGGGCTTCTTGAGGACAATGAAATAAAACACAGGCAGAGAACCAGTGCTACCACCCAAAAGTTAAGATTTGGTGTAGATGTTTCCCCTCTCATGCAACACGTGGCTGCCCTTTGTAAATACCAGAGGCAGTCAGGAGTGACAAAACAAAATCTTTTCTCTCCCAACTAGATTGATAAGGAGACTATGGTCTTGACATTAATTCCACCGTATGTACAATCATGGTATTCCCAAATAACCTCCATGGGCTGATGGAGTATGAAAGAGCAGTTTGTATAAAATGATAAATTCTTCTACATTCTACTATATTGATTATTGTTCCAGTAAGAATATCCAAATCATCACTGAGTCTGTGATTACTGAATCATTATTTTGTTACTGTAGATAGAGATTATCCCTTTACATATTTATTATCTAATCAACTGTGGCTGATTTATATGACTCTTAGTAACTATCATGACTGCTTTTTGCTTACGAAGTATGGCCTGACATCTCATGGAGATTTTCTGAAAGCCAGCCTTTCTCTACCTTGCGGCCAAATCAGAGAGAGGTGTTTTCAGAGCAGCACTGTCCTGTCATTCTCCACACCTGCCACATCTGCAGGTGACCCTTACTTTGGTCATTAAGGGTCCTCATCAGTACACAACTCGTGATTTCCTCCTACCCATCATTCAAGACTAGACTCAAATATCGCCTCCTCCCTCTGCTTGCTCATGAAGCCTTCCTCCCTCCTTCCTTTCTGTTGCTGTGCTACAGGTCACACATGCATCTTTTATTGTGACTATTGCATGCCCATCTCTCCTAGCAGATCATAAACTGTGAATGCAGGAGCAATGTCTTGATCTGAAGCATTTCCTCAGCACTAGGGAGAATGTTATTTTTAAATGAACACATTTTACTATATTTTATAGAGGAGACTTTACAGCACTGACCATACATTAGGCCAGGAAGAAGATCAAAGAACTGACCTCAATAGAGTTATACTCTTATACAAATAAGATCGAAAGTAGACAGAGTAAGAAAAGTGTAGTTTAAAATTTGCCAAACATGGTTAATCTAAGTAAATAAAAAGAAATTCTGAAATAAAATGGATGTAAAATAATATTTCTTTGATATAAAAGAGGTAAGAGTAAAAAATCATAAAATTGACTTACCTTCATGATGAGTATACATTCATGAAAGGATTCCATTAAATGAATAAGGAAACAAACCACAGATTGAACAAAGACATCATCAGTACAGTTATTTGACAAAGTGTCCGTATTCAGAATATATAAAGAATTACTAAAGCAATAAGAAAAATGTGGAAATGAAAATAGGAAAAATTCTTAAGTTCAGTTTCTTTCCATTTTACAGTATCTATTATACTTTTCAGGTTTTATTTATTCTTTCAGCTTCTTATACTTGGGAGACAATATGATATTTACACATGAAGGTCTGATTTAAACAACAAAGATGAAAGAAAGGAGAAAAGATAGGAAAAAAGCAAAGAGGGAAGAACATGCAAGTATTTACACAAGGTGGCTGAGAGGATTGTACTCATAATTTCCATCAGTTTTTTTTTTCAATAGCAGCTAATGTTTAGAATTTTCCTCTTGACGAACTCTGTATGCTGGTATCTGCAATCTGAACAACTACATTGAGGACAGCAATGTGCAATACAAAATGCATGTTTCAGTGCCTCTTATCTTGTTTTTCTAAATATGTACCATTTCTGATGTCTTATCAATGATTTTTCTTTTTTTTTACAAACTTGAAATATTTTAATACCTCCAGAAGTAGCATATAGTAAATAACAAAGAGCATAATTCAAAAGGCAAGAGAAGTTGCAGTATGCTCCTGGATGAACAATAAAGAGCTCTCAATATGATAGTTATGCAGGACTATTTAAAGATATATTAGATGAAACCTTATTTAAAGGTCATTGCAGATTTCTTTGAAACAGTACCAATCTTATGTTGGGTTATACAAGTATTTTTTTTCCATATATGTGTGTGTATGTGTGTATAAAAGACAGGGAAGAAGTAATATAAAGTCAACAGAAAATGTAAATATACTTTTTAAAGTTTCTAATACTAGAAGATATCATACAATGTCTTTTAAATAAATTGTAAAGTTGGTCCGATGGTTGTGGGTTATTGTTAAACTGATTAACACTGTCTCCCCCAACACCCAAACTTGACTAACTGTGTGTTTGGGGCCTGGGAGATGGCTCAGTAGAATAAGCACTTGCCTGCCAAGTGCAAGGACCTGAGTTCAATCCCCAGTTCCACCAAAAAAAATAAATTGTAAGTCAAAGATATAGTTTAAATCTTAGAATAAAAATTAAGATAAAGCAATATTCAGAAAATTAAATACTAATTAACTAAAAATTAAATATTTCAAAACAATTGAACTAAGAAAAAGTTTTCATGATAGCAAAGAAGTACTAAGAGTAAA
>NW_004524651.1:6196509-6197176 GCF_000260255.1 Octodon degus
TACAAAGTTTGAACTTATCCAGCTGTGTCTGGCCTAGATCTGGCTGCTGTGCTCAGCTCCTTCCCGCTGCTGCCCTTGAGGGTGTACCTGTTGTGCCCCTGTGGCGAGATGTTCTGCTCCTGGACTAGCTGGTTGGATCTATCCCTCTACACTCTCTGCAGGGATTGCAGCTACAGGATTACACCCCAGGCGTGTATGCCAGGCCTGAGCTGTGCCTGAAGGGTCCAAGGTGAAGTAGAGGGAAGAGGAAGCTCTCCACACACTCACTGGACCTGGGCTAGGACTGGGTCTGGGGGTTCCCGAAACTCAGCAGAAATTCCTACTCAGCTCCGGGGTGGGGGAGGTACTGCAGCGTGGTGGGGGGCGGCTTATTTACTATCGACGCTCTTGATTCATGCATTTGAGCCGAGCTAGTGTCCTCCGCACTTGTTCTGTTTTTTATTTCCAATCTGAGGTCCTCTATATCTTTCTGCAGCTGTTTATTTCAGAAGCCATTGATTCATTGCTTTCGTCTGTGTGATTTCCAATTTTTACTGTGTTAGTGTCCTCTGCACTTGTTACGGGTGGTCTTCAGTTCTAAGGTTGCATTTTGTTCCTTCTCGTCATTTTGTGTAGCACTGTCTTCTGCCCTTTGTTGTAGATCTTTGCTGTAGTTATAACCTTCGCA
>NW_004524651.1:6197276-6197854 GCF_000260255.1 Octodon degus
TATTTCACTTCTCCATTATACTTGAAAGAGAGTTTTGCAGGATGTATCAGTCTAGGTTGGAATTTGGTTTTTTGCAAGACGAACTACTATGCTCCATGCACTTCTTGACTTGATTGTTTGTGAAGAGAAATCTGCTGTTATTCTAATGGGTTTTCCTTTAAATGTGATCTGTTTCTTTTCTTTAGGAGCTTTTAGTATACTGTTCCTATGATGAATTTCTGGGATCTTGATTGTTATATGTCAGGGTGTGGTTTTCATTGGGTTGATATTATTTGGAGTTCTATGTGCTTCAGTTTTGTGAATGTCAATTGTTGTCCCATACTGGGGAAGTTTTCTACTATTACTTCTGCCCATATACTTTTTATATCATTTGTATTGACTTCTTCCTTCTCATTGATGCAGATTGGTCTCACATTGTTCATCTTTGCATCATCTTGCAGGCATCAAATTATTTTTTCCAGTATCCTACTTGTTTTAGAGAGATCTTTCTTTTTTTCAAAATTTTATTGATAAACAGATAGCAATGAGACAGTTTCAAATCAAATCGGAAGTACAGTTTCAACAAATAACACACTGCA
>NW_004524651.1:6203726-6209205 GCF_000260255.1 Octodon degus
GATTGCAGCTGCAGGGTTACACCCCGGGCATGTATGCCAGGCCTGAGCTGTTCCTGGAGGGGGCAAGGTGAAGTAGGGGGAAGAGGAAGCTCTCCCACACACTCACCAGACCTGGGCTAGGACTGTGTCTGGGTGTTCCCGGAAACTGGCAGAAATTCCTACTGGGCAGGCAGGGTGGGAGAGGTGCTGCAGAGTGTTGGGGCCGGCCCAAGGGGGTGGGAAAGGGTCCGGCCCACGCTGCACCTGGGCTGGGACTGGTCCCGCTGGCACAGGGTAGTAGGAAGCTCTCCCACACACTCACCAGACCTTGGCTAGGACTGGGTCTGGGGGTTCACAGAACATGGCAGAAATTCCTACTGGGGGGTGGGGTGGGGGAGGTGCTGCGGAGTGGTGGGGGGCAGCCCAAGGGGGTGGAAGAGGGTCCGTCCCACACTGCCCCTGGGCTGGGACTGGTCCCACCGGCACAGGGTAGCAGGAAGCTCTCCCACACATTCAGGGAACCTGGGCTAGGACTAGGTCTGGGGGTTCCCAGAGCGCGGCAGAAATTCCTCAACTGATACTTTTTTTAAGAATAAATAAATAAATAACATGGAAGAATGGCTTTTACACACAAAACTGAGTACAGTTTATTGTCACCTCACAATAGTGCTTGTTCCTCAGAGTTTACATGAATGGTTATGAACAATTTTAAACTTCTTAATTCAAATTATTAATTCAATTTCCAAAATCTCTGACCTAAATTGTATTTCTAGTAACAGTATAGGAATCTTGGGCTGGAAAGATAACTCAGTGGAATAAGTGCTTGCTAGGCAAGCTTAAGGTCCTGAATTCAATCCTTGGTACCATCAAAAAAAAAAAAAAAATGGAATCTACTTAGTTCACCACATGAGTACTATCATGACTTTTAACCTGTGTTTGTCTTTTATGTAAAAATTGTAAATTCAATTTTTTTAATTTTATCAATAGTCCAGTGTGGTGGTGCACACAGTAGTTGTGAGGCTGAGTCAGGAGGGTCACTATGACTTTAAGACCAGCCTGGGCTACACAGTGAGATGAAGGTCATCCTCATCTACAGAGAGAGACCCTGTCTCAAAGCACATAAGTAAATATATGAATAAATTTCATTGCTGATGAGTGAGGACAAATAATTTCTATTTCTATTAACCATTTGTACTTCCTGTTCCATATATTTTCCAACCATTTCCTTCTTTTTTCTTTCAACTTGGTCCTGATATCTTTTTTCCTGTGTATGTGCTCTTTGTAAATTAAGGAGCTTAATCTTTATTGTATGGTAACAAATATGTTTTTTTTCAATACACCATTTACCTTTCTGTTTTGTTTGTGACACTTTCATATCACCAATGGTGAAAGAGCCACAAATTGACACTTACTTGGGGAAAAGCCATTAATTAATTGAGAACTCAATGACATCTCTCCCTAGAAAAATACATGCACATTCTCACACACACATTGGGATCGATTTTAAATTTCATCTATGACTCCTATCAAATACTTTACTCATTGAGGGCCAGCCAAATAGCTCAGTGGATTAAAACACCTGCAAGCAGGCGCAAGAGCTCAGGGTTCGATCCCCAGACCTGCCATGCTGGCCCCATCCCTGGAACACGCTGAGAGGGCAATTGAGACTGGGTGTGGTGGCACACGCCTGTAATCCCAGCTCTTGGGAGACTGTAAACAGGCGGATCACTAGGAGTCTGATCTAGTAGTGAGACCCTAAACACCCTCTAGACCCTTCCCTAAAATACAAAAAAAAAAAAAAAGAAACCTTTACTCATTTATCACTATTGCTTGGGTTCTAGCCACATCACAACCTCAACTCACTGTGGCTGCTTAGCAGCACTGATGTAGGTGAAGCATGGAAAGTGCAGCCTGTGTCGTGTGGTGCTGAAGTCAGCCTGCAGTGGTAGAAAGAAACCAAGGTAGGGTCAGGAACCCTAACATCCTACCTCCTCCTGTCACTAGCTAAGTGAGCTGGTAGGACAGGTTGGCCATGGTCCCAAGATGTTCATCTGTAAAGTATATGCATGAATATGCTGTTATTCATGCCTGCGTGTGATAAATGGGGAGAATTCGAGTTGTCTAAGGTATTTACTGTGCACAACAGTGATGTCGCGTTTTATGACCTTTGTTTTGAAAACATTTTAAAAACCATCCCAGAGAAAATCCATGTAGCCACCGAACAACACAGCTGTGACTATTTAGCACTCCTTAGATACAAGAAGTTATACTACCATTTAATGGAGTCATTAAAAATGCATTGTCACCATAGTAACTGCAAGGTTATAAGATACCAAATCTTCCTCTGATATGCCCACGCTGAGCAGCTTACATTGTCTTATGGAATGGGTTCTCTTTTGTTTTTCCTGACCAGACCTTTTCCCCCCAATTTATTTATAATTTTAAAAAGTATCAAGCATTTGCTTTAAAGGCTGAGGATGTTACTTGGTGGTAAAGCATTTGCTGCACATGTGCAAGGGCCTCAGTTCCACTCCCAACACTACTAAATAAATAAGTAAACCTGCTTTATTTTTTAATCACTTTAGTTTTTTGCTATTAGTACACATTTGCACTATATAATGATCACAGTCCTTGTAGAGTTGATAAATGTACATAATACATCATATATCTTAATTTTTATCCCCTTCCCCTCTGCTCCTGCTCCAGTGCTTCCATCTCTTGCTTTCTCTCCCATCTGCAAAAGATATGTTTTTAATTCTTTGGAAGGATATGTAGAAGAATAGTTGGGTCAAATGGAATTTCTAGGTTTGTTTTTGTTTGTTGTTGTTGTTGTTGTTTAGGAAGCTCTGGAGTGATTACTATAAAATGCTGGTGAGGCTATGGGGAAAATTGTTGGTGGGAATATAGATTAACACTGCTTTAAAGACTGAAGACCTTGCTACCACTTTGAAAGATACATTATTGGGCTGGGAAAACAGCTCAGCGGTCTAAGCTCCTGGCTGGCAAGAGCAAGGACCCGAGTTCAATTCCCTGTTATCACATACTCTGCCAGCCCTGGAACCCTGGGCAAGCTGTGCCAACCACTGAAACCAGACATGGTGGTGCATGCCTGTAATCCCAGTGCTGGGGAGGCTGAGACAGGAAGATCACTACAAGTCTGAACTGCGTAACAAAACCCTGTACCAAATAAATAAATAATTTTTTAAAAAAAGAAAGACACATTATCAGTTGCCCATCATGCCCCTGTCTTAGAGAATAAGAAACCAAAATAGTCCCATATTCAGTAAAACCTGTATGATTCTCTTCCTGCAAGAATGCTCCTTTTCTGGTATTTCCCCTCTCCAGAGGCTCTTTGTCCTTAGCGTCTACCTTCATTCCCTCACTCTTAGGACTGCTGTTTACATATCTTGTACCTTACTGTTTCCTCAGTGGAACCAAGAACCAAAATTGTAGTTGGTAGGCACTTAGGCAGTAAACTGATGCGGCCATTTCCATTTTAAGCAAGGAAACTTGAAGACCACACACTTTCCAAAACTTGCAGAAGCTTAAGTTTTCATGGTCATGGGACAGAAAACGTGGTCAGGATTTGAGAATAGAGTCACCCAGCCCCAAGCCTCCTCAACTGATCTAAAATAAGCTGCCCTCTCATTCAAGTACAGCTTCCTTTCTTTCTTCTTTATTTCTCCTCCTTCCATTCTTTCTTTCTACCTTTTCTTCCTTACTTTTTTCCTTTCTTTCTTTCTTTGTAGTAAGGGCCTTGGGCATTATAGAAGCACTCTATCACTAAATTACATCCCCAGCCCATTTTAATTTTATTTTCACGCTAGGTCTCAATTGCCCAAACCAGCCTCAAAATTATGATCTTAATTCTTCAGCCTCCTGAGCACCTGAAGTCACAGGCATGTACCACCACACCTGGTCTCCACTTCTGAGGCCTCTTTCTTCTCCATCCACACTGTTTACTGAGCAGTACTAGGCAAAGAGGCTATAACAACCACCCAGCTACAGAGTACATCTCATGTAGTTCTGTCAAAGGAAGACAAAAACTTACAAAATAAACAATAAAAAGTTCTCAAGCCAGGCAGATAGCTCAGTGGACTAAATCATCTGCTTAAGTAGAAAGTAGTGGCTGGGGTTCAATCCCTGGCATGCCATGCCGGCCCTACCCCCAGGGCACACTGAGATAGCGATTAAGACTGAGTGTGGACCTGTAATCCCAGCACTTGGGAGGCTGAAAACAGAGGGATCACTACGAGTCAGATCTATATAGTGAGACCCTGAACACCCTGTAGAGCCTGTACCAAATACACTGGAAAAAAAAAAAAAAAAAAAAAAAAAAGAAAGTTCTCATAGTAAACAGTCAGCCCTGTGAGGATTCAATTTTCTAAGCATGGGGCCCCACTGGTACCAAGTCCTGAGACAATAAAGAACTCCACATGTGTTTGGAATAGAAGAAAGCCAGAATGTAGCCCCCATGAATGAAGTAGAAACTGGACAAAGACAGATCTGACAGAGAATTGTGGGCCAGTTCCAGAAAGATCTTAAAAGCAATTATAAGAAGTCTGGATTTTATTCTCAATCTAATGAGAAATCAATGAAGGATTTCCAACCAAGAACCAGAGTGATCTGATTTTCTTCATAGATTTTTACTCCTACCTACTATATGGTGACTAAACTGTAGAAAGGTCAAAGCAAGAATGGAGATAAGTTTGAGGCCAGGTGGTGGTACATGCCAATAATTCCAACACTTGATAGGCTAAGGCAAAAAGATTGCTGTGAGTTTGAAGCTACTCTGAGCTACACAGTGGGTTTAAGACCAGCCTGAACTACCAAGTGAGACCTCATTTCAAAAAGAAAAAAATGTTTTAAAAAGGAGAGAAGCTTTAAAAAAAAAAAATCACAGGACTGGCTTGGCTGGAGGACACCCAGTCCATCACCCTACAGGAAGTGAAGCAACTGGAGCCTGACAACTGGCCTAGTCAGGAGAACACAGGGTAAACCCCCTCTAACAAGGAGAAACACTTTGCATACAGCCTTGCAACTTATCGTTTGTTCTGTCACATAACTACAGACTTTAATCCAATAGTCTAAAGTATAAAACCAATAGTTGCAAAGTTTCTCAATTTCTTAATTTTGCATGATATTGCCATAATTGCTAATTGTACTACTGTAGTGAGACTATCATATCTATTCTAACCACTTGTTCTCCCTTGAGTAACAATATTGGGAAGCATTGTGGTAATATCCTCACCACAGTCCTATACCTAAGAGAGGACAGTCCCAAATGGAAGCCAACAAACATCCCACTCTCAATTAATGCAGAAGGCAGAATCTTGGGATAGACCCAAACCAAGAATCTCTGACACAGCAAATATCCCTGAGACAACAGTCTCCTCTTAGAGTGTCCTTGATAGTATGATATAGCTACCTACTACCAAAATTTCACCTCATTTTTATACTTTTCTGCTGGATGGTTAAGACCAATATAAAGCAAGATCTA
>NW_004524651.1:6210525-6212449 GCF_000260255.1 Octodon degus
CATTTTCTAAAAAGTAGAGGAACATAGAGAAATGATGGGGGAAAACTGATAGAAACTTTGAATGAATAATATAGGAAAGAAATACAATACATAAAACAGATTCAACGAGATATCCAGGAAATTAAAAATTCCATTAAAAGATGGGAAACCATTTGAATGAAACTGAAGATAGAGTTTCACACCTTGAAGACAGCATTATAGCTAGCAACTGTGAAAAGTCTCTTAAAAATAAAAGGAGTGCTTTCGCCAGAGTAACCACTGAAGAACAGTAGCCAAATAGATAAATAGATAAACTAGGCAAAAAATTAAGAAAGAGCAGAATTGAAACAAACTTTTATACAAATGGACTTAGAGGACATTTACAGTGTTCCACCCAACAACATCTGAAGACACATTCTTTTAAGCTGCACATGGGACATTCTCTAAGATAGATCACATACTGGTTCATAGAACATGCCTAAGTAAATGCAAAGGAATTGAAATTATCCCATGCATATTGCCTGACCATTGTGCAATGAAACTGGCAAGAAACAATAAAAGAAAGTACAAAAATTCCATAAATACATGGAAATTAAGCAACCCCTCCTAAACAACCAATGGGTCACAGACGAAATTTTAAAAGAAATTAAACAATTTCTGCAATCTAATGAAAATTAAAACAATTTCCTGGAATTTGTGGGATGCAAAGAAAGCAATCCTCAGAGGGAAATTTATAGTGGTGAACTATCATACTAAGAAAACAGATAAAGAATAAATACTCTAATGATGTACATAAAGCTTCTAGAAATAAAAGAGCAAGTCAAGCCCAAGAAGGGAGAAAATCATAAAGATCAAAGCAGAAATTAACACAGTTGAGACAGAGACAATACAAAGAAAGCAAATAACCCTAACTCATTTCTGGAGGCAGGCATTATATTGATAACCAAACCAGAGAAATACCCACCCAAAAAAGAGAACTATAGGCCAATCTTCCTCATGAATATAGATGCAAAAATACTCAATAAAATATTAGCAAATAGAATACAGAAAAACATCAGAAAGATTATACACCATGACAATGTGGGAAATGTAATATGTCATAAAAACAGAGCCAAAGACAAAAAACACATGATCATCTCAATAGATGTAGAAAACTCTTTTGAAAAAGTCAACACTCATTCATGATAGAAGCCCTACAGAAAATAGAAATAGATGGTCTTTACCTCAATCTGATAAAAGCCATCTATGAAAATCCAACAACCAACATCATACTAAATAGACAAAAATTGAAAGCTTTTACTCAAAAGTCAGATACAAGACAAAGATGTCCACTATCACAATTCATATTCAGTATAGTTCTGGAATCATTAGCTAGAGCCATCACAAGAGAGAGAAATGAAATGAATAAGAATAGGCAAAGAAGAAATTAAACTATCATTATTAAGAGACAGCATGATGCTCTATATGGAAGACCCAAAAAACTCCACCAAAAAGCTTCTAGAATTAATAAACAAATTAAGTAGCATAGCAGGATACAAAGTCAACATCCAAAAATCAATAGGATCATTCATCTACACAGATAATAAACTCACTGAGAAAGCAATTAGAGAAACAATACCCTTCACAATGGGATCCAAAAAAATAAAATACTTAGGAATTAATCTAACAAAGGAAGTAAAAAATCAATACAATGAAAATTGCAATACCATGAAAAAAGAGACCTAAAAGGATTTCAGAAAATGGAAAGATATTCCCTGCTCCTGCACAGGAAGAACCAAAACTGTGAAATGGCCATATTCCCAAAATTGTTACACAGATTTAACACAATCCCTATCAAAATACCATCAACATAGTCACACATTTAAAGAAATCATCCCTAAAATTTATTTGGGATCAGAAAAGACCTAGAATAGCAAAGGCAGTCAGGACAATAAAGGCAAGGCAG
>NW_004524651.1:6236464-6239049 GCF_000260255.1 Octodon degus
TCTCATTACTATTTATTTCTCAGTAAAATTATGGAAAAGAAAAGAAACTGAGACAGAGTCACATTTGACTCAGCTATTCTGTTTCTGGGTATTTTTCCAGAAAAAAAATTGAAAACAGTATACTACAGTTGTATATGTGCACTCATGTTTATAGCAGCACAACTTGTCATAGTTAAATCTTGGAAACAACCAAAACATTCATCACCTGAGAATGGATATTAAAAATGTGGTATTTTTACACAATGGAGTATTTCTCAGCTATAAAAAAGATAAACTTGAGGATTTTATAGGTACATGTATGAAACTAAAGGCTATACTCAAAAGTGAAAGAAATCAGACACCTATGTATACACTATTGTCTCCCTAATGTAAGAACCTGAAAGAGCACATAAAATCTGAAAGGTACAGTAGATATAGTAAAAGGCAAAGAAATTGTTCAAAAGGAATGAACAGGGCTGGGGAGATGGCTCAGTGGAATAAGCACTTCCCTGGCAAGCGCAAGGGTCTGTGTTCAATCCCTAGTTCCGCCAAAAAAGAAAGAAAAAGAAAAATCTTTAGAAAAAATTTTTAAAAAGGAATGAACAATTGGGATGAAGGGAAGGAAAAATAAAGTTGGGAAAGGAGGGAAATCATTTATGTATATGCACGAGATAGCTAAGATGATTGTACTATTAATTTCTATGAGTCTTCTGAAGATAGCAGTTAATGCTTAACATTTTTATTTTGATCAATTTTACATGCTTCTACCTGGTAATTTGAACAACTATTCTGAAGACACAATGTGCAATATAACAACCATTGTTGAATATCCATCTTGTTTTTTTAATTGTATATCATTTCTAATCTCTTATCTATTATTTTTTCTATTCTCTTTAAAATAAAATAAGTAAATTGCAGTACTTAGTTAAGATGAAAAGCTGGGTTGTTGAAATTTTCATTTGTCCTTCACAGCTTCTGTCTCCAGCTTTGGTTTAGTCAAATATTCAAGAGAAGCACAAATTGCAAAGTCTCTCTGAACTTTTAATAAATCACAGAAAATACAGTAAATATGTTTATATAAAACAGAACAGAGTTAAAGCCAGGGCAGAAACACAGCCTCCCTCCCTCCAACATGCAGTCATCTCCACTATCCCAGATGTGTCCCATTCTACCACTGAACACTTTCTCTAGAAAGAGTAGAGAGTGTATAGAAGTTGTCCAAACAATATAGTAAACAAGTGAGAAAAGTGATTAGTGGCTAATTAGCCTTCAGATGTGATGGCAAAGCTTAGCAGAGGCTGGTCAGCATCTCTTGTACAAGCTCTCCATTAGTGTCTGTTATGTGCTATTATGTGTTCTGTGCGCAATTATAGAACAATGAACTACAGCATCATAGACCAACAGAAAGCTAGAATCTGAGAATTTCTTCTAGTACAACAATACATTTAAGTGATTTCCCCAAGACCACAATGTTGACTAGTGTGAGGTGCTAAACAAGAACACTACCAACACCTTTGCTTAAAACACTGCGTTCAATCCAGTCCTCATACATCCTTTCCCCAACCCCCACTGTCCTGTATCATCTCACCTCACTTTGGGGGCTGTACTCCTTCCATGGGCCATCTCTACACCTACTCCTGGGAATGCACCTGCTCAATGATCTTGACCTCCCTAACTCTGCTGTACACTAAAGTTGCAACCATGATTAGACCCATATTTCTAGCTTTGCTGTATCTATATATGGCTGGAGAAAAGTACACAGTTAACAGGTCTCTGTTAAGGGTGAGACCTCCAGAGACCTCCCAGGCACTTCTGTAACCCTACTGAATCACTTTCTCATTCTCCCAATGGCCTTCTCCTTCAGCCTCCAACTCTGTGACTGCAAACCACCTTATTCGTGTCAGACCAAGGGACACAGTCAGAGGAGAATTTCCAGTCACTCCCCACCAGATATCCCTTCGATCTTCAAGAATACAGAATCTCTTCTATTGCAGAGGGATAATTTCCTACGTTCCTCTCTTGACCCAATACCTCCACTGCCTCTTTGCTACTATAGAACACTGGTCCTAAAATCACCATGGCTGCCCTGGGTCATCCAGTTTCCCTTTCTTTTTCTGTTTTTCCCCAGTGGACATAAGTACAAGAAAAGTTTTGCTTGTGGTTCTGTGATTTAAAAAACAGTTTCTCTGAATTTCTCCTATGAGAGCACTCATACTGCTACAGTCATTTCCTAGTTCACCTGAACTCACTGGTCTGCCTTGTGGGTATCTAGAGTTGTCGGCTAAAGTGTCTCTGCTCTCTTCCACCAGCCTATGGGGCAGGATGGCTCCATATCTAAGCCTGGTGGAAGAACATTCCAAGGGGAAAGGGGCAGGAACTGCAAACCTCTGGAGCTGAAACAGCGCTGAGAAATCATACATCAATCCCCCTGTCTTCTCCAGGTCATGGGAAGACACAAGCCAGCTCAGGTGAAAGAGGAAGAGAAGAGACTCCACCCCTTTCTGAGAAAGACTACAAAGAATCCATAGTACTTCATTTTGTTGTTTTTGTAAAAATGTTATTGTATATCTTTAAGGTATATAAATACTGGCTGTTGGCTGTAAAGC
>NW_004524651.1:6239499-6243984 GCF_000260255.1 Octodon degus
CATCAGTCAACACTCAGCATTTGGAAGCTAAAGAGTCACACATGCTTGTTTGGTGTTTGGCCGGTTTTAGTGCAGAGGTTGAGACCAGGACTTTCCACATGCTAAGCACATGCTCCGCCACTGAACTACACTCCTAGCCACAACTTAAATCACACAATAGTAATTTTATGTCTGGTCATCAAGTAGAATATGATGTCATTTCTTCTTTCTAGTTTTTTTCTGGAAGAGTTCCTTAGTAGGCGGTGATGGATTGAAGGTTCATATAAGCAGATATTAATTCAGTAAGCTAAAAAAAAAAATGATTGTTACATTTTCAGTCATATTTGGGCCTTAATTATATGATATATACACATATTTATGTAGTATTACTGATGAAAGTGCTGGAAGGAAACATTAAGGAGAATTTTAATTCCAGCTACATCAAACACTAAAGGACGGGAACCTTGTATCATTTATGCAATTGAAGCAATGAACACTGAAATATGGCTGTTTGGCCTATTAGTGCCTTGATCTTCTACACAGTATAAAACAAAATCCTTTAAGATTTATCTAAGTTTATCCGCTGACCCCAGGTCTTCCTAGTTTACCTTGATCTTAAAATAAAAAGCCATAGTTGGGAATAGTAGTGGACACCTATAATCCCACCACTTGAGGGGCTGAGACAGGAGGATCACAAGTTCAACTTCAGCCTGGGCTACATAGCAAGAAACAGCTCAAAAACAAAGCAAAAAGGAGAAGGAAAGGAAAGAGAAATCAGTAAGTGTTTGAGGCAGCTAAATAGTAAAAAAGAAGCAAAAGCAATCAATATTCTTCTTTGAGAGACGAGAATTACTATAACAACTGTCATTTCAGGAAGGCTACCAGCGTCTGGTTCTGCACTTGCTGGCACGCTGGCTCCTGATAGGACAACTTCAACACAAACTGTGCCATACAGGAAGGGCAGAGTCATCTACACCTCTGGCCAGGAAGAGCTTGTTGCTTACATAGGAAGCTTCACAGCCACTTCTGGGGGTTATATTGCTGATAAATTTCTAAGAACAGGGACAGAGAAGCTATCTCTGCTCCACCCTTCCTATGCAAAACAATCCTCTTTTCCATATCCTGCTCAGTGTCTACCCACAGGATGGAAAAGGAAAACAAAGAGGAAATAAGAACTTATAGCAGAGAGAGGAAAAGAAGAGAGACTATTTAACATATTTCAAGCTCGCGCAATCGGAAGCAGGCTCAAGTTCTGCTTCTTTCAAGTAAGTGGCCATTTCAGGCAAGCTACCACATTTCCTCACTCAGGGTTTGGTGTCAGTGCTCCAGAGACTTTAAGCAATGTGTGCAAAGGAGCTCCACGTGCCAGTCCCTGGGGTGGCGCGTGAACTCACAATGTTGGTCCAGAGAAGATCACCACGCATACCTAGAGAGAAAGAGGGTGAGTGCAGACCCTGCCCTGGATGGAGTTGTGCCCCTATTCTGTCCACCCCAAGAACCCAAACAGAAGTTGCATAGGTCAGCCTCTCTGAGACATACCCCTTAAATAATATCAGAGTGCTTGAGATCATTTGAGTTGTTCATTCATTCAGTACCTTAAAAACACAGCTAAAAACAAAGTTGAACATGACTGAACACATATACGGGGGTGTATCACAAAAACTTAAGAATATAAAAAAATATATTTGCAACATGCACAGAGTTCATGGCAAAAACACAGGGCAGCCTCCTCTGCAATGTCACCAGCACCGTCTCCTAAGGTGCAGACGAAAATACTGCAGATACAGCAGTGGAGGGCAGCATGTCTGCTTTGGTTCTGCACAGAGCTTTTGCTAGGACAGAGAGGCTCCATTTTAAGGGAGGGTCACTGAAGCTCACTGAAATTATAGATAAACTCACTCCGTCACCCCCTCTCATGTATCTAACCATAAACCAATTTAGAGAAAATCAGGGTCATAAAATAGGAACAAACAGTTAGAACAACTTGGGGAATAGCACCAATGTTAAACCACACGGCCCCACAAAAGGCATATGGTCAACAGTGTCTGGGACATGTAAACCTTGTGACAATCGTGTGGCATTCTTGTGAAACTCCTAAAAATGAGGTAATGAGGTAATGTGGTTACTATGGAAATCTGAAAGCATATAATCTGAAAGGAAAGTTCAGGCCAGAATCCACATCTTGTGGGTCCAGACTCAAGAGGCTGGGGTGTTGGTATCAAGCTCACCATAAATGCCTCCTTGTTCCTTCACACTCCTGTCTTTTGTGGGGCTTCTCTTCACTCAATGTCATCTGTCATTACTCTTTCCTTTTTTTTGAAACTGGGTCTCACTAAGTCACTAAATTGCCTGGAATGGACTCAAATTTGCCATTTTCCTGCCTCAGCCTAAGAGTGCTGGGATTACAGGTGTGTACCACTACCTCCTGATTTCAACTGTGTGCGACAAATCAGCTTTCTGCCTCTGGCCACCACTGCAGCTGATTCTAAGGACCCTTACTTGTTCTGCCCAGCAAGGAAGAAGTAGTTTCTGGGCTAAGTGCTGCCTCAAGGACTCTGAGTATTCAAAATAAAATGCTGAGCTTTCTTCTGTCAACTCTAACTACCTTCATATTGTTGAAAAAATGTCAAGTCCATTAGTGTTAACATTAAAAAATATATATATAGGATTTATGTACAATTTTATATAAATATGCAATTCATATAAATATATATTCCACAGCCTACAAATTAGAGAAATTCTATTTATTTAACAAAAATGTTCACTGTAAGACTCACTAAAAGAACATACTCTAGATTCTAGTGGGTTCTGAAGCTATTTAATTTGCTCATTAGCATGTTAGGATTATGCTTATTAAATAAATTGGTCCGTACTCTTCTAAAACACATCTACTTATTTAATGAAAGTGTCACTATGCAGAATGATCTGCACATATGCCTTGCCTACCTAGTTTCAGTGATCAAAAGCTAGAACAAAGCCATGGTGCCCACCACTACAATACCTCCTCCATGACAAGGTTAAAATCTCGTCATCCAAATCCCAGATAGGTCCAGCAAGTGACTTGTGAAGAAATGTAAGACACTAACTGTAGGAAAGGCCCAAAAGTATTAGATGAGACTTCAGACCCCAACAATGGGGCAGACAAGGCAACCTAAAAGGTGACAAATGTTGACACCAAAATAATCACATCCATGTAGGTGAATCTGGCAGTCAGCAAGAAGACAAGGGAAATAATGTCCCAAGGCCAAAATAATAAAGAGAAGCAAGTCAAGGACACTGAGGTCTTAGCTAAAATGCAGTGGGAACTTAGAATCTGTTTCAACAAGTAAAGGTCATGACTCAAGGCAAGATGCTGAGACAGACCTCCACAACAAGCCAAAAATCTCAAAAGGACAACACTTATTGAGAGAGAGGCACTTTGAGAAATGCCTTCTCCTAACAAAGAAAGAAAAGAACACCTGGCTAGCTCACCTTGACTTTGGACATCCACCATCTCGGGCTGCATAGCCACCATCAAAAATGATGTGGCTGGAGGCAAAAGAGTCATCATTTCTGAGAGTCACTGGATTGACTCGATGGCCTTCTGCTGTCTAACCTGGGTCCCTCTTACTGTTGCAGTCAGGTGGCAGCAGCCTCAACCAAAGAGCTGAGGCCACCTCACACACAGGTCTGGACCATTCATGACTGTCATCAAACCTCTTCCTGTGACCTTCACCTCAAGGTCAGACCAGATTTTCTTAGAGTAAAGTCGCTCAGACTGACTTGCAAGGTGCCCTGACAGCTCTTCTGGCCTCCCTGCACCCCAGCTCTCTCTTTCCTGTGAAGTCATAGGCACTTTCCTGTGAAATCCCTGCACAATTAATCTCATTTTTATATCTGCCTCTTGAGGGACCTAGACTAAAAATCTTAAATTAAGAGTAATTATTTGCCTAGCAAAATACTAATTCTATTAGACAATGAGTTCCCTTTGGGCATTTTCCCTTATAGTTTGAATTTTTTAAAC
Organism: Octodon degus; assembly: GCF_000260255.1. Classification (NCBI taxonomy): domain Eukaryota; kingdom Metazoa; phylum Chordata; class Mammalia; order Rodentia; family Octodontidae; genus Octodon; species Octodon degus. Next base: position 6,243,482 of record NW_004524651.1, read on the forward strand.
CAAAAAGTACTGAGAATATGATAAACACTTATGTACCTAACACCTGTAAGAGATTAAATTTCACACATTTCACGCACTCTGACTTCAAGGCAATTTTCCAGGAAGATGCCCGGCGACAGGGGTGAGGTGTGAATGGACTAGTGATCTGCCTCTGAGAGCCACATTGCTCTGTTCATCTCCCCCAATGGCAAGGCTGTACTACAACAATTCAGGAACATTACTTACCTAATTCCTCAGTGTTTTGAATAATGAAAATGCTAGATGATTAAGATAAACAATTATAATCTGTAGGGTTCATTCTTTTTTTCCCTGTAGGGGGCCATTTGTTTAAGAGCTACCTTGAAAGATTCAATTAGATGAATCTGGAAGTTAACATAGTGGTTTTCTAGCACATTCACTCATCAACCACACATAGGGAGGGAAGTGGAAGCCTCAGACTTCCCAGGCGCCATCTCTCATATTGATCCATGTTCAGAGCTACCTGGCTGTCCCTTCCACCACTA
>NW_004524651.1:6244459-6249169 GCF_000260255.1 Octodon degus
AAATAAAGATTAAAGAAAGAAAACACTTTGGGAAGCAATGCTTTGATTGCAAATCCCTTCTGTCAAAATTTCTCATTTCTTTCTCTAAATAAAAAATCACATTTTCAAAAAGCTTGGGGACTCTCCTGGTCTAAAAGAAATATGTTCTGCTCTACGCACATAGAAGGCATTATCTTTGTTCCTAGCTTTGTACTTTTAAAGCTTTGGTTACTTCTTTCCTTGCCATCTCCTTTTCTCCCCGCTGACTGCTTCATGTACACAACTTGTCTCTGAAAAACCACGAGAGCAGATGTAGCCAGCATTCAGTTACTCTAGCTGCATAACTTTAACACTAAAAATACAGAAATCAAAATCTAGCTCACATGTGTTTAGGGTAACAACATAGACAAATGTTGCTCTTTAATTCCACTTAATATTTTTTCAAAGATTGGTTGAAGGTGCAGCTGTAGATAGCTCTCCTTAAATGTAATCTCCTGCTTTCTTCCTTGTTCTGACAATTTTGTAGGGCAAAACATGTTTGCAATTGAGGAACATGGATTTTTATTTGTGAATATGCTGATCAGAAGCCTGAGTGGTTCTGGACAATTCTTCCACCCTGTCTTTAAGGATAACATCCTAGTAGGGAATCTGAATCCATGTTCTGATTAAATTTCCTTTCCCTCTACCTGAGAATTGGATCTCTCTGTGGTACACCAGGGAAAAGGCCAACACTTGCAAACAGGGGCCGAAATTTCTGATGTCCTTGCCCTTGCTGTGAGAATCTGCCCTCCAAAGAAGGGTCTGGACCGTGTCCAACCTTTCAAAGGCAGTCCCCTGAAAGGTGACCATTCTTCCCGAGGCTTGCAGCTTGGGACTACTGGATTTAAGTGCAATATTTTATAGGGTGCAGACAAGAAAAAGTGACCTACGTCTTACTGGTCCCCCATTTCATCATACTGCTTCCCGCTACTCAACATAAAATAGCAACAAAAGAATAAATTGGAATGTATAAAAACTTTTAAAATAGCAAAATAGCAGACCATGACCCTGAGAAGAAAACAAAGTTGAAGATATTAAGAAAGGTGACAGATATTCTCCCAAATCACAGAAGGAGAGGAAGCCATAAAGGTCTTTCTGTATAAGTCTTTCAGTGGGGTCGGGCTGTGATAATTAGTGGAAGAGCACTTGCTTAGCATGTGTGAGGCTCTGGGCTGGATTCCCAGCACACAGCATTGAAAAAAAAAAACGTGTTTCAAGGGCTTCAGCTGAAATCCAGGACCCATGTCAGAGAAGTTTAGGGGCTCTCAGCTCTGTCGGTCAGATCTGCGCCCATGCGTGCCTGTCTGGTCATCAGCATTGACTGCGCAGGCCAGGCTGGCACTGGGACTGTGTGCACAGACCTGGCGCTCCTCTAGCAGGGCTGAGGGGAGAGGCACAGGGCCAAAGGCAGGGTCCTGGCCCCACCTGCAGCGTGCTAGCCCTGCCCGGGACAGCAGATTCTCTTTCCCCTTGACTTGTGAGGTTAGGCACTCAGGCCCAGGGCTGACCAACCTTGATTACACTGCTCTAGTCATCTTTGAGCTAAGTCTTCCTGACTCACTTCCTGGTTGGTTTTATGAAGCAATGAAATCTTCATCTTTGTTAGTTTATGCAAATTTGCTTTCCGAACCCTAGAACAAAAGAGTCCAGACCCATGCTTGCCACTTTTACACAGAGACAGAGCCACAACCTTACGCAGGTTTTTGTGTGTAAAACTATGGACTAATTTAATGTTGACTTCTTGGATTTTGCATTTGAAATGAGGATCTCAGTACTCATTTTCGTCACGAATAGTTGGCCATATTCGTCTTTGCCTATCTCGTCCTCATAACGAATATGGTATTGTAACTCATTACTGTAACAGAGAGAAAATTATTTTTTAAAACTAAAATGCTCAAGCTCTGTTGGGAATGGCAATGAGGAAAAGGAACAAAGCTCGGTTTTGCTCAGATCCCCACGCAGGACCTGAGGGAGAGAGCAAGCCCCCAAGCTAGCAGCCCACCATGCAGCACACCCCTGCAAAGGGCTTTGGGTACACCAGGGACATGCAAGGCCTTAGCTTAAACGCCAAGCTGGAGAAAGCAGGAACCAGAAACAAAGGAGAAGCAAGTGAAGGAAAAGACTGGCAGAGAAAGCAAGAGAGTCCAGCGCACAACCTGGGAAACGAGAGCCATATTGTCCCAGAAGGCTTTTTGAGAACAGAGACATCACATATTCAATTTGATAAGTTATTGGCTACCTGAAGATGAAATATAACTGGGACAGCCCTATCATTATGAGTCAAACCTGTACTCTTGGAGAGTATGAAGGGGATGCTGTGAATAAAACCACTACCCATGCAGCAGGGATAGCCTGGGCAAACTAGGCCCACAGTCCCCTCAAGATTAGCGTCTGGTCATTACTGGCATACTCAGAAAAGTTGGACACACACACGACTTAATTTTCAGAGAGAAAAGAAAAAGAACCTGGTGAGTGCTAAGCAGAATAATTTTGCCATGACTTCTCCATCCACAGCCCCGCACCGCCCAGTGGGGAGGGGCCGAGCACCAGTCCTGGTGACTCAGAAGAGCTGGCTAGAGAGCTTGCTGCCACAGCTCTGGGCTCCAGGTCAGCCAGTCACAGGGACCGTGGCCATCAAGTCACATTTCACCTTTGTTACACTTTATCGCTCATTCCACAGGAAGGACATAAGCAGTTTCCTACTGGAAAACTAAAATCTTTAATTTAAAATATGTGCCAATTCCCTATGGCATTTCTGTGTAATCTGTCTGGCTTCTTTCACCCCATCTAAAAAGGAAGGGCAACATTTTGACATGCTGCTGGACTGCTCAGGTGTCCGTGAAGTCTTCCGTGAGTCAGAATGTGGCAGGGGAGTCCTAGAGGCCAACAGTGAACATGGCTCTAAGTCTTCGTCTTAATTACCTTACCTAAAGGCTGCTGCTTCTTTAGGATGGGGTAATAGCACCTAACTCATGGCATATGGCAGTCATGAAAGCAGTACGCCAGACACCTACAGTGCCTATTTCACATTCTCTCAGAACATTTGTGCCCCGGCCATTGTGTAATAAATAACACCATACAGCAGAGACTGACAGTCAAGGAGCCCTACAACTGGGGGACCCATTGAAAAATAAAAATGCAGGAAAAGGGGGTGAGATGGGGATAAGGCTCAGTGGTACAGCCTGGCAAGTGAGTTTAGTTCCTGGTACCAAATAAAAATAAAGGGGGCTGGGGAGATAGCTCAGTAGAATAAGCACTTGCCTGGCAAGCACAAGGGTCTGAGTTCAATCCCCAGTTCTGCCAAAAATAAAAAAAATAAAAATTTAAAAATAAAGATAAAAGAGAACTTACTCAAAAAAGAAAAGAGAGAAAAGAAAGAAGAAAAATAAAAATGCAAAATCTCTTGTCATAGAACAATTAGGAACTCAAGACATGGGGCCTTGTGGTGTTCCCAGAGTTGCAAGCCTACCCTCCCCTCCACAGCCTGTGGCGGTAAGTCATATTCTGATGCAGACCCCGCAGATCAGCTCTCCCTCTGTCTCCTACCACTGCACCCTTCTGGTGTCAGATGCTGCACTTATGTTCAGACTAAAGCAAACGGAACAAAGCACCTTGTGTGACCCTGTTCTGGCGAAGCTTGACCTCTCTCCTGTTGCATCACAAAAGTCAGTGATGAACAAAGAAAAGTGAGATGCCAATTCTAATCATAGTCTGAAGAAGAAAACAAGGAGAAACTTACATTCATTCCATCCTTGCCTCTTCTCAGGTCACTCTTCATGCACCCACACATCTTTGTCTCAACAGCGTGTGATTACATTTTCTTTGAAACCCATATAGCTACTCCTTGATACATGATCCCATAAATTCCATTTATTGAAGTCTTCTTTTCCTCTGATATTCATCTGGCCTTGATCTTACAATAATCTCACTGGAAGAGAAAACATGACCCTGACTCAGACTATGTGAATGAGGAAGAAAGAAAAAATCATGATTTCACCAATAATGCAATGAACAAATTTAAAAGAAGTCAAATTTGCATAAAACATCACTTTAAAAGAATAAAGGAGGCCCAGTGAGTATGTGGGAGAGCTTCCAACTGCCCTGCCCAGCGGGACCTGCCAGTCCAAGCCCAGGCACAGAGTGGGTGAGATCCTCTACCACCCCTTGGGACGTCAGCCACCACTCCTCAGTAGCCCCACCCTCACCCTGCCCGCAGCATAAGAATTTCTGCCACATTCTGGCAACCCCCAGATCCAGTCCTAGCCCAGAGCTTCCTCTCCCCCCTACTCCACCTTGTCCCCTTCAGACTCAGCTCAGGCCTGGCACACAGAAATACTAGCTGGGACAAAACCACCCAGCTAGTCCAGGAGCAGAACATTTTGCCAGAGGGGCACAAGCTCACTCCCAAGGGCAGCAGCAGGAAGAACCTGAGCACAGCAGCCAAACCAAGGCAGGCACAGCTGGATAAATCCAAACTATGTAGATCTGCACCTGAACTTACTATTGTAGGTGCTAAGGTTATAACTGCACCAAAGATCCACAATGGTCAGAAGACAGTGCTACACAAAATGACAATGAGAAGGAGCAAAATGCAATCTCAGACCCCAAGCCCACCCATAACAAGTGCAGAGGACACTAACACAGAAAGAATTGAGAATCACACAGCTGAAACCAATGAAACAATGGCTTCTG
>NW_004524651.1:6256354-6275128 GCF_000260255.1 Octodon degus
TACTTTTCCCTTCCTTCCTTCCTTTTTTCCTTTCACCCATGAAATTTTGTCTTTAATCTGGATTTGGAGGAAAAGACTGTGACCTCCCTGCATACTTAATCTCCCAACTCTGCTTGGGAAATATGAAGCTTAATTACACTTAGGGTGAGGTGAACTCTGATGTTTCAGTTTCTCTGAATGTTGAATCAGGAAATAATTGCAGAGGAAACATTAAAAGAGAAAAGGGCCTTTCTCCAAATCAAAAGCCATATGAGAAATCCCACAGCCCCTGAGCCTGGAGGGGTGGAAGTGTAATTAGTTGGTAGATATCCTAGTATTTATTGGACACAGAGGACCAGGAGTTGATTCTCACATGAGGAGCCAAATAAAATGTCAAAGACAATGAAAATAAAGAGACAAACTTAGCTTCTGGAGATTAAAAAAAAGTTATTAAAATTTGGTGGTGGTATTAAACATCCAGGGCCATGTGGGTTGTGTTTTTATTGTTATAAGAGCTCGGTGCCCGGTGAGGAGAAGGTTTAATGGAACTGGAATTCAAGAAGCTGGGTGAAAGGAAGGCTATTTGATTCAATCCCTGGTTCTACAAAAAAAAAGAAAGAAAGAAAGAAAGAAAGAAAGAAAGAAAGAAAGAAAGAAAGAAAGAAAGAAAGAAAGAAAAGAAAGAAAGGCTATTTGAGTTGCCACCAAAAAGTGAATTTGAGACTCAAACTCTCTCCCACAGAAAATTCACTTTTCTGCCCCAATCAGGAAAAACGAAACCAGGTAGAAATAGTTGTGTCCCTATGGTAGAGAACAAGCTTTGCACCTCTTTATTTTCCACCGAAACTCCCATGATAAATGATGTTTCCCGTGAAGATACCTCCTCTGGTCCTCCGTGCACATGCACCAACCTCGGTTAGATTAGACTCGGTGCAATCTATGTACATTGCGCCCCTTTCTTGTCTGCTCTAAAACGGTCCCATCAACTGTACCATTCCCATGGGAAAAGTCAGTTATTTGCTAATTGGAATACACCTCACCAATGGTTGGGACAGTGCAGGGTGTCTGGTCACCCTCGTGAGGTAACCAGACTAGGAAGGGCCAGGTGCCTGGCTGCTGTCAGGGAACTTGTGAGAGCTACAGATTAAAAGAATTAGAGGTTCCCCGAAAACATGGTCCAAGCCTCGCCCAAATCACAAGACAAGATTTCACAGCTGATCTCACGCTGTCTTCTATCCTGAGGTAGAAATTAAGATACATAAAAGGCAATTCAAATTTTAAAAAATACGTTTTGGAAATACTTTGAAAGATAAACTGCTTAGTTCTAAGGAAATCATTTTGCATTGGTGTGTGTTTGCGATGCTGATGCTCATAGCCATGGTAGGGCTGGGGACCTGCAGGTGACACAGGTTCCAGGTCTTTCAGCTCATCACTCCCCCACCTCCAGCTCTTGGCCTCATCCCCATTGGCCCATGATCTGTCTCCTTGTTTCCTTTTATCTATCTTTTATTTAACATAGTAATTATCTAAATAGTATTCTATAAAAGGTAGATCTAAAAACAAGAAGTTGGCCACCCAGGAAACTTGCTTTGGATTTGAGTCTTGTAGTGAATATGAAAAATTCAAATCTCACCACAGACGAAGACTAAAATGTCTTCCTCCTGTCACATCCTTTAAGAAATTTATTTTGTATATCTCTCTTTTCTGAGATGCGGCACTTACTGTCACCACCATTCACACTGGCATTTACTCACCTGTGCCTTGCAAGTGTATTTAATGTTTCTGTCTCTTATCTCTCCCACTAGATTGTAATTGCAAACGATCAGGATTGCACCACAGCTCAGCCTTCGAGCAATGCCAGGCCCACAGAAGACTTTCTGCTAAGTGCTTGTATGATTAATTCATTCAGCAAATCTAATTAATTTCTATGCTGCTTTAACTTTTTCTTTCCAGCTATTATTTTCTGTGGATGTATTTACATGTTATTATAATTGAAATAAAACAAAATAAATATACATGTGTAAAATAACTAAAGGTGACTGACAGGTGTTATAAATGGGGAATTAAGAAAATGTCTGAAATAGGTTTGCTTTTTAATATATCATCAAAAACTAAATACACTTTTAATCTGAGAGAGAAATTGCTTTTAGCATAGGAACATTGGTGAGCTCTTGGGGAAAACAGAGTGAAATGCATACCTACATGTAAGGAATCTTTTTCTTTTACAGATTGAACTCCTTGGGATATAAACTGCATTTGCTTTAAGGAATCATGCCAGTGGGTTTCTCCTTCTCCTCCTTCTCACCTCCTCTTCTTCCTCCTCTTCCTCTTCCTCCTCCTCCTCCTCCCCCCCCAGTGGTCCTCCTACTTTTAGCCTCCCCAGCACTGGGATTACATAGAGGGCAGGGCTCAGGCGCAGGAGGCATGGAGCCAGGGACACCACGGAGAGGAAATAGATGTGCTCCACCTTAGCCAACTTCAGTTCCTACTCTGGACCTTGAGGGAGTCACCGCAGGGCCCAGTGACCTTGATTGAACCCTTCGTGGCCCAAGCGGTGTTTAAACAAGCAGCACAAGAGGCAAGTTGTAACACTGAGTATACCTCCAGCGTCAGTAGCTTGGGGTGCCCACCAGGACACGCCTCCTCCTCCGAGGCCCCATTTTCTGTCTCAGCAACAAGGCTCCCACCCCAAGGCAGTATTGGGCAGGGCACAGGGAGGGACTGAGGAGAATTAGAAAAAAGGAATTGACACGACTTGAACCAATGTAATGTCTCAGTGTTTAATTCTTAACTTTTACTTTGTTTCTTATTAGAGAATACAGATGCGCAGGGCCCAGTGGAGGTAGAGACAGGGGTTGTGATGCGGTGCGGGGTCTAAGCAAGTCACTGGCGTCCAGAGGCCGGCTGCCGCCCTGGCTGCAGCGGGGCAGCTTCCCTCCGTGCCTCCGCGGGTTCTGAGCCAGGTTCTCCAGGCTTCTCATCATTCAATATCGTTACAATAAAATCGCTTGCTGTTTCAGTTTACCAAAGCTGCTGCCTGTTGTTTGCGACTACAAACTCCAAGTGCTGCGGGTAAAAAGCACTTTCAGCTCTCTTAAGACATCTGAAGTGCAGTAGTAGCAGTTTTATAGAATTACTAAACAGAAAACAGAAGCCCACAGAGAAAATATGTCTGGAGAAATGAAAAATTAAATATTTACATGCAGAACATGCCACGAGGAAGACTGAAAGGCAAACTAAAGAAGTACAGAAGAAAATGGTAAGGCATCATCACAGAGATTTTCAAGATAGGAGTATTTTTGTCCCCTGGCCAGACTGTGTGTCAGTGGTTTTGATCACAATGTCATAGAAATTACATGAGATAAAATGTGTCCAAAGATTTTGCTCTCTTTCTTATCAAATGCAGGGGTTGCATATTCTGTCCCTTCTACCCAAAGCTGAGAGTCTACACACAGATTCTACAGTCACCAAAATGTCCCAGGGCTTGAGAGGTGGTGAAATCCCCTTGGCAGGTTCTTAGGTGAGGGACAGGTGGGCAGAGCTTGGCCTCCACAGAGTCTGTCTTTAACCATGTGGCCAAGCAGGTAGAGGAAAAAACATAATGCTGCCATTCCTTATTTCTGGAAAGAGGGCTGGCCAAATAGCTCAGTGGATTAAGCCAGGGGTTCAATCCCCAGGCCTGCCATGCTTGCCTCACCCCACATAATGAGACTGGGCATGGTGGCACGCACCTGTAACCCCAGCACTAAACAGGTGGATCGCTAGTAATGAGACCCTGAGCACCCTGTAGACCCTTCCCTAAAATAAAAAATAAAAAAAAAACTTATTTCTGGAAAGAAACTGTAATTCTAGATCTAATTAAGTGGTTTTAGGGGCTACTGAAGAAAACAAACCGTATGATCAAAATATACAGTGAATGTTTAGAATTTGAGGGCTTTTTTAGTGATTGCTCTAAAAGACCCACTGCCTTCAGTCCTCTCTCAGCATTCTCCCCCTCCCATCAAGCACACTACCCCACTGCTCTTGCTGTTTCTGAAGCAGTTCTGGAAGTCCTCTTTCGTGAGTGTTGCTAGCTCTCCACTACTGTGGCCGCCAGAAGCCACGCGGTGCAGATCCAGTGCGTGCAGAGCAGACTTCACAGCGCCCGTGAATGGCACTTGTCAGTAACATTCACCACACCTGTCATCACACTTTGTAGAGACACGCGTGAAGAGGACTTGCAGAACTGCCCCAGAAAGAGGCAAGAATGATGGGATAAGTGTGTTTGATGCAAGGGGGACTATTTTGAGGGGGATCAATGGCACTGTCTTTTATTGTAATTTCTTTTCATCTAAACACATGGTCTTTTTTGATCAGCCTTGTACATAAAGGTATCTGCCATGATTTTCAGTAATGATTTTAGTAAGTGCTCTTAACAGGACACAAGCAGACCGTTTATGCTTCACATGCTGGTTAGGTAGTCCATTTCTGGGAAAAGGCACAAAGACCCTACTTACATTTTAGCCCAGCAAGTCATGATCACAATTCAGTAATCCCATTTATTTCTTGCAAAAAGAAAAATGTGCCAGACCTGGTGGTTGCTTACCTGTAAAGCCAGCATCTGGAAGCTGAGGCAGGAGGATATGCAGAAGTTCAAAACCAACCTGGATGACATAGTGAGACCCTGTCTCAAAAAGACAAAAATAAATAAGAAAGGGGAGAGGAAGAGAGAAAGAAGGGGAGGGAAAAGAAAAGGGAAAGGGAGAAAAAGGAAAACTTATCTCATGGCTGATCAGGGCCAGCTTCCAAGGAGGAGGCCCTCCCAGGGCTCCCCACACCTGTGTCAGATCATGTTGGTCTCTACTTCTGATACCTAGCGTCTTGAATGAGCCGGACACCCACCAGCAGCTAACTCACAGGAGACCAATTATGATGATTAAAATGTCCAACTCCAAAGAGCTCAGCTTTTCAACTATGGACCCTTCACTACAGTGGACAGCCCATTAACCTGGAGACCCCATGCATGTAGAAAGTGCATGGGGCACAGTGACAGTGCAGAGAAGGTGGGAGAGCAGAGGGTTGCAGGCACAGAACTGGCCCAGAGCAGCCACCCTGCAAAGAGCATGGGCCAGAAGAGGCTGGTGTTTCCAGGGTGTGGAAGATGATGAGGTGAGACTGACCCATCATGGTTCTGAGTAGAACGTGTCACACATCACTGTAACAAGACAGAGGGAAGTGTCAAGCATGCCCTTTGTCCCTCCAGCTCATGCAGGATTCTCCACCCATAGGGAACGGCTGAAGCTGGAAATTGGTTACACATGTGGGGGGCAGACAAGGTCAAAGTGCTTCAAGCAATCAAACTACCACAATCCTGAGAAAAATGTCCTGCCTGAAACAATTCATCATTAGTTGCTAGGCAACCCAGTGTCGCATGATACTGACTTTGTCAAAAGTATAAATAAACACCCCTATGGTGGTTGTTCAGCTTCTCTTCTCCCATCAAGAGAGAGGGCTACACCTGGCCTCATCCTTTGTCTCCTGTCTTTATTTCTTCATCTCCTCGCCATTTTTCCCCCAAGGCCATCGCTGTGCAGGACGCAGCATCCACCCTGCAGAGGAAGCAATGGCGGGTCTGAGTAGAGCATCAGTGTAAAAACATTGTATGTTGAGCAAAAGATGCCCACTAGTGAGCTGGGTACCAGGTGAGCACAAGGCCCACATCCAGGGAGAAGTCTACATTCTGGTGACTTTTTTAAAAACCTGAGAAAATACCTGAGCAAGGCCTTGGTACCTGGCCTTGGATTTAATACATGTGACTCCTGAGTGTCTGTACAACGAGGGTTCAGCCACCTTGTGTGCGCTCTGTTCTCCACTATGCAGCAGTTACAAGCAGGAAACCCAGAAGGCCAAGTGCTGCGTCTGCGCTGTGTGTGCCTTGACCCATGCTCTATTCCCAGAGCATGTCACAGGGCCTCCTAAGTGCATGTAGTAAAAAATACTTGATGAACTAATGAAGAATTATCGTTGGCGCAAGTGCCATGCACTTTATCAATGTATCTCCCAGGCTGTAACAATATGCAGAAAGGACTTACACAATAGCCTCGGATCATTTGTGGTCTTTTCTTTAATATGTATGAAAGAATTTTGTCATAGATTCAAGACCTCAAGCAAACTCAAGCAGTTGAAATTACAAATGGAACACTAGGGATATTATAAAAATAAAATCCCCCTAGGTCTCATTGAGGCAAAGAAAAGTCCCACATGTTCATTTCATCCCGGACAGCATGACACTCTAACTGTGTAGGTGCACTCTGCTATACCTGGGCAAGGACGTGGGGTGGGGTATATAAAAATAACAGCAGTTGTATAACTTTAAAGAGAAATGTCTTGACATTCATGGAAGAAAACTTTAGCCAAGGGGATAGTTCAGCAGCACAAGCACCTGCCTAACAAGCACAAGGTCCTGAGTCCAATTCCCAGCACCAAAAAGAAAAACAAAATAAGGGACCCTAGAAGAAAGCTCTGTAACATGTTGATGCCCACAGGTCTCCTAGCATTAAACTGGGGAACACTGGGGAAACACGACATAAAAACTTGTGCGGTAGCACAAGCTATTCAGGAAAATTCTAAAATACATAATGGCAGTTTTCATGAGTGCAGGCTGTGTAGTGAATGCTTGTAAATAACCTGAAATAAGAAGGGACAGATTCTAGCCCCTAAATATTTCAGAAAATAATTATTTCTTTTTGTTTTGTTCTGTGCTCTCTTGCAGCCCAGATCTCACAGCGTTGTCCGGGTTGGTCTTAACTCCTGAGCTCAGGCAACCTTCCTACCTCAGCCTCCAGTGGCTAGAATTGTAGGCCTCGGCCATCACATGCAGCTTAATAATAACTATTTCTATGTAGAAAAAAATTAAATAACTTTACATATATATATATAGATATATATTAAGAAAAATTTAAGGAAAGTTCTACAGGGTGTTCAGGGTCTTACTACTAGAACAGACCCATAGTGATCTGCCTGTTTACAGCCTCCCAAGAGCAGGGATTACAGGCACATACCACCACATCCAATCTCCTTTTTATCTTTTTTATTATTTTTTAAAGGGTGCTTTTTATTTTTGTTTTAAATATTCTTATTTATTTGATACACAGGGTCTCACTACATAGCTCAGACTCATACAGCATGCAGTCCTGGGGATCAAACCTGGGTCCTTGTGCTTGCTTGGCAGTCGCTTAGACCACTGAGCTATCTCCTCAGCCCTGAGCTATCTCCCCAGCCTGCCTTCAAATTATTATAAATTCTACCATTTTACCTGGAAATTATAACTGAGCTGATACTATAGAGTAGCTCATTTCATTCACTTTCTCCACTTAATAAATATAGAAGAAAATTGCCGTACTTAAAAAAGGGTATTTCCCCCCTGAGAAAAGCATGAGTGTCCATTCTCAGGCGCTGCCCATCTTTAACACCTTTCTAGTCTTTCTATGTCACCCTTAGAGCTCATTCTCAGGCACTCTGTGAAGATGATGACCATTGTCTATCTTCCTATTTCAACAGCTCTGAGTCCTCTGATAACCCCCTTCTTCTGAAAAATTCTTTCACCCATTTGGGGAGAAAGAAGAACAGAGTTTGAGTCTTCACTGCAACTGTACATCAAAAGGTAGAGAAGTCACTTAGCCTCCTGGGCCTCATGAGGAAAAGAAAAATAGTGTCTGCCTATTATGGTTTGTGCCTAGTTGTCCACCCAAAGGCTCATGCAGTCATGGGGTGGACTTCTGCAGTTTGTGAGGAAGTCATGATCCACTGGGGGGATGGGAGTGAGTGCTGCTGGGATTATGCCTGTGAGTACTGAGCCCAGCCTGGGGCAGATCACCTCAGTGCAACTTAAGGGAGACAGACTTGCTTTCTGTTGCCATTGTTGCTGCTACTTCTCCATTTTGCTCTTGTTCTTTGCTGCCACCATGAACAGCTACTCTCTGTCACGTGCCACTCTGCCTTGGAGCCAGCTGAGTATGGGCTGAAACCTCCAGTAACTATGAACTAAATAAACCTTTCCTTCCTTAGTTTTGGGTATTTGTCCCAGCAATGAGAAGAGCCGAGACACTGCCCTGTAAAGTTTGAGGATAAAGTAGGATGCAGTGGGCTACAGGCCTTTGTCAACTGAAATTTTTACAGACTTAGTAAAATCTATCTTACAACTAAAATTTCCACTCACTCCACCACAGGCCTCCCTTCCCTCTACTGACCTTCAGCTTCAAGGCAAACTTCCCCAATCCAGCACCAGCGTGTGTTTACTGAGCTCCTATTATGCGGCAGCACAAAACAAGGCACTGAAGATGCACAAGCAAAGAGGGAGAAAGCTGTGAATGGCCTGAGCTCAGCTGCCCCTTTGTATATTGCAGACTAGAACAACCTTGGAACACGCTGCGTGTGAGCATAAGCAGAATGCTCAATATTCTTTTCACCAAACATTTTCCCTTGTATTTTTTATGTCCTTTTATTTACTAAATTTCAAGAATTCCAAGAGAACAAACCTATATTTTCTTTCATTAAAAGGTCTCCAGAGTACTAAACTTATTATAAAACATTGTGTCCTCAGAGACAATTAACAATCCTTCCTATCAATAATGTAAAGCGACCCTGCGCTGTAATAAGGTATTATGTTTCTTAGCCATCAGTGGGAAAGGTACAAAAGCCCAAGCTCGGATTCCTCCATTCAAGGCTGGACCCCATCACGGATGCAGAAGAGCACGTTTCCATTCCTAAGTCCCGGAAGCTTCCCAAGGTGGTGAGACTGGACCGGCTGTGTGTAAATGCAGAGACCACTGTTCCTAGGCTGGAGGGACACCACCCAGTGGACCCCCTTCATGCCTGGGTGGGGATCACCCCAAGTGAAAGCGGAGGCAGCCCTGAGCCCTTCTTACTGCTCAGATTGGAGAGAAGAAAAGAGAGGGCAATGGAAAGAATGCGAAGGAACAGTAAGGGAGAGAAGAGGTGACCAGCCCTCAGAACAACGGGCTGTAAAGCACACCTTTAACCTCTCTGGGCTTCCTGTGGACACTCCCTGGCTATGCCAAGTTCCACCCCACAGTCTGGCTGCACCTGTGGGATGCCTCCCTTTCTTCTGGGAGGGAGGGTGAAAAGAGGTCAGCATAGTTTCTTGAGCTCTGCAAAATCTACAGAAAGTCACTACAGTGCCCATCTAACCAGCTTCACTGTGCGTTCTTTTATAAAACTTGTCCTTGAATTTGTAAAAAAAAAAAAAAATACTGAGGAGGTAAAAGTGACTGTGTTGTTCAGGTCTGCATGCAGAAATTATGTGGACGTGCTCATGTTTGCTATGTTTATGAAGATATTTTAAATTCATGTTTGTGAACTAAGAGGATGCAGACATCTCCCTGTTGGATGCCCAAAGTGTCTTTCAAACCTAATTTTAATGAGTTGAATTGGGTTTTTTAAATTGGCCTTTGGAGGATAATTATCAATATAAGCTGGGGTTGTAGCTCAGTGATAAAATACTTGCCTTTCTGTTCAAGGCCCTGGGTTTGATCCCAACAGAATAAGGAAGGGAGGGGTAGAAGAAATAAGAAGATGCCATTTGAAATCCTCCTGAAATAATCACAATAATAGCCAGGAATGGTGGTGCACACCTGTAATCCAGAACTTAGGAGGCAGAGACAGGACGATCTCTGTGAAATTGAGGCCAGCCTATGCTACATAGTGAGTTCAAGCCCAGCCTGAACACATACAAACTACATAGTGAGATTCTTCTCTCACAAAAACAAAACAATAATAATCGTAATAGTAATTTAAAGTGAGAAATAGAACTAACAGTTACAGAGGCTATTAACCATTTCCTTATCTTTGTCCTTCCAGTCTTCCACCAACACTAGAAAGTTGGTCTTCCTAAGGAGAGTCACATGGAGAGAAAAACGTTCTCTCAGGCTTTCACAGAGAGCACATTGGCCAAGCAATGGCCGTGACTCATCCACATGGCTAACACAGACAAAGGATCTACAATCTGAGGTACAGGATCTCAGGATAAATCCTGAGGGGATTTCACTGACCTCATCAGACCCAAAAGCTACAACTCTTGTTGCATAGGTCCTGCTTTACCTTGGTCTTAACCATTCAGCAGAAAAGTATAAAAACAAAGTATAAGAAGTAAAGCCATGGTGTTATGTTGAGCTGTAGGGGACTCAGGTCAACAATTTCTGACATTGCCAGTGAAGCAGAAGACCCAATACTGTTAAGGACTACTGAACTCTTTTAGCATATTTTGCTGAGTTTACACACCTATAATATTTAAATGATGGAACTTAACAAAAAACGGGGATACAGATGAATGTCCATTTTGTATCTGTATATTCAAGGTGGTTAGGATAGATATATAGTTACATTCTCTTAATGAATGGAGGGATTTGTTCTAATGGTGTTTGTAAATAGGATGTCAAGTCCGTATCTTGTACAGCAATTAACCACTAGGAAGAATGTATGCAATATGTTAATTACTGAAACTGTCCTACCAGTTTGGTTTGAAACTGTCTCATTGCTATTTGTTTCTCAATAAAATTATGGAAAAAAATAAAATAAAAGAGATCACAGACAAAATAAATAAATTAATTAATTAATTAAAAATTTAAAAAATAAGAAAGTTGGTCCTGTCTCTAACTGAGATATTCTTACAGGAGATCTCAAGTAAGATTTGTAGGCCAGCCTTCAATCTCCAAAACCCCACTGCTTTTCTCACCTCTTCCATGGGGCTCTGTTCTCTGAAGAGTCAGGAGCTGACTTCCTGCTATTTGTTAGCTAGAGACATATTTGTTTTATTTTCCAATAGTGACTTTGTTCCCTACAATTTCAAGCCTGGGTGGGTGATCTGATAAGTAGGTCTTCTCAGACACAGACCACCTTGAGCCAAGACAAAAGGCAAAAAAGTGGAAAGGAATGAAATCAGCATTGGGAATGAAGTAAAAGTTCCCTTACACAACACCAAAGTCATAGCCCTAGTACCCTAGTCATGAATCAGTAATAAAAAAAGAAAACTGGTGATTCTCTCCTCTCCTACTGAGCATACCACGGGTCCTGCCACAGCCCTCTGCCTTCTGCACTTTGCCTAGCAATGACAGCTCCATCTCCTCTTGGCCACCACCTGCCTGGTATCCCACAGTTATTCATGGAATCTATCAGTACAAACCACTATATCTTTCCTAAGCCTGTCCTTGTGACTCAAAAATTTGACTACCTTTAGGTCAAATTCCAGCAGGAAGGGCTCTAAGAATACATAATTCTTTGAGGATAAGAGCAATTATGATCTGTCTATTCTAATTAAAAATATAATCAAATTAAATAATCCATCATATACAGAATATCATCTTCACTGCACTCAAACCAGCCAGACTGTCTACTCTAACCTTTCCCAGGGCCTGGGAGATGGCTCAGCGGAATAAGCACTTCCCTGGCAAGCACAAGGGCCTGAGTTCAATCCCCAGTTCCACCAAAAAAAAAAAAGAAAAGAAAAGATATCTAACCTTTCCCAGCCAAAGGACCAAGCAAAGGGCAGTTGGACCATACTATTCCCAAGTTCTTCTCAATTCCAAAATAATTCAAATGTGGTGAGATATAAAACATTAAGAAAGTTCAAATTCCTAGTGGCGGGAAAAGCAGATTGAGGTTGTAGTTTGCAGAATCGCTGCAACAGCTCACGTGGCTCCTCACCTTTAAGTCCTTTTCGCCCCAGAAGGCAAACACATGTCATTTTTGAGCTGAATGATGACAACACTACAGAAGAAAGAATGTGGAAAGGGCCAAAGAAAATTTTTGCCCCACCTATACAAAAATTGCATAGCATCATGCCTCATAGCCCTGATTTATCTATGGAGGCTCTGGGGGTTGGCTCCCCAGAGGCTGAGGCCAAGCCAAGCCAACCAAAGTCCAGGGTAGAGAAGAAGAAGAAGAATGCAACCCCAGGGAATGGTCCAAGCCTTGGCCATGAGAAGAAAAGAAAGGCTCAAGACAACAAGCCAGTAGAGAAGAATAAAAAGGAAAAATTAATTCTTACTGATTCAGAATTTGAGGAGATCATCCAGACTGTTCTAAGCAAGTCCCTCAAGGAGTGCTTGGAGCCTTCCTGTGTAAAGCCAACAGTGTGCATCCAGTCAGACAAAGAACCAGGCATCATGGCTTCTGCTACTGACGATGGGGAGCTGGGGAGTGGGGAGAAGGTGATGGCACCTCACACACCAGAGATTTCCGTTTCTCTGGAAGATGAAGCTACCCCAGAGATGAGCACATCTGAGCCAGGCCAGGCAATTCCTGCTCCCTCTGAGAAGAAAGTTGACAGAGAGTACTTAAGCAAAAGAAAGGAGGAGGCTCAAATGAAAAAATGGAGACCCCCCCCCCAAGATGGACATGAGCATAGACAGAAAGACCAATGAAAGGACATGTTGTGGAATCATTCTCAGACCAGGGACCAGACCAAAAAGAAAGAAAGAGAAATGGTTTTGGACATTCATTGTATAGAAATGGTTTTGGAACACTGGCTTCAGTGTTCCTCTCCAAACTGTAGAAAATGGAGGCAGCTGTGTAGGAACATTGACCCCTCAGTTCTCCCAGATAATTGGTTCTGTCACCAGAATACAGACTTGGATTATAATTGTTGTGATATTCCCCAGGAGACCTGGACAGAGGATGACAGTGAAGTGGTCTGTGCCCCCTCTATCCCACGATGCATCATCTGGGCCAAGCAGTACTGTTACCCCTGCTGGCCAGGCATGGTAGAATCTGATCCTGACTTGGAGCAGTACTTTCTTTTTGTGTCTCATTTTGATTCTCTTCCATCTAAGTACCATGTGACATATTTTGAAGAAACAGTGTCTCGTGCTTGGATTCCAGTGAGCATGCTAAAGAATTTCCAAGAGCTGTCCCTGGAGCAAACAGAATTGAAAAAGTGCAGGAACAAGGACTACATTCAGAAGCTGGAAGTAGCCCTAACGATGGCTCGTAAAGCAGAGCAGACCAGCGTGGAGCCCGTTAACTTATTTGGTTTCTGGAACCAATACTGTGGATCTGACAACAATGAAGAAAAACAAGACTCAACGCTGCCTGGGGCTAACAGCCCTGAGTCCCATGTGGAGAAAGAAGAGGATCAGCTAGAGATGGAGGAGAAAGAGAAAAAAAGACCCAACTTTGCTTGGTCCCAAATCAGCCAAGATGAAAACCAAAAACCCCAAGCTGAAAGGCATGTCAGATGGACAAGACAAGATCCTGAAAAAGAAGGGAACCAAGCAATATCTGCACAGTGACTCCACAGTGCACACTGTACCCACGATGGAAAAAAAAGAAGGGCCCGGGAATCCAGGTCTGGACCAGCCATGACCTAAGAAAAGATTTCAAGTTCCCCAAAGCAAGACTTCAGCAATCGTCCTGTCCGAGGAAAAGAAAGTGAGAATGGTGCCCAAGGGACTTGGCCCACCAACTCATCAAAGGGCCTTTCCTTTGCAAGGAAAGGAAAGAGCTGGACCCCAAAAGCCACTGATTCAGGACCCTGGCAGTGTCTTCCTTGAAGAGGAAGCCTCCACTGAGCTGGACATGGAGCAAATCATGCAAGATACTAGAAGAAAGTCAGAGGAAAGAGAGGAGCTGTGAGACTGTGATGTTGTAGAGGCTTCTCCGGCCTCCTTGGATAGGTAATGGTGTTCTCCCACCTTCCTCTTGCTCTCTCAAGCAAGAGGGAGAGCCTTTCCGTTTACTCTCTGGCATGTTTCTAAGCAAGAAGGGAGGGATCGTGAGTTATTAATGGCTACAATTCAAGAGCTTCTCAGTTTATGTTGATAAAGTGGGTTGTATGTGTAAAAAAAAAAAGTTCATATTTCAGAGACATTATAAACTCATGAATTACAAAAACACAGAAATGAATTATACTGAGTCATTCTTGTATTATGTGTTCTGGGAGTTGATCCCTAGCCAGGGATGGGCTTCGTAGTAAAGTCAGTGACAAGAGGAGAAAGGTAAGGAGCGTGACAGTACTTGTAGAGATTCTGTGGGTCGTGTTACTGTCATTCACAATTGCTTGGTCCTTCCGCGTGGAAGGATCATGTGACTGGCGTTGCCATGCGAAGGAAGAATTCTTGCCCTCCCGTTGATGATGAGCTACTACGTGTCTTCTTTAGCCAATAGCACTTAAGATTTGATTTAGTCCACATGCAAGTGGCCACGTTGAACCCAACCGTGAGATTCAGCCAGCGCCCTTTCCCCTGTGCGGTCTGCCAAGGAAGACGACTTGCTGTCAGGGTTGGTCCTCCAGCCGAGAGCCAGAGTGAGAAGACATTTAATGCACGAATCTGCCCTGCGATCTGAACCATGACTGCCTACTTGCAGCTACCAAAAGGCAGAGTGAGAAATAAACCTCATTAGCGTACACTACTGAGATAATGAAAGGGTTTACTGCTACACTGACTGACGACCCAGCAAACACTGCCAAATGCAGCTCACAAAATAAGGCAAGCTGAAATTGTGCTTGCCCCGTGATTATCGGCCGGCACCCTGGGGTCAGCTTCCCATAACTTTCCACCTCCTTTTATCATCCTAGGAAACCCTTTACAATTTGGTACTTTTACCCTAACTCTTTTATGCAGCTGTAGCTCTCTGGCTCTGGACCTATTTTTCTGCCTATTCTTTTTAATAAGCCTCCTTACAAGAGTGATTTATGCTCACTCCTTCCACACCCAATCTCTCCATTAACTCCTTAATTCACTCCAGCTGGGTTCTTGGCTCACTGCTCTGTTCAGATCACTCTGGTCCAGTCTTCTGGGCGCTCAACTGATTCCACATACACGCATCCCTGACTGGCTTGAGCACCTCCTCTTCACACTTTTTCTTTCTTTTTTGAGTACCAAGGATTGAACCCAGGCCTCACACATGCTCGGCAAGTGCTTAATCACTGAGCTACATCTGCACTCCCATCCCATTTTTTTTGGAGACAGGGTCTCTCTCAACTGCCCAGGCTGGCTTTGAACAGGCCGTTCTCCTGCCTCAGTTTCATAGATAGCTGGGATTACACGCATGTGCCATCACACCCCGCTGACACATTTTCTTTTCTTAGCTTCAGAAACTTCTATCTCGTCTCCTCCCCACTCCTCCCTTTTCCATCTTTCCACCTCACCTTCCTTCTCTAATGTGGAAGAATGAGAAAGGCAGAGGTGCACAGGTAGGGAGGGACCGTGAGGCATTTGGGCAGGACACTTGCTGGTGTCGTGGCTGTGGGGTGCCCCTCAAAGAGTGACAGGGGCTGTGTGGCCCCAAAAACCTCAGCATGCCTAACAGCACCCAAGAGCCGGGGGAGGGGGGTAACCACCAGCACAATGGGATACAGACAATTGTCCCCACACTGATCTATAGCTTCAGTTTATTTCTAAGTAGATTTTTTCACAGAAAGTGACAATACAATTCTAAAATTTATGAGAAGTTCAAAGTACCCAGAATTGTTCAAATAACTCAGAAAAATAATAAAGTTTGATAACAGATACAATCTGATTTCAGGACCTTTACAATTTAATGACCAAGGCTGTGCAACTGGCATAGACATACACAGTCCGAAGGAGCAAAATTGAGTCCACAAATAAAAATGTCTGTTCTGTTGGCCAAGGCAACTCAACACTAGACAAAATTTAGCAACCACTAGTGTTGCCACCAACTAGCTAACACTTGGGAAAAAAATAAACATTGACCTGTACCTCATACCATACACAAAAGTACTTTACACACATAAGAAAGCAAACTTCAGAACTATACAATTTTTCAAAGAAAACAACAGAAAGTCATAATAAACTTGGGTTCAGTAAAGATTTCTTAAAATAGCATAGAAAAATTACCAACTATAAAAAAAAAAGTACATCAGATTCCATCAGTTACATTTTAACTTCAAATGCACAAACTAAAGGAAATAGATCAGTTCCTCAAAAAAAAAATGTAATCAAAACCTACCACAGTGAAATAGAAAATTTAAATACTTCCATAATCATAAAATTGAATTTTTCATTTAAGAGCTCCCCAAAATCTCCAAGTCCAAACTACTGTGGATTTATGCTGGTCTACGAAAAGGAGGAGATAATGCTTAATTTGTTTTGTCTACTTTTTTCAATTGTTTCTCCTGTTTCTCCTCTTAATTTTTTTTTTTTTTAATTTGGCACAGGGTCTCACTCCGCAGCTCAACTCATAGTGATCCTCCTGTTTTGAGTCTCCCCAGCGCTGGGATTACAGGTGTGCACCACTACACCAGGTCTCAGTCACCTGCTCAGCATGCCCAGAATGGGGTTGGCACAGCATGTGGTGCCAGTGATGGAACCCATGTCCCTGAGCCTGCCTAAGCAGGCACTTAGCCCACTGAGCTATCTTGCCAGCCCTTCCTCTTAATTTCTTACATATTTCTTTCTTTTTTTTCTTTCTTATTCCAATTTTATATGCTTGGTAATATGACTAACTGGGTGGAAGACAACACCATGCATTACAACAAATCCTGTGAAATTCACATTACTTTTTTATGTGAAATTCTGTACCACTTATCATTTTTTCTGTTTTAATTCTAACTTGTACTGTTTATAAACATTTTTAAAACTCCAAGTCCAATCCCACTAAATATTAAAAGAATCAATACAAATTTTAGATATTTCTTCAAGAAAATTGAAAGGGGAATATTTTCCAGCTTGTAATATAGCACCAGCATTACCCTGATACTGAAACAAGGTAGATAGTACAATAAATAAATAAATACTAATAGATTCTATAAACTTAGACAAAAATGCTCAACAGGAAGGGAGATTATCCAGGTAGACTCACGCTAATCTTTTTTTTTTTTTTTTTTTTTTTTCAGTAGTGGGGATTGAACTCTGGATCTTAGGCTTGCTAGGCAGGCATTTATGCCCTTGAGACAAGCTAATCTTAAAACTCTTTAAAATCAGATAATTTTTTGTTTCTCAATAAAATTAATAAAAATAAAATAAAAACCAGAGAATTTTCTCCAAACGGGAATAAAGTGCTGTCAGAGTCAAAGATGAGGACTCCATGAAGACGGGGGCCCTGGCCAAGAACAAAGAGCCTCCAGGAGCCAGGACACCTGCCACAGCCACAAGGAGCTGGGTCCTTGGGTCCCACCACCCCTCAGGACTGAACCCCGCGGCAGTTTGAAGAGGTTTGTCCCAGGGCCTCCAGAGAAGAGCTCAGCCCAGCCAGCACCTCACTTTTGGCTGTGTCGGATCCCAAGTGGTTATGCATTCTATGCTGCCTGATACTTCTGACCTAAACAACTGCATACTAGTTAATGAAGCCATGAAGACTGTGGTAATGTTCAGTACAGGCAATGCAAAACTATTACAGTCAAGTACTACTCACCAACAAAAGGGAGCACATAGATAACATGAGATGGAAGAAGCTCAAATTATGGTTGAAAAAGGGTATATTCATCTAGGTAAAATTCTAGAACATGCACACAGTTCTAGAGCACAGAAAGCAGATGGGTATGACTTGTTGCAGAAGGGATGGGAAAGATATTTAGGAAGAGATGAATTATAAAGTTATGAAAAAATTTGGGATGGTAATAACCATTCTTTTTTGGATGTACATATAAGTTAAAACTCATTATATTGGGGCTGGTGAGATGGCTCAGTGGTCTAAAGCACCTACTTAGAACAAGCTTAGCAAAACACAGGGACCGCGGTTCAATCCCCCAGCACCACATGCCAGCCAGCCCCACCCCTGGTGGGCTGAGCTGGCCACACACACACACACACACACACACACACATAAATAAATAAAAAATAAAAATTTTTTTAAAAACTCATTATATTGTATACTTGAAATACATGTCATTTATTTAAAAAGTGGTAAGTGTAGAGAAACAAGCTCTTGTAAATCCTCAGTTAATTAACTTATAGTTCCATTAAGCTGACTAAATTATGTGCCTGCTAGGATGTCTAGTTGTCCCCCAATACCTCATGCAGTGATGGGGTGGTGGGCTTGTAGAGCCAGTGATTCATTCATGACCCAATGTTGGGGTTAGGGGTGTGAGAGCTACACTGGCCCTGGGATGAATGTAGTATAAGGAAGGAAGGAGGGCTTGCCCTCTCTGTGCTGTGCTGCTCCTCCCATTTGGCTCCTGTCATCTTGCTGTTTTCTGCCGCCATGAACTGCTGCCCTCTGCCACGTGACACCCTGCCTTGGAGCCAGCCAAGTATGGAGTGAAACCTCCACAAACTGAGCTAAATAAACCTTTCTTTCCTTAATTCTGGGTGTTGGTTATTTTGTCCCAGCAGCTAGAGGAAAGTAATGGAGACAGTACCTTAATATCTTCTAAATTTCACCTCATAATCTGAACAACTAATTTGAAGACAATATTATGCAATACAAAAAATACCACTGAATTCATATTTTTAGTGAAATTCTATATCATTTCTACTTTTTTCTTTTTATTACTATTTTATTATTTTAAAAAATAAAAATATAGAAATAAATAAATAAAATATAGAAATACACAACACCATACAATACAACAAATACTGTCGAATTCATATTATTTTGGTGAATGAAATTCTGTATCATCTGTTTTTTTTTTCTTTTTATTACTATTTTATATTCTCTTTTTTATGTATTTGGTTGTTGCAGGGTCTCACTATGCACCTCAGACTCTTGGCGATCCTCCTGGGATTATAGGTGTGGGCCACTACACCTAGACTCTGGCCAGCTCAGCCCACCCTGGGGGCATGGCTGGTGTGGCATGTGGTACCAGGGATTGAACTGTGGCCCCTGTGCTTGCCTGAG
>NW_004524651.1:6275228-6289510 GCF_000260255.1 Octodon degus
AAAAAATTTAATCAGGACCGTTTCTGCTCTCCATTCCTCACACTGTTTAGTGATCTTAAGGGATCAGCTTCTCTGCCGGCTACAGGGCTGTCCAGCTGTCCGGAAGCTCTACCTGGCGGACTGCACAAGTGGCTCGCTGTGCTTCCCTGGTGCCTTATGGGACTAACGTCGTAGTCCACTGCACCCAAAGATACTCAAAGGCCAAGAATCACTTCATTCATTCACTAAACATTAGCAGTTTGAATTATTATTGGTATTTTTCCAAGCTCTCAGCTAGGGCTCCAGAAAGAAAAAAAAAAACAAACACTAATAAGAGAAAAACAAACATAAGTTTATTAACATGCATACCTCACAGATCATGGGGGCTCTCCAGGGAGTAACTGATCCCCAAACAAGTGGCTCTGAACTCAGGCACATAGAGCATCATCAACAAAGCATAATAAAAAGTGGCAGAGAAGTAAAGACAAAAGGAGCCTGAGTCTCACACAGTACTAAGTTGTGATTAAGCAAACACATATGAAACTAATGGTAGGACAAGGGCAGTGAGTAAAGTTTATGACACAAACCTCTGACTTATGGTCTGACTGTGGTGACTCGCGTCTGTCCTTCTTTGTAGAGAAGGAGGGGCATATTTTGTAAATTTACATCCTGATTTTAGACAACCAACACAAAGGCAGAGGGTTTTTCTTGTTTCTCCTTCTCAATCACTTCAGCTCAAAATAATGTTCATGCAAAGGCACATATGGGAGTGGCCCATTCTGCTGCCTTCCATAACCTGTGAAAGGACAAGGAATTTAAAGAAAGACATAGCATCTTTGAGCTGAGCCACGTGGACATTTCCAGGGCAGCCCATCTGCAGCCCTGGGGCCCTGCCCTGCACCACCACCAGCGGAAGCCTGAGCCACTCTGTCCCACCCCCATGTCCACCTAGGAGAAGGCTGCCTCACAGCTGCCCATCCTAACACATTCAATAAAGGTGGTCCAGAAGTGACCTGCGCCAAAGAGAAGTTAAAGTGCAGCCGAGGAAAGCAGGTGAGCTGACACCAAACGGGAGCAACCTCTGCTTCTTCCCTGAGGATGCTATTTTACGGCAGGAAAACCACAACAGCCAAGGCACAGTGAGCCGTTCTGCAGATGACAGTTGGAAGCATAACAGCAACCATTTGGAAAGTTGGCTCCAATCTACCCATGCTGCTAGAAAACTACTTTCTAGGGAAAAAGAGTTCCCCACAGACTACATAATCCAGGCTGGCTTGATTCCAAACTTCCTGTTCTTCTTGGACAGAATTGACTAGTTCCACCCAGCTTGAATCCTCCTGGGCACTCAGAACTCAGCTTCTGGGACATCCACACACAGCAAGGCTGTGGTGGGCATAGGTGTTTTTACAGCATGCATGTCTCCATTAACATTAGCCACCAGTGACCAAGTATGGTGCAGCTGACACACAAGTGGCACCTCTTGCAGCTCCTGAGATGTCATTGTTAGTGTGTGTTTAGATGGTCTTACACGGACACTGAACCCTTTGTCACAACAAGAACGCTGCACCTCTGTTAGATTAAACTGAGTGACTTCTTCCTGCTCTAATTCACCTGTTGCATCAAAGTGACCCAGAAGGATTCACAGATAGCTGCTGGGCTATTTCTTACCTTATGGTTGGTCTGAATGAATGCACTGGAATAGTGGTGAAAACAAGAGTCTGCAGCAATTTGTGAAGCTTCTGGAAGCTCCTGAATGTATGATTCCTGTACTAAGAACCATACAGACGACTGAGGGACAGGGAACAGATGAACAGATAGAGGTCGCGGCAGACACAGGAACACTTGCTGTCTTGCCCAGCCTGCTCATTACCCCAGAGCTAATATTCAGAAGGAAGCAACATGGGCAATGGCAAACACCACAGCTGGCTGTCCAGCCCATACATGAGATGTCAGGCTTGCATTCATCCCATCCCTCAGTGGCATTTCTCAAAGACAGACTTTAAGATACAAAAGGACTTGGTAGTTATGATCAAACTTAATACAAATGGTAGAAAAGCTGAACAGATAGTATACCATGTTTATTCCAGCCTGGGAAACTTAGGAAGATGCCAACTCAAAATTTATGAGTAAGTAGATAAACCACAGCCAAAAGGTATAGTTCAGTGATAGAGGTCAAATACACATGAAGCTCTGGGCTGAATCTCAAGTACCAAAAAAATTATTATCTAATTAATTTAAAACTGTAGATACAATGTCTTATAAAGCTGAATACATATAAATTCTCTCAAATGTCTAGGGTAGTATGCCTGAAAATACAAGATTTAGGAGCCTGGGAGTTTCCTGTAAGAATAGAAGATTTGTACTAATAGTGTTTAGACAGGATATCATGTCTGCATCTTGTACTATGAATAACCACTATGAAGACAATATGCAATGTATTAATTATAGAAACTGTCTGACTAATAGGTTTTGAAACTGTCTCACTACTATTTCTCAATAAAATTGAAAAAAAAAAAAAAGAAATTTGCTAACTAAACAGGACAGCAAGGCAGCAGCTGAGCCCAACCCTAAGCCATGTACAGCTTTGTTTTATTTTTAGTTTTCAGGTAGGACCACCATGGGAACAAAGCAAGGTTTTATAGAGTTTTCATGTATGAAACCAGGTGTAGGTTAGGAAATCTGATCCTAAGAAATAAATCAAGAAAGAAAAAAAAAAATAGAAAAACCACAGGCAAAAGGATGGAACATTTAACTTTAAATGGTTCCCTAAATTAAGAGTTCAGAGCATAATAAAGAAACTACTTGACAGAAAATTTAAAAATATGAAAGGGATTCTCACATTTATTGTTTAAAACATTCTAAGCACTGTTCTGTGTGCCTTACACAGATTAACTCACTTCATTTTAACAACTGCATGAGGTAGTATTATTGCTTGCGTCTACGGATGGAAACATTAAGGCCTAGAGACTCAGCTAACTTGCCCAAGGTCAAAGGCCAGCTGTGGCTCAAACCTAGCCAGGCTGACATTAGACTGCACAGCCAAATGAAGTAATGGCCTGGAACACAGAAAGACAGTGTACCAGGAAAACTAAAAGAAACCAAGGCAGGCTAGGGAGATAGCTTGGCAGTCTAAGCACCTGCCTGGCAAGCATAAGAACCCAGTTCGATCCCAGTACCACCTGCCTGGCAAGCACAAGAACCCAGTTCGATCCCAGTACCATATGCCATGCCAGCCCAGGAACCAGGCATGGTGGTGCACCCCTGTAACCCCAACACTGGGGAGTCTGAGAAAGGAGGATCACTAAAGTCTGAGCTGTGTAGTGAGACCTTGTACCAAATAAATATTTTCTTTTTTAGGACTGGCCAGATAGCTCAGCAGACTAAAGCATCTGCTTAGGCAGACTGCAGTGGCTTGGGTTCGATCCCGGGTGTGTCATTCCAGCCCCCCCCCGGGGGGGGCATGCTGAGATGGCGATTGAGACTAGGCATGGTGGCACGCGTCTGTAATCCCAGCGCTTGGGAGGCTGAAAACCGAAGAATCACTACAAGTCCAGTGTATGTAGTGAGACCCTGTACACCCCGTCCTAAATTCATTAAAAAAAATTTAAAAAAAAAAAATGTTTAAAAATGCCGAAGGAAAACACCTTGCAGTAAGTTATTCAGTTGCTTAGCTAAAACTAAATGTAATGCTGTCAAAGTTTTTGTTCTCAAAAGCTATGCTACTGATGCTACTGTTGTACTTTAGACATCCATCTTTTATTCAGAAAAGAGCCTACTAATTCAACAAGTGTTACAAACAGGACTTAGGGGTTACACAACTGAGGACCAGAATGGAGAATGATATCCCTGTCACCTGAATGTCAAAAATCATGAATAATTTCTTTCCTCTTTCACAACCAATATTCATGCTACCAAAATGAAAACTTCCAAAGCTTGGCTAAAATGTGTCCACAAACTATAAAACCTTTAAATATCTCAAGAAGATGCAAAGAGGAGCTGAGGAGATAGCTCAGTGGTCTAAATGCCTGCCTGGCAAGCACAAAGATCCAGGTTCAATCCCCCAGTACATGCTGTGCTGGCCGGTCGCTGAAACCAGGTGTGGTAGCACATGCCTGTAATTCCAGCTCTAGATTAAAAAAAAAAAAAAAAGATGAAGAGAACTAAGTGAGATTGTGATGTATGCTTCAAGCTTAGTATATTGTTCCTTTTAAATAACAACTTAGTATATCTTTACACACATGAAATTAAACCTGATACCACTTACAGAATGAACAAATTTCAAAAATAACCCTCTTTTCTTTGATGAAATCAGCAAATAAACCAGCAAACCTACCAAAGACTCATTTCAAACATTTTATTGAGTAGATAAAACTATGTAGACAATTTATCAACAATATACTTTTCTAAAAATAAAAGTAGACAAAACATTTTGTGATTCAATGTATATGAAATTCCAAACAAGCAAAACTCCTAACAGAAATTAAATCATGATTTGTCAGGACCCAGGATAAGGAACGAGACCAGCTACAATGGGACAGGTGAGAGGGCTAGTGGGGAATGGGAAGGCTTCTGGGCATGATTATGGTGGTAGGAGGACAACTATCCATGTTTTCAAAACTCATAAACCCTCTACTACACATTAGAAAACTGAATTACATAAATACTCTACCTCAACATTAAAAAAGATTATATATAATAAATCAGCATGCTTTTTAAAATATTTTTATTGAGAAACAAATAGCAATGAGACAGTTTCACAACCGATTACTAGTACATTTTCAATAATTAATACAGTGCATACTGTTGTCTTAGTGGTTATTCATTGCACAAGATGCAGACCTGATATCCTGTCTCAAACACTGTTAGAACAAACCTCTCTATTCACTGAATTAAGAGAATGGAGCTGTGTATCTATCCTAATTATCCTGAGTATACAGATACAATTTTGTATCAGCATGCTTTTCAAAATATCATTTCAGTCAAAGCACTTCACTTAGTAGGGCCTGGGTGTAGCTCCACAGTATCCACGGCATGAGCAAGGCTCTGGATTTCATCTCCACCATCACAAAAGAAAAAAAAAATTTAATACAGTAGAAAAATAATTATTTGTAGAAAATGTGCAAATAATACATACCTTTTCACAATTATAAGCAGTGTTTCTAAGAACTATCTTTTATTTTTGTTCTAGCAAAACCAGCAAGTACTTGAAAAGTAATCTTGAGTACAATTAAAATTCTCTGAAACAGGCACACAGCCTCACTTCCGGGAGGCTGACTTGGCAGCCACTGGAAAGCTGCTCCACAATCTTGCTTAACACCAGAGCCCACGCGCACGTCCTTCGGGGTCTGCTGACCAACAGCATGGAGTGAGCAGCAGCCCCATGGTAACCCAGAGACTGACAAGAGTCAGCCACCATGAACTGGCTGCACAGGCATGTGATGGCAGGCAAGAGCCAGGACCTTGGAATACCAGCAGCTTCTGATATTCAGAGAAGCAGAAATCTGGACTCCAATGGAACGTTTTCTTGGTTGATTTGTTTGGCCCAAACAAAACACGGGCAGGACTTCAACCTGTGGTCTGCAGGATGATTTCAGAACTCAGCAGCAGCTGTACTGGACCTCGCTCCCACTGCTCGCCCCCTCACTGTGGTCCACAATGTCACGGGGTATCAGTGCCACAGAATAAAGTCTGTTCTAAGTGACACGAAGGCTGCTCGTTTCTGATCAGTACCAGAAACCCAGATGCTATGGGTCAGAAAAGGGAAAAGGAGGAAGCAGGGAGAAGCGCCGAGAACAGCAGAAAGCACCGCTTTCGGCTCACATCAGCACCCAGACTCCAAAGCAATGAAATAATCCACGTGCTGAAATTTGAGGACTTCATTGCCCCAGCTGGTCCAACCTGGCTGTAGATTTCGAGCAAATAATTCCAAACACTCCCCACCTGGCTTGATGTAGTCTTTCAGAACCTCTGTTGAAAAAAGAGAAAAAAAATACTGTCAGGAAAGAAATCTATTTCTTTTTAGCATGTAAGAGTGAAAAAGAATATTTTATTTTTTAAAAGCAAATTAATGTGAAGGATACTATCACAGGCTTTACTATTTATAGTCTGAAAACAATGTGAAGTAAGCCTCCACGAGGCTAGGCACGACACCTCCAGGACGTCCTGCAGTCCTGATTTACTGGCTTCCACTTCTAAGTGGGAAGTGAAGTTTCAATCACCATGCAGGTGACTACAGCTCTCCAACCCTGCTGGCATCTCCCAAGAAGTTACTTAATAAATCTAATCCAGGCACAAAAAAAGAACTCTACAGAAGCAATACAAAGATAATCCACTTTAAACAGGTAACATGTATGCCTCTTTGTAACATCCACTGCAGAGAAAGAGAAGTAGAAAAGATAGTTGACAAATGACTATAGCCCCCTCAGCTATAACTTGGTAATATTAAAAATACTCCAGCATGTTCAAATTTTAGATCTTTACCTAAAATTTTACCACATTATGTCCACAGTGAAGTAGTCCTTATTTACATATTATCTATTAGGTGGAAAGTTACATTTCGTTGGGGAAAGGTACCTCATTTGTTGGCTAAACAGCTCTGACCTAGGCTAAATGAAAGAATACCAGGGGCTGGGGAGACGGCTCAGTGGAATAAGCGCTTCCCTGGCAAGCGCAAGGGCCTGAGTTCAATGCCTGGTTCCGCAAAAAAAAAAAAAAAAAAGAAAGAAAGAAAGAATACCAGAGAAGGCTTTTTTAAAAAACACAGCTGAGATGGATGACAAATACTAAGACAGCCAAACTTCAATCATGTCCTGGTTAGCTACTTTAACCACATATCAGGCACTGAGTATAAAAATAATAACTCAGAAAAGTAAAGGACTAGAACAGCTAAAATATAGTCTGTGATTGCTGCATGAGGCTGAGTTCAGCAGAAACCTCTCACAGTCCCTCTAGGAATGACAAGGCTTCCACGGGAAGCGCTGGCCCAGGAAAGCTCTGAAAGGCCACGTGGCCCGTATTTTGGGTTCCATAGTGCTCTTCCATTGCTCTCATGGCGAGATACTTGCTGAGTTGCCCCAAAGTAGTGTTACTGTTTATCAAAATTCAAAGAAGAATTAAAAGTGTTTAATTGTTATAATTCAACTGAACTCAAACTTGGACTTTAATAGGTTCTAAAAGATATTGGCATGAAGGAAATCTTGTCCTTTCATAAGTACATAATTAAATGCTACTAAACTATAAGATAATGATTTTTCCAAGCCTTTCCGACTTTCTTCCCATAAATTCAAAGCCTTACCAGCCTCCATTCACTTTTACTAGTCTAAAGTATAGAGATAAGTTTTTTCTTTTTTATTAGGGTATTCAAATTTTTGGCACAAAGATGCGAAAGGAACTTTACATGGGAGTCAGCCAGCCAAAAATGCTTACTCTTCTGGGCACCCATTATAGTCAGTGCTAGTGGACTTAGAAGCACTACATGGCTTACAAGGGCTTACAAACCAAGGCAGAAGGACAGCCACCTGCATAGAGCCTAAACCCACTTAGTACCATCCTTTCTCAATGTCATGTATTTTATGTGGGGTTTTTTCTATTTGTTTTCTTGGGGGTTTTTTTGGTTTTTTTGTTTTTGCTCCAAATGCCTTCAGGGCAGGTTTGGCTGGATTGAATTGTGGGAATTGAACACCAGCAACCTGAGCTTGACTCCTTTGTTGAAGAGCCACTTAAAGAACTGAGCTAAGGGGCAGGCCCCCGGTTTTTGCTATTTGAATAAAAAAAATCAAATACTATTTTTATAACATTAAGATTTGTTTTATTTCAAAACAAGGTGAAAGAAATAAAGGCTAATTAAACCACATATAGTGGTGCCCACTTGTAAAACTAGCACTCTGGGAGGCCGAGGCAGGAGACCACAAGTTTAAACCCAGCCTGGGCAACTTAGTGATACCCTGTCTCAAAAACAAGCTGAGGATGTAGCTTAGTGCAAAGCCCCTGGGTTCAATCTCCAGGGAAAGAAAGGGGGTGAGGGGAGGAGAGAGAAAGAGGAAGAAGGAGAGGGAGAGGGAGAGGGAGAGGGAGAGAGAGAGAAGAGACATTTTATTCTTACCAATTTAAAATAACCAAATATAATTAAGTAAAGAAAATAGCAACCTAAAAATAAATACAAATGCATACGGTGAACCACCAACATGATACACACATAGCTAGACAGTTCCAAACGCCTGGCATTAGCAAAGCCTCCAACCCCAGAAGGGAGCAGTCAGTGCACAGCCACGTGCTCCTTTTGCTCCGGAAGCACAGGGCAGGAAAAGGGGAAGAGACATCAGTGCTCAAAATCTCAGAAGCTACATTTCATTCTTCAGCTAGAAAGCGTCAGTAAATAAAGTAGAAAAGAGAGTGAAAAAATCTCTAATATAAAATAAAGGAATCAAATTTTTATGCAAATGCTTCCATAATTTTCCTACCTTAAATCCTTAAACTGAATATGCAGTTATAGTGTTAGACTGTAAGCCACAGCTACTAATGCTTTAGCTTTTGATCTACAGGAGCAGACTTCATAAAGGTACCCCTTTGAAATGGAATATGCTGCCAGTGAGTTGTTTCATGTAATTTTTTTTCTATTTTGCAACAGAAATAACAAATTAAACTTTAAAAAACTCTTGGTATTTCTAACAAGCCGAAGAAAGTATTTCATTGTATGACTATTACATAAAGAGTTTAAGAACATTTATAGGTAAAAGTTGTAAGCACTATATCTAAAGTATGCATTATGCAAATCCCTAGTAACAATTTCAGGATAAAATAGGCACAGAAATCTAAAAGTTGTCTGATGGCTTTAATGTGTAGCTCTCTATACCTAAAATACATATAAGAATGAACTCAAACAGTATTACAAATATTGTCTATCATCTATTTAACCAAAATATATAGTGAGTTATTCAGATTTTTTCCCCCTAAAATGCAGCTTATGCTTTTAAATGTACTTAATTTTAAAAATGTGTTTATGCTGCTCTCTTCTGGAAGTACAGAAGAACTGTTTCATACCTAGCAGGGCATACTAGTTTGGAGGAAGACAAATTTTTAATATTTTTTAAACTTTTGTCTTAAGAATTATCTTTAAGTATAATTTCATTCTATTTTAAAGAAACTGGTAAACAGCCAAACTATCATTTAACAAAAAAAATATGGGTTCTTAGGTTTTTTGTTTTGTTTTTGACACGGGGTTTTGGTATGAAGTTCAGGCTGGCCTAGAACTCACTAGGTAGCCCGGGCTGGCCTCAGACTCACAGCAATCCTTCTGCCTCAGGGCCCGGCATGCTGAGATTACACATGTGTGCCACCATACCCAGCTGTTTTCAGATTTTCTTAAAAGTAAATATAAACCCTGAAACAAACACCAACTTAAGTTTTAGAACTCACCAAATGAGAGAAAATTCAAACAGATTAGATTTCCCTAAAATCAGTATTTTTTGGCCTCAAAAAAATCTCACTTTTCACACAAGCCATAAACTTAACACATTAAAGCATTCATATATCAAAAATCTAAAGGTGATTATTCACTGAGAATCCCTTTAAGTCAAAAAATATATGCTCACATGAACATCTGAAGATGTCTCAATGGAAGAAATTCTAAAAAAGATGCCTTTGTATAAGTAATTTAAGATAACAGAAATACTGAGTGCCACCAAAATATTTCTCCTGAAAAATGTTTTCTTACACTAACTCATACACTATCACATTTTCTACAAAAATAAGATGACAAATTACCTATAATTTTCCTGAATGGGACCTTTCATATGTGTTTTGGCTTCATTTTTCGGTAGGAATCATCAAATAATAAAATACATTCCTGAGGAAATGCTCTGAGAAACTTCAGGAAAGTTCTGAAGGAAACTTGGAGCCCAAAGGGAAAACAAGGTGACAGACACCAAGGCAGAGGAGAGAGGTGGCAAAGAGCATTTTCTCCCTGACTGCCAGCTTGCAGGGTGCGAGGTGCCTTGAAGCCACAGAGGCACAGTGACAGCAGGGGGCCTGAGGCCTCCATGGAGACCCACACCTGTGGAGCTGAGCAGTGGATGCGGTAGATTGCAGGGTTCAGTGAGCGACCCTGCTCAGAACGTCCCCAGGAGAGGGGTGCGGCCAGCTGAACCCAGCACTCAGAGCTACCATGAGCTGGTTCCACCTTGGGCCTACCAGTGTCTGAGTGAAACACAGCTCTGAGAGATGTTTAGGTCTAGGGGCTGAGATCAAGGCAGCAAGAAACACCTGCAGGGTTGTGGGCTGAAAACCTAGTCACAAAACCACAGCCAGAGACCAGGATTAGCCTGAACCTCTTTGTAGCTGACGTGGCCTCTCACCTATTCCTACCACAGGCTTGAAGGGATTAGAGAGAGCTCTGCCCTAACCCACTACACACTTAATATCTGGGCTCTGTCTGCCTCCCTTGTCTACTAGTGACAGCAGGGACACACCCTGAAATGGATACCACCCCAAAATTGTAGACCCCAGAGTACAGGCACAGGCTTGAAATCAGGAAAACTGCTTTTATTTTTGGCTTGTTTGCAGTTTTTGTTTTGCTTCATTTTTATGCTTTTTTTTTACTGTATTATCCTTCAGTGTGAATACGTTTCTGTTTTATTTTGTCATGCTTTTTTTCTTCCTTCCCTCATATCTCCCTCCTGTCTTCTTAACTGGTTTCCTAACGCTCAGGTGATCTCCCTTTGTCCTTCAGCCTTGATTCTCATCTCTTCCTGTTTTTCTCTATTTTTACCTATCCTTTTTAAATTTTCTCACAAGAGGGTAAGATTACTCAATTGAGGGTATCTTTACTGTATGAAAATTTCTGGTTTGCTTTAGATATTTTTATTTTTTTTTATTTTTTTTAGATTTTTTTTATATAACTACAATTCTTGTTCATATGGTTAAAGGTGGCAAATTAATAGTTACCATAATTTGTCGTTTTCTAGGCTGTGATAGATGCTATTGTTATTATTGATTGTACTACTTTAGCCAAGGAAACATGGTTATTCTAATCAGTTGTTCTTCCCTAAACCAAGCTTGTCTAAGGGTCATAAGCAATATTACAGATCAG
Source organism: Octodon degus (assembly GCF_000260255.1). Taxonomy (NCBI): domain Eukaryota; kingdom Metazoa; phylum Chordata; class Mammalia; order Rodentia; family Octodontidae; genus Octodon; species Octodon degus. The sequence continues at coordinate 6,286,294 of NW_004524651.1, forward strand.
TACCAAAGTACCAAGGACTAGGTCAAACAGAGAGCAACCTCTCATCCCTAATAATTGAGAGGGAAGATCTTGTAACAAACTCAAAAGCCAGTTGTACATACATGACATCTCTGAAAAGCAGTCATTTCCTAAGGCGTTCTTGATGCTAGTAATAAAGCCACATACCATAAGCAATTTATAAGCATCAACACAGAAAATATTTTTCTTAATAGAAAATTAGAAGACACACAAGCAAGATTAAACTCTAGACCTCCAAGTAGCACAACGCAAACCCAGGGGCAGTGAAGCAGAACAAGTCAAAACACACCCACCTAAATTCTCTGTAAAGCTAGAAGAATAAATAAGGTTCCAAGAGAAAAAAAAAAAAAATCACCCATAATTTCTCATATAACTAAAGAGATGATAGCCATAATGAAGCACATACTGAATCTAGAACAGATACAGATAAAAAAATAAGGAGCTTATGAAAATGATAGAAATTACAAATGCCCAATATAGGAAAGAAATGGAATCCATAAAACAGATTCAAACAGACATCCAGGAGATTAAAAGCTCGATTGTAAACATACACAACAGAATCAACTAATGTGAGGACTGAATAACAGAATAATAGACACACAAGACAGGTTTGTAATTAGTGAGCATGAAAAGAAGTATTTCTTTAAAATAGCAAAAGAGATGACCCGGGGCTGCCGGATCCTCAATCAACCCAGAGCACAGGCTTGGCGTGTGAGTGAGACCACCTGGGGCCTGCCTGATCCTCATTTGACCCAGAGTGCAGACCCAGCGTGGAACCCTTCAGCAGAACTCCCTGCAAAGAGGATAGAGGCAAGACCCACCCAGGTGATTCAGGAGCAGAACATCTTGCCAGAGAGACACAAAGGGTTCAACTCCAATGGCTGCAGCAGGAAGAAGTGGTGCACAGCAGCCAGACCCCAACCAGATCCAAGCCACACCCACCTGGAGGAGTCTGAACTTCATAGATCTGGACCTGGTGCTAAGGTAATAACTCTATCCAAGCTCGACACCAAAGGTCAGAAGACAGTGGTATACAAAATGACAAAGAAAAGGAACAAAATGCAGGTTCAGGCCCCAAGTCCACCCAGAACAAATGCAGAAGACACTAGCATAGAGAAACTGGAAATCACACACCTGGTATCTCTGAAATAACAGCACTAGAAGTAAAGAAACAACTACAAAAAGGTATAGAAGAAATCAGATCAGAAATAATTTCTGAAGTAAAAGAAGAAATGATAACTATAATCACAAAAGTACTAAGTGCTTCTAAAGAATACACTGATAAAAAAAATAGAGCAGAATATAAAAATGAAGGAACCCCTGAATAAGCAATATAGGAAAGAAATAGAATGTACAAAACAGATTCAAAGTGATATACAGGAAATTAAAACCTCAATCACAAGCTGGCAAAACCGTTTGCGTGAAAGTGAAAGTAGACTTTCTGACCTGAAAGACACCATTGCAGCTAGTGAAAAAGTAAGAAAAGATCTCTTAAAAACAACTAGGATGTAGGAAAAAATAATTCAATACCTGTAAGACGATGCAAAGATGAATAATGTGAGACTAATAGGCATCAATGAAGGAAGGAGTCAATACAAATGATATAAAAAGAATATGGGTAGAAGTAATAGCAGAAAACTTCCCAAATATGGGGCAACAATCTGACATTCAGCTAACCAAAGCATACAGAACTCCAAATAACATCAACCCAATTAAAACCACACCCAGACATATACTAATCAAGATCCCAGAAATTCAGCACAGGAACAGTATACTAAAAGCCGCTAAAGAAAAGAAACAGATCACTTTTAAAAGAATACCCATCAGAATAAAGGCAGATTTCTCTTCACAAACCATCAAGTCAAGAAGAGCATGGAGCAAAGTACTTCAAGTCTTCCAAGAAAACAAATTTCAACCCAGACTGATATACCCTGCAAAACTCTCTTTCAAGTATAGTGGAGAAGTGAAATACTTCCATGACAAAAAACAACTAAAAAATTTCATGATGACAAAGCCAAGCCTACACAGCCTACTAAATGATGTTCTAGAGAGGGAGCAAAATGATCGCAACTCCATGAATGAGAATGGAAAAAACCCACCAAATAGGGCAAACAATGAAACACAGGAGAATAAGAGGTATACAATAGTAATCTTTCAGTTATTCTTTTGTGTACAGCAGCAAAATATTTCCATCAGCACACTCTACAAATGGAATTCTCTTGCACCCTATGGGTCATGATTCCATCTGGGTCTACAAGGTGAATTTCAAAGAAATAGCTGTAGCTCAGTCCCACAAGTGACACCTGGCCACCAGTAAGTGTCATGGACATTATCCTTGTCCACAACACACTAGAACTTTGTGCAATAGCCTATCCCCAAACTGTTAGAAGTGCTGGTCATTTATTTGCCTTCCAGTATTTACCTTATATTTTATTCTCAGTACTTCTTTACTATCATGAAAACTTTTTCTTAGTCCAATTGTTTTGAAACATTTAATTTTTTATTAACTAGTATTTAATTTTTGAGTATTGCTTAATCCTAATTTTTGTTTTAAGATTTATATCTTTGACTTACACTTTATTTAAAAAACATGGTATGATATCTTCTCCTAGTGTTAGAAACTTTAAAAAGTATATTTCCATTTTCTGTTGGCTTTTTATTACTTCTTCCCTGTCTTTTATACAAACATACATACATATATATATATTAAAAATACGTGTATAACCCAACATAAGATTGGTACTGTTTCATAGAAGTCTTCAATGACCTTTTTCTTTCTTTTTTTTTTTTTTTTTTTGTATAACCCAACATAAGATTGGTACTGTTTCATAGAAGTCTTCAATGACCTTTTTCTTTCTTTTTTTTTTTTTTTTTTTAACCAGGGATTGAACTCAAACCCTTGTGCTTGCCAAGGAAACACTTATTCTACTGAGCCATCTCCCCGGCCCCTTCAATGACCTTTTAAATAAGGTTCATCTAATATATTTTATATAGTCCTGCATAACTATCATTTTGAGAGCTCTTTATTGTTCATCCAGGAGCATACTGCAACTTCTTTTGCCTTTTGAATTATGCTTTTTGTTATTTCCTATATGCTACATCTGGAGGTATTAAAATATTTCAAGTTTGTAAAAAAAAAATAAAAATAAAAAATAAAGAAAATAGCAAGAGATCACACACACAAAAAAAAAAAAAAAAA
>NW_004524651.1:6289610-6295109 GCF_000260255.1 Octodon degus
AAAAAAAAAAAAAAAAAAAATCTAACAGCTGCTAAATGATGCGAAGAGCAATAGCATAAGACTGAGAAGAACCATGAAAAATCAGGAGATACCAGAAAGTCTATTTTTAAAAACCCTTGTTCACAGAAGTAATGGCAGAAAACTTCCAACCAGGGAAAAAGACTTTGAAATACAGTGAAATCAGGCATATAGAACTCCAATTAGCCACGATCAAAAAATGTCTACACCAAGACATATAATTATCTAGATTCCATAGCTTCAATATAAAAACAGAATATTAAAAGCTGTTAGAGGGCGGGGAAGATAGCTCAGCAGTCTAAGTGCTTGCCTCCAAACATAAGGACCCAGCTTCAATCCCCAGGACTGCATGTCATACTGGTCCCAAAACCCCAAGCATGCTGTGGCAGCCACCAAAACCGGGTGTGGTGGCACCCGCCTATAATCCCAGCGCTGAGGAGGCTGAGCCAGGAGGATCACTATGAGTCTGAGCTGTGTAGCAAGACCCTGTACCAAATAAATAAATGCAAGAATAAAGCTGGTAGAGAAAAGAAGTAAGTCACCTATAAAGAAAAGTTGATCATAATCACAAACCTTCACGTCAAAGAGAGCATGGAATAAAGTATTTCAAGTCCTAAAAGAAAATATCCTCCGAACCAGACTGATGTACTGTGCAAAACTATCTTTAAAATTCATGGAGAGGGGCCAGGGAGATGGCTAAGTAGAATAAGCACTTGCCTGGCAAGTGCAAGGGCCTGAGTTCAACCCCAGTTTAAAAAAAAAAAAAAAATCATGGAGAAATAAGACACTTCCATGATGTAGAATGCCTGAAGAAATTCATGACCATAAAACCAACAATCCAAACATTCCAAAGGATATTCTAGAAAGAGATAAAAAAGACTACAACTCTATGAATCCCAAAAGAATGAATCCACCAAGCAAGGCAAACAACTAAACTAAATAGAAAGAATGGGAACCAACAACAGAAAAATAATATGACATGGATAAGTTAATGTATATCAGTTATAATCATCAGTCCAAATGGTCTCAATTCACCAATCAAAGGAAACAGACTTGCAGAATGGATCAAAAAAAAAAAAAAAAATCCAACAATATGCTGTCTAAAAGAAACATTGTAAAAAAAAAAAAAAAAAAAAAAGAAAGAAAGAAAGAAAGAAAGAAAGAAAAAGATAAAAGAAACATAGTTAAAAGAAAATCCATAGACTCAAAGTCAAAAGATAGAAAATAATGCTTCATGGGACAGGAACCTGGGAAAAAGCAGCTATACTATGTGCAAAGTAGATTTCAAGCCAAAACTAATCAAGACAAACAAAAAAAGTCACTACATGTTGGGATAAGAAAGAGTTAGTATAGAGGAGTGCTAAATAACCTGCAAGGCATGGAGATGAGGAAAAAGAAAACAAGTCAGCAACAGCTGTGGAGTAACCAAGAACACTTGGAGCTCAAGGACACCCAGTTTTTGTGTCCTTGCTCCCAGATGCCTAGCAGGTTCTCATGCATAGTCTAAACATTAATCTTGGACACATACGATGGGATCTTGTTATGTTCACCTAAAGTAACCCAAAGGCTGAAACTCAAGATATATAAAAGTAAAGACCAAAGGTGGTACAACAGGCTTTTTGCTCGAGCCTCACTTTGCTTGCAGTGAGTGTCTGTGTCTTTGTTTGTGGCTAGTGCCAGTGAGTCTTTTCCAACAACTACATACTTGTGAAGGCAACAATCTAAAAGGAAGAGATAATAATCTTAAACATATATGCTCCAAATACCAGCACACCCAACTATATAAAATATACAAATATTAATGGATGTGAAAAATAAGATAAGCATCAATGTAATTATAGTAAGGGACCTTAATACCACACTGTTACAAATAGATCAACTAGACAAAAAGTCAACAAAGAAATATCAAAACTGAACCAAACGTTTAAACAAATAGACTTAGATATCTATAGTGTGTTCCACCCCAGAACCCAAACTACACACATGAGACTGTCTCCAATATAGACTACATACTGGCCCACAGAAAACGCTTAAGTAAAGGCAAAGGAATCAAAATTATCCCATACATATTTTCACATCATAGTGCAATGAAATTGGAAATCAATGGCAAACAGAACCCCAAAAACTGCATAAACACATGGAATTTAAATAACATCCTCCTGAAAAAGATAATACATCATAGATACAATAAAAGAAATGATACAAGGGACTGGGGAGATAGCTCAGTAGAATAAGCAAGGGCCTGAGTTCAATCCCCAGTTCCACCAAAAAAAAAGAAGAAAGAAAGAAAAGAAAGAAATGATACAATTGCTACAACTAAACTTTAATACCAATATGACATGGCAAAACTGATGGGACACAACAAAAGTAGTCCTACGGGAAAAATATATAGCAGTGAATGATCACATCAGAAAAATAGCTCTCATGGTTCCAGTAGGGGAGAGGAGTAAATCAGGAGCCGGGCGGTTGAGGGGACCCACCACAGCCGCCGCCACTGCCGCCACCACCCACCTCTGTGCTCATGGTGTGAGAAAAGGAGGTGTGAGTCCCAAGCGAGAGCCGGTGGCGTCGCCACTTCGGGAGGGTCGTCGGTGGAGAGGCGATGGTGGATATGGATAAACTCAACATCAACAGTACTATCCAACAGCTGCTGGAAGTGAGAGGGTCCAAGCCAGGTAAGAAAGTCCAGCTACAGAAGAATGAAATCAGAGGACTGTGCTTGAAGTCTCATGAGATCTTTCTGAGTTGGCCTATCCTACTAGAACTTGAAGCACCACTCAAAATATGTGGTGATATTTACGCACAATACTATGATTTGCTTCGACTTTTTGAATATGGTGGTTTCCCACTATGTGGACAGGGGAAAGCAGTCATTGGAGACTATCTGCCTCTTACTGGCCTACAAAATCAAATATCCAGAGAATTTTTTTCTTCTCAGAGGGAACCATGAATGTGCCAGCATCAATAGGATTTACAGATTTTTATGATGAATGCAAAAGAAGATACAACATTAAACTATGGAAAACATTCACACACTGTTTTAACTATTTACCAAGAGCAGCCATCGTGGATGAGAAAATATTCTGCTGTCATGGAGGTTAATCACCAGATCTTCAATCTATGGAGCAGATTTGGCGAATTATGCAACCAACAGATCAAGGTCTTCTTTGTGATCTTTTGTGGTCTGACCCCAATAAAGATGTCTTAGGCTGGGGCAAAAATGACAGAGGAGTGTCCTTCACATTTGGTACAGAAGTGGTTGCAAAATTTTTCCATAAGCATGATTTGGATATGAGCCCATCAAGTGGTTGAAGATGGATACGAATTTTTTGCAAAGAGACAGTTGGTTACTCTGTTTTCTGCATCCAATTACTGTAGAGAATTTGACAATGCAGGTGCCATGATGAGTGTGGATGAAACATTAATGTGCTCCTGCAGAGAAAAAGCGCAATGCCACAAGACCTGTAACACCTCCAAGGGGTATGATCACAAAGCAAGCAAAGAAATAGATGTCATTTTGACACTGCCTAGTTGGGACTTGTAACATAAGAGCATATAACCTTCATTTTTAAAACTGTAATGTGGGCTGGTGAGATGGCTCAGTGGTCTAAAGCACCTCCTTAGAACAAGCTAAGCTAAGCTAAGCTAAGCAAAAGCAGAGGCCGCAGTTCAATCCCCAGCACCACATGCCAGCCAGACCCGCCCCCTGGTGGGCTGAACTGGCCACACACACACTAAATAAATAAATAAAGTTATAAAAAAAAAATTTAAAAAAAAAAAACTGTAATGTGTACTGGTCAGCTTGCTCAGATAGATCTGTGTTTGTGGTGGCCCCTCCTTTTGTCTTTGTTTTCATGAATGGCATTTGCTGGTTATAACAACAGCAAATGGTTGTGTATAGCTATCAACAGTACATGTAATCTTCAACCTTGCCAGGATCACTGATATGATATATATTTAATTAAAGCACACTTTCCTCTACTTGTAGTATACTAAAAATGATGATTAAAGCCATTCTTTTAAATGTGACTTCCTAAAGCCAAAGTTTCTGTTGGAATATGTATTGACAGCCCTTAAGTGCAGGGTGGCCTGGCTGCGTACACATGCCACCTCCATGGGGATTCAAAAACATGTTTTTTATTTTGAATAGCAAGTAGTAATATAGTGCTCTCTAAGCTATCATGAGTGAAGTTAATAACATTTTGTACAATTTCCATATAATCTAACTCATTAAGTAATCTTTTTACAGTTGGACCAGGCCTGAACCTGTCCATTCAGAAAGCTTCAAATTATAGAAACAATACTGTTCTATATGAGTGACCAATTATACTTTCTTTGGCCTACATTCTTTATTCTGCAGTGAAGCTGAGGCTTATAAGTCAAAACAAAGGAACTTAACTTGCTATCCACCAGTTTATACAGAACTTACAGTATCTATGACTTTTTTAAACTAAGATCTGTTAAAAAAAAAAGAAAGAATACTGAATGACACTTTAAAAGTCATAAAAGCTATGCAAATGAATAAATAACATGATGAAAGTGGGAAAAAAAAAAAAAGATGTTGGGGAGATGGATGGCTCAGTGGAATAAGTGCTCCCCTGGCAAGCGCAAAGGCCTGAGTTCAATCCCCGGTTCCACCAAAAAAAAAAAAAAAAGATGTTTCAACAGATGACCATGTACAATACCATGTTGTGAAAACTCAGACTTAATAAATGACAAACTTGTTTAAAAAAAAAAAGAAAAGAAAAGAAAAATATTGAGCTCAAATAAACAACTAAATGTTGAACCTCAAGCTACTAGAAAAAGAACAGCAAGGAAACACAAAGGAAATCATAAAGATGGAAGATAAAGTAATGCAATTGATACTAAGAAAACAATTAAAAAAAAAAAAAAATGAGGGCCAGCCAGATAGCTCAGTGGACTAAAGCACCTGCTTAGTTAGGCAGGCACAGGACCAGAGTTCAATCCTGCAGTGCCATGCCAGCCCCACTCCCAGGGCATGCTGAGACAGCAATTGTGACTGGGCGTGGTGCTGCATGCCTATAATCCCAGTGCTTGGGAGGCTAAAAACAGGATCACTACAAATCTGATCTGTGTAGTGAGACCCTGTAGACCCTGCATTAAATACATTTTTAAAAAATTAATCAAAGAATTGGTTCTTTGGGGCTGGTGAGATGGCTCAGTGGTCTAAAGCACCTACTTAGAACAAGCTTAGCAAAGCCCAGGGACCGCGATTCAATCCCCCAGCACCGCATGCCAGCCAGCCCGCCCCCTGGTGGGCTGAGCTGGCCACACACACACACACACACACACACACAAATAAATAAAATTTTTAAAAAAGAAAAAATTGGTTCTTTGAAAGATTATATAGCGTCGCCATTTTAGCGTTTTGTCGGAAGCGTCCGCGCCGCGAGGAAGAAGCCCTGCAGATTTCCGTGCGGCTGGGTCGAGATGGTGAAGCTGTTCATTGGAAACCTGCCC
>NW_004524651.1:6295654-6297004 GCF_000260255.1 Octodon degus
TGCAGAAGCTGTGGTGGGGGCTGCCCTGTCTCCTCCTGCCTCCTGCCTCCTGCCTCCTGCCTCCAGTGGGTGTTGGATTTGGGAATGACTTCTTCCGTGAGAGTCACCACTGCTCTTGGGTTTCTTTTAGCCGAAAGGCTAGACCTAGAGTTGGATCACTTTTATCTTTCCAGTGAAATAAATGGTTTTTCAACTTAAAAAAAAAAAAAAGATTATATAAAATAGACAAACTCTTAGCCAATCTTATCACAAAACTGGAATGAAAAGACTCAAATTCTTATCATTAAGAACAAAAAGGGTAAAATCACAACTGATCCTACAGAAATCCAGGTTATCAATTCTTACTTTCAGAACCTATAAGATAGAAAACACAGAAGAAATAGACAGATTCCTAGATATACAGGAATTATCAGAGCAGAGTCTACAAATACTACATATCCCAGTATCCATCACTGAAAATTAAAGACCTACCAACAAAGAAAAGCCGAAGTCCTGACAGATTCACTGCTGAATTCTATAAGAAATTTAGAGAATATCTAATGTCACTACCTCCCAAACTCTTTAATGAAATTGAAAGGGAAGCAACACTCCCAAACTCATTCCTGAAAACAAGTATTACTGATACCAAAACTATTGGAGGATCCAATCAAAAAAGAACTGCAGGTCAATCTCCCTAATGAACACAGATTTTTAACCAATTTTAGTAGCATAGCTGGATACAAAATCAACATTCAAAAATCAATAGTCTTCCTGTATACAAATAACAAAATCACTGAGAGAGAAATTAGGGAAATAATACCTTTGACAAAGGGGTAAACAGGTTTATGGGAAGAAAAAGTCTCTTTAATAAATGGCGCAGGAAAAACTGGCTTTCTACATGCTGAAAACTAAAACTAGACCCACATGTATCCCTCTGCACTAAACTACATCAAAATGGATCAAAGATCTAAACATTAAAATAGAAATGCTAAGGGTCAGGGATATAGCTCCATGGCACAATGCCTTCCAGGCAATTGCAAGGTCCTGAGTTTGATTCCTGGTACCAAAAAAAAAAACAAATACTAAATCTGTTGGACAAGATAATATGTAGAAAAAAAAAAAAAAGATAATATGTAGAACTAAAGACATGGGTGTCGGCAGAGAATTCATGAAGAAAACTTCCACTGCACAGGAAATACTGCAAACAAAGGAAGGCAGGCAGGCAGGCAGGCGGGCAGGCAACTAGAATCTCATTAGAAAGCTTTTTCACAGCAAAAATTCAACAGAATCAAGAGAGAACGCACAGAGAGAAAAATGCTTGTTCACCTTCCTCAGACAAAGGACTAATATCCAGAAATAAATAAATATATA
>NW_004524651.1:6298644-6300629 GCF_000260255.1 Octodon degus
AAATTTTTTTTTTTTTTGCAGAACCGGGGATTGAACTCAGGCCCTTGCACTTGCCAGGCAAGCACTTATTCTACTGAGCCATCTCCCCAGCTCCTCACTGTATTAATTTTTTTTTTTTTTTTTTTGGCAGAACCGGGGATTGAACTCAGGTCCCTGTGCTTGCCAGGGAAGCAGCCATTCCACTGAGCCATCTCCCCGGCCCCACTGTATTAATTTTAAAGACCTAAAAATTAATACCTTGATATAATTTTGGGAAATTGCCCTTCTTACCTTACTGGTAAAGCAGCTTTTTCTTGAACTCTTCCCAGTATAAGTCCTTCATAAGGCTTTTTGTGTGGAGAATCTAAAGGGAACACAAACTCTCCCGTATTGGCAATCTGGTAGGGAAGAGTTGACAATCATTATACAGTTTCCATCCCCTACAAAAAGAAATGATTAAAACTCCAGGCTAGCTTTGTCCAATAAAAACAGTATTACCCACAATGGGAGCTACATCTCTATTTTTTTTTTTTCATATATTTTTAGTACAGGGACTATAGGGTCTCACTATGAGATCAAACTCATAGTGATCCTCCTGTTTTCAGCCTCCCAAGCACTGGAATTACAGGCACACGTGACCACATCTAGTCTCAGTCAAATGTCAGCATGACCTGGAGGTGAGGCTGGCACGGCAAGCCAGGGATCGAACCCCAGTTACTGTACCTGCCTCAGCAGGCACTTTAGTCCTCTGAGCTATTTGGTAGCCCAATTTTCAAATCTTCTAGTATTAATATTTTTCAAAAATACTAATACTAAAAATGGCAGGCATGGAGGCACATAACTATAATCCTTGCACTCAAGAGGGTGAAGCAAGAGGACCCCAAGTTCAAGACTAACCTAGGCTACTCATTTAGTTTAAGACCAGTCTGGACTATAGCAAGACCATCCTTCAAAAAAAGAAAGAAAAGTAAATAAAAAAGTAAAAAATTCAGTGAGATTAACTGTAAATACTTAAAATATTACTTCAAAGTATAATCAATTGCAAGAAGTTATTGAGACATGTTTTATACCTAACAGCACATCTCCGTTTGGAGTAGCCACATTTCAAGCACTGAAGAACCACAGGTGGTAGTGAAAACCATTTTACACAATGCAGTTATAAGGCTTTAAAAAATACATCTGATACATTTTTAAATACAATTTTATTATCATCTTACACAAAATTTTCTTTTTATTAAAATTTATTCCTAAAAACAATGTCATCCTTAGTTCATTTAATAACTCATCCACATAATACTTACTGATTACTAGTGACACGACTAAATAAATCAAAATAAAGCTTTTCTTTAGTTGTAAGAAACAACTAAAACTAATAAGGAAAGAAGCAGAGTGGTCAATAAAATAGACAATACCTGGTCCAGAGACTGGGCACTGTAAAATCAGAAATTCAATTTTATCACTTCATCCTGTGATGACCAGATTCCTCAAAACTCTTTTAAGCTAATCAAACTCAAAAATGTAATTCTTGAAAACTATATAAATCCATTCATTTACAATGGAGATACATACTTTCATTGTCAGGCTATTCATATCAATTATCTACGGAATGCTTAATTCTATTTCAAGTTAACTAAACAACTAAGTCCATAATCAGAAAGTCCTTTTATCTCCTCTAAGGCAAATCAGGGTAGAGCACTTATACTAATACTGTAAATACTGGCAAATTCTTACCATTTGGATAGCCTTTATATTCAATGAAGATTACACACTTAGGTACATGTAATTATAAATGTTTCAGATAACATGGTATATTTTTTTACTTTTTATTTTATTATTTTTATTTTTTTCCATAATTTTATTGAGAAACAAATAGCAATGAGACAGTTTCAAATTAAATCGGTAAAAGTTTCAATAATTCACACATTGCATACATTCATCCTAGTGGTTAATTGCTGTACAAGATGTGGACATGATATCCTATTTACAAACACCATTAGAACAAATCC
>NW_004524651.1:6305658-6306608 GCF_000260255.1 Octodon degus
TAAGATCTGTTATTGTAAAACAGATTGGCAGGGCTAGGGAGGTAGCGTGGCAGGTGAAGTGCCCGCATGACAAGCGCAAGGACACAAGTCAATCCCTAGGGCTGCATGTGCCAGCCCCAGAACCCTAAGCGCGCCATACTGGCCACTGCAACCAGGCATGGTGGCATATGCCTGTAATCCCAGCACAGGGAAGGCTGAGACAGGAGGAGAAAGATCCTGTTCCAAACTAATAAACAAATAAAAGACTTAAAAACAAATTTTTAAAAATTTCTGCCGTGACAAAAAAATTACATTTAAAAATTATAAATAAAATGGTTTGGCAGCTCATAAAGCACTAGGGACAAAAGGTAAGGAGTTGTTGCGTCCACAATACAGCTCGTGGACTAAGCGGCCACTTAGGCAAGCACAGGGATGGGGGCTCCGCAGCACCACAGGCCCCGCCAGCCCACCCAAGGGCATGCTGAGCACGGGCATGGTGGCACACGCCTGCCCATAATCCCTGCACTGGAGAGGCTAAAAACAGAAGGGTATTCAATCCCTGGTTCCGCAAAAAAAAAAAACAGAAGGGTCCCTTGAGTCCAAGCTGTGTACTGAGACCCTGTACCGAATACATTAAAAAAAGAAAAAGTATAAAGAGTTCTTGGATCTCGCATCGATCTCCCACCCTTGTTCTGGCCTACTTTGTGATTCCCTGCCTTCCTCTCCAGAAACACCAGATAGACAGGCCACAGAGGGCGGCTGAGACTGTGGGGAAAGAGAGGGAAGAAGCCAAACGGGAAGCAATTCACTCTTGTTTGGTGATGGATCATTGCCCCAAAGTTTTTGTTTGTCCTGTTTTAAACTAAATCAGTAGGGGCTGGAGAGATGGCTCAGTGGTCTAAAGCACCTACTTAGAACAAGCTTAGCAAAGCATCAGGGACCGCGGTTCAATCCCCCAGCATCACATGCCA
>NW_004524651.1:6306732-6313525 GCF_000260255.1 Octodon degus
AAAAAAAATAAAAATAAAAAAACTAAATCAGTAGTGTAGAGCTTCCTAAATTTCACTCAGGTGTGTCTCTGACCAGCAGTGGGGACCTTAATACCAAAAGAAGCGGCGAACAAGGCAATAGTCTTGAGAAGATAAGAAGATAAAAATGTCAGGCATGGGGGCACATGCCTATAATCTCAGCACTCAGAAGGCTGAGGCAGGAGGATCCTTGTGAGTTCAAGACCAACCTGAGCTGCAAAGTGAGCTCAAGGCCAGCCCCAAATGCATAGAGACCTTGTCTCAAAAAGACAAAAAAAAAAAGAAGAGAAAAGAAACAGAGATAAGAGTTGAACAGCAGAGCAAAAGTTTTAATTAGATCCTGTTAAAGACTATCACCCGTGTTAAACGCTGCAAAGTAGACACTGTCTTCACACAGTCTCTACGCCACACGATGTGGATGGATGTCATGTGGTATGAATAGATACATCTGAACTCACTTTCACCCAGTGCCACTCAGCAAGTATCTGCACGGACCACGAAGGGTAAAGCTCTTCCTTTACAAAGCGCAGGTGCTTCTGCCTGTTGGTCACCCAGGTAACGACGAGACAGTTGGGAGCAGCCAGCTGAGGGATGGGGATCTGCTGTATTTGCAGCGGTGATAAGTAACTGTACCTAAAAATAAGTGGGTAACGGGCAAATTTTGTTACAAAAAAAGAAATGCAAGGGGAGACCTGCGCAACACAAACCCCAAAATGCAAAGCTCCTGTTGCCCTGGTCCCGGTTATCTGTGTGCCAAACGTGAAGCCACAGTGTCACCTGGTGGACACTCATACAAACATCAAAGATAATGGGACTGGTTTTCTTTTACGAGCAGACAATTGTCAGGCTGTTTGTTTTTAATCACTACTAGGCACATTTTGGCGATTTTCCCATCAGATATCTTACCATTCCAAATTAAGCAAGTATCACTTGGGTCCTCTCATTCCCCACCACCACCACCACCACCGTCAAAACTAGGGATCGAAGCCAAGGGCATTCTGCCCTTCAACTTCATCCCCAAGCCTTTTTGTTCATTTTGAGACAGTCTCAATAAGCTGCCCAGCAGGCCTCCAGCCTGTGATCCTTCTGCCTCAGCCTCTCAGTGCTGCTATTACAGACATGCACTCAGCTTCATCTATTTCATGGGTACCACCTCATGGTGAATCTCTACACCAGTGTCTCAGTAACCCAAGCCAAAGCCTACAGACAGCCCCAGGTAAGCACCCCAGACAAGCACCCCAGCTAAGCGCCCCAGCTAAGCGTCCCAGCTAGTCACAAGGGGAGGGCAACCCTAAAGCCAAGTGGCCTCAGGGAAGCTGCCCCCCACCCCAGTGCCCACCTCTCACCCAACCTGGCCCCTCCCAAGGCAAGCTGTCAACCCCATTTATCATCCTGTTTCTTCTTCCTTCTGATCATGTGCACGAGGCTCTCTGCAGCCACTGGGCTACCATTTTGTACCATTAATAGCAAGAAGGCCACTGGTGTTGCTAGAACACCCCTTGCTCCACAACACCCCCCACCACATGAGCACGCCCCTTCTCCCACACAACACACAGGGGAGGGGCAAGACTGGTATTCCCAGCTTCCTGCTGCTGCTTCTGGACGCCCTCCTCCATTCTGGCATGAAACCTCCTTCTCAGCCTCAAATGTTCCGCGCCAAGTTAATTTCCTCCAAACTCTTCACAGCTTGACTCTGAGACCCATCTATTCAATAATGCAGGCTGGCATGCTAGCCACATCTATAATCCCAGCACTGGATCACTAAGTGTTCCAGACCAGCCTGGGCTACCCAGTGAGCTTAAGGCCAGCCTGAGCTGTGTAAACCCTGTCTCAAAAAGACAAAAAAAAAGGGGGGAGGGCCAGCCAAATAGCTCAGTGGGGGGCCAGGGAGCTTGCTCAGTAGAACAAGCGCTTGCCTGGCAAGCTCAAGGATCTGAGTTCAATCCCCGGTTCCCCCCACCCCCGCAAAAAAAAAAAAAAAAAGCTCAGTGGATTAAAGTACCTGCAAGCAGGTGCAGGAACTGGGGATTCAATCCCTGGGCCTGCCATGCCAGCCCCGCCCCTGGGGCGCACTGAGACCACGATTAAGACTGGGTGTGGTGGCGCACACCTGTAATTCCAGCTGTTGAGAGGCTGCAAATGGGTGGATCACTATGAGTCTGATCTAGTAGTGAGACCCTGTAGACCCTTCCCTAAAATACAAAAAAATAAAAAATGAAAAAGACCAAAAGAACCCTGCCCCTGCCCTCGGCAACTGCAAAGGGCACACCACACAACATGCACATTTCAGCTACTGTTCCATACCATGGTAGGGCCATGGCACAGGCCTGTCCTTACTCACTCACTCCTCCTCTGACTCCGAAACAATGGCTTCCGGTCACAGCCTCCAGTCTCACCTGTTCTTGACCTGTGCGAGCACCCAGTGCCCACCCCGTGCCTCCTCCTCACCAGGTCATTCCTCCTCCGACCTCCTTCCTGGCTCACTGACACCCTCAGTGCTTGCAAACCCTGGCATAAGTCAGGACCACAACTGTGTGTGCTACAGACTGAACAAGGGTGCAAAACACGCTCTGCCATGGAGCTGCATCTCCAAGCAAGACCACAATTTCATTACCTTCTTTATATCGGGAAATCGGGCGAAGAAAAAGGAAGAGCTAATGAACTAGATCATTAAAGTTTATTAATCCCATGCTCCACTGCTTAAAACTATTTGTAAATTCATTACTCTTGGCCAAGTCCTACTAAATCCTTACCACTCACCAAGTGCCAACCCCAAACTCACCCCTGGGATTATAGGTGTGCACCACCACAGCCGGTCTTAGCAAACATTTCTTAAACAAAGGAATGAAGGAATTCAGAGCTCAAAGGGTTCACTCTGGCATGCCGTGCCAGCCCAGCCCTGGGGCGTGCTGAGACAGCGATTGAGACTGGGCATGGTGACGCACACCTATGATCCCAGTGCTTGGAAGGCTGAAAATAGGAGATCACCATGAGTCTGAGCTGTGTGGTGCGACCCTGTAGATCCTATACTAAATACATAAAATAAAAAAGAAAAGAACTCAGAGCTCAAGTCCCCCAGTTCCCTGCCATCTAGACCAGGTCCCATCTAGCAGGTTAGCATTTCCATGATCTAAGTGATGGCTTAAAAGCTAATGTCACAATATGAAGAATGTACAGTTAAAAATTTCAAATGACTTGGTTCCAGTAATTGCAGAGTTCTTGATTGCCTTAATTTTATTTAATTGGATGGATGGAGGAAAATGTATCTTCCCTCTTCCAGCTCTAATCTCATCAAAGTCATTGGACAAACTCCAATATATGCATCTTTATATGTTAAATATATGCAATGAAAAATATGTAGTATTACCTATTCTCCAGAGGAAATGTGTATATATTTGTGAGTTTGGTTTAGGCAAAAATTTCTGACATACAACCCCACAAGTACATGCAACAAAAGTAAAAAGATAAACTGAATTATAGCAAAATTAAAAACTGTGCTTCACAGAAAAGTGAAACACAAAATCCAAAGAATAAAAGAAAGTATTTGCAAATCATATATCTGATCCAAAATATATCCAAGAGCAGAGTCCTGAGTTCAATCCTCAGTACTGCAACAAAAAATAAAAATAAATAAAAATAAATAAAAAATTTTAAAGTC
Source organism: Octodon degus (assembly GCF_000260255.1). Classification (NCBI taxonomy): domain Eukaryota; kingdom Metazoa; phylum Chordata; class Mammalia; order Rodentia; family Octodontidae; genus Octodon; species Octodon degus. Next base: position 6,310,409 of record NW_004524651.1, read on the forward strand.
TTATAAGTCAATGATTTAAAACCCCTAAATTTTAAAATGTGCAAAGGAAGGACTGCATAGTCAAAGCCAGCCTGGCAACTGACTGAAAGTCTGTTGCAAAACAAAAAATTAAAAAGGCTGGGATATAGCTTAGAGGTAGAGTAACTCTCGGTTCAATGCCCAGTTCTGAAAAACAGCACACAGGACTTAAGCAGACCATTTTAAATTTTCCATAAAAGATAAACAAATGACCAACAGGGTCATGAGAAGATGTTCAATATCATTAGTTATTAGAAAGATACAGAGGCAGCACATGCTGCGCCAGCCACCAAACCCAGCATAGTGGCGGTGCACGCCTGTAATCCCGGTGCTGGGGAGGCTGAAAACAGGAGGATCACTATGAGCCTGAGCTGTGCACTGAGACCCTGTACCAAATACATTTTTTTAGAAAAAGACACTCACCAGGATGTTGTTAATTTTTTTTAATGGAAAATAACAGGTGTTGGCAAAGAAAAGTAAGAACCTTCACTGCTGGTAAGAGCACATGAAATGGTACAGCCACTAGGCACTCAAAATTTTAGAGATGTAGTCCTCACAGGGTACAGCAACTCTACCTCTGCTACGTACCACATAGAAATGGAGATACACTTCCTAGGGTTAACCAAACCCCAAGTTTGAAACAACAATCCCCAAGTTGAGCTCACTTCTAAAAACAACCATAAATCCAAGTGGTTTCCAAAGCCATCCTCACGCTCAATATTCTGTCAGAAAGCTCACAGAACTCACCCAGGTGATCACTCCATTACGGCCAACTAGGAAAACATACAGACTAAAACCCATCAAAAGAAGAGAACTCGAGGGTGTTATGGAGACACTACACTCGACTGGAATGCATGACCTACTTTATTTTGCTACAAAGCACATTTCTGGTACAGCTGATGGAAGGGTCTAGAGGTACTAACACCGTGTCAGTGAGCCAGTGCACCAGGCAGGGGACATAGCTCAGGGACAAGACCCTGCCTAGCAGACATGAAGCCCTAGGTCTGATTCAACTGGTGGAGCAGGAGAGAGAGAGAACCAATGGTAACTACATGGTTTCACAATTGCATTAGGATTACATAAGATAACATGTTTTCTGGAAATGTACACTGAAACATTTAAGTATAACTTTCATAACTTATTCTCAAGTGAGTAAAATATTTTATAGATATACTTACACACATATAGACCCCAGAGAACAGACACATGAATTCTCTGTATAATTCTTAAAATTTTAAAAGAAAAATACCCTCCTAATCACAGAACAGAATAAAAAATGCAAAATAAGAAAGCTAAAGATAAATTGTTAAAGGAAGAAATTTTAGATGAAGTTTAAGTCAAAAGAGGAATTTTATTTCTACATAATTGAAGAGAAGTAAAAACTTTTATTAGAACTAAAGAGGAATACTGTTTTAAGAACCTCATTAAAAGAAAACATCACCATGGTAAATAACTGAACTCATCCTAGCAGGTAACACATAATGCTTCATAAATGAAAAATATAAACAGATGTGAGAATAAATTAGATAAATTCACCCATAACACGTTATTAAGGAAAACCAGAATTATCTGGGCACATATTTCTCAATTTTACAATTTATTATCAATTAAGGCAAAAATATTGTCCTTTGCTGTTACAAAAATGACCTTAAATTAGTCAAAGTAGAGCTCAGACTAGGAACAAACATACTACTGTTGATATTCATATAAAAGAATTATCTAATTAAAGAAATTAAAATTTAAAAATCAGCTGGGTGGGGTGGCACACACTTGTAATCTCAGCACTCAGAAGGATCACTGTTGGAGGCCAGCCTGGGCTACACAGTGAGTTCAAGAGAGCTTGAGCAACATAGTAAAACCCTGTCTCAAAAAGATAAATAATAATAATAATTTAAAAACCATTTAAAGCATTACAGTAACCTGTATTATTATGTTGAATATACAAAGGACTACAGTTTCTAGAAAGCACATGCATCAAGTCTGCATCTTGTACAGCAATTAACCACTAAGAAGAATATATGCAGTGTGTTATTTGTTGAAACTGTACTTCCGATTTGATTTGAAACTGTCTCATTGCTGTTTATCAATAAAATTTTGAGAAGAAATTAGATGTATACGGAGTATGTACAAACTTCTGATCATTTCCTAAACAATACAAGATATCAACTATAAAAAAATAAAATAAAAAATAAAAAAAAATAAAATTTTGGAAAAAAAAAAAAAAAAAAGAAAGCACATGCAATAGAGAATTCACGTCCACTTACCTATTACTTCTTTTAACTGATTTGTTCTGCCATGGTGGATCTATCACAATTACATCAAATGTTTTCCCACCTGAAATCAAAGATACAATTTCAGAAGAGGCCCCCTATCGCGAATCACACTAAAAACTAAACAAAAGACTGTAGCGACAAAGTTATGCCTAGGAGGAAAGGCCCTAGGGTTCAATCCCTAGCACTCAAAACTATGAAAATAAAAATAAACATGTTCTTCAAAACTGAAATACTTCCACTACAGGTGTAAATATATAGGCATCCATCAAAGGAACTTATAGCATTTGTTCAAATGTAATAATAATTTCTCTAAAAATTGAGATTGCCCTTGTAACTTAGTAACAAGCCTAATTTCACCAACTGCTACTTTTGCAGAGGCCACTTGCCGATGACTACAATTCACTGAGCTGGACACTAACAATTTGTAGATTTGTTATAAATCCTGGCAGCCACATTAGTCATACCTAGATAATTTTTAAGCATTATTTTTAATTTTTTATTTTCAAGTGATTAAGTCTTACAACTGATACAGTAATCATAATAAAATGTCCCCAGTTACCTACTCATGTCCTTTTTTCTGGCCCAGGATCCAAAACTAGGATCACACACTGCATTAAATTCCCACAGCTCCTAAATCCCCTCCAACTAGCGGCATTCGCTCTCTTTGGCTTTCATGACCTTGACATTTCTAAAGGCAATAGGTGAGTTATTTTATAGAATACCCTTCCATGCAGTTATGGTACTTTCTCGTGAAATTTAGGCCATTTCAGACAGGGATGGTGGCACACATCTGTAATTCCAGCACTCTGGGAAGCTGAGGAAGTAG
>NW_004524651.1:6316137-6319680 GCF_000260255.1 Octodon degus
TCACTAAGAGTCTCATCTAGTAGTGAGACCCTGAACAACCTGGAGACCCTTCCCTAAAAAAAAAAAAAAAAAAAATTCAAAAAAAATTTTTGAATTTTAGAAAAATTACACTGGGAAAATCATTTATCCTATCATCATAAATGTTGGCTCCCACTTAAAATTCAGATTGTTTAAGCTTCTGAGATCACCAAAAAAAAATAATTTTCTAATAATAAACATAATTACTTACAATTCAGAAGTGGTTGCATACAAGAAATATCAGACAAAAGAAAACTGCTTTTTGGTGGCAGCAAGTATTTCTGGCCCATGAAAGTCATCATTTTTGAAGAGCTAGAGCTGTTTTCAATGACTCGTGAAAAGAAATCCTGCTCTGCAACAGGCGAGTCCTCGTCCCTCAGCTGCAGGGTCTGAAGTTCCATTTCATTCAGGCAAGGCAGATGCTTTGCCATTTCACATAATCCTGACAGATTGCAGGTATCCAGTGGCAAGGTCATAGGTTTGCCAATCTTGTCCCGTTTTTCAAAAAATTGATAAAGAAAACCACTTTTGAGGCCTTCTTGGATTAACTGTGAGGAGCCATCCAAAATCAGCTTTCTGATCTGTAAAAGAATTTAAAGAATATTAAAAAGATACTGACATTTTAACAAATTTCCTTTTTTTTTTTTTTTCAGTGAGAATAAGGACTTTATCGGAAACTGTAGGACAGCTGATACTTATAACATTATGAAACAAATTTATATATTTTTAATTGTCCTAAGATTTTGTTTGTGGCTGAGTATAAATGTAGCCTTCTAATTAATCTGTGGAGAGACAATTTCAAGTCAGCCTAATACACAAGATGTGGCATGGGTACTTCTGACTCCTTGTAAACAGATACCTAGTGAAGAGCAGAAGCAAAATGTAAAACCAAAAGTTTTGGAAAATTTTGCTTGTGACCAGAAAGGAAATCTATGTAAATTTCGGGCTGACACATCTGTAGCTACCAAAGAGATTAATACTGTAGGAGTCCTCTCCAGGTTCTCCTCTCAGTCCAAGAAGTTAATATTTGTAATCCCAAAGATATGATATTGGAATCCTACCAAGTTAATTCCAATCTACCACTCCCAGTGCAACCCATGACGGAAAAAAAAGACACTAAAACATATTTATAATTATTGTGGAACCAAGGGGCCCTAAGTCCAGCCATGAAGATGGCTTTCTGGAACAAAGAGGCTGCCTCAGGGCCTCACCCAGTTTTATTCAGTGGAGGAGGAGTGGCTTGAGGAGGAAATGACTGAGAATTGTGGGAAGTAGGTGAGTCCTGTGAGTGAGCTAGGTGGGTGGCCTGCATGTACCTCTGCCATATGCAGAGAAAGTAATTTGCATTATGCTACTGAGATAGTATCTATGTTTGGGGATCTGGTGCTCAGCCAAGATGCAGACTATCTTCTTCTTTCAAGAACAGCTGCTCAGGTGGTCCTCCACGTTCCCCCTTCTTTGTTCTGAAGAAACTGGAGCAGTGTCAGTTGTGGCTGCATAGCCTGTAGCTACTGTATTAGAACAAATTTCTAAATAAGAAAGTTCCTTCTGTGCTTTGAATACCTGAATTTATACATATTTATAAACAGCATTCTTTTGTTGTTGTTATTTGTTTTTTTAATTTATTTATTTGGTACAAGGTCTCACTATGCAGCTCAGACTTGTAGTGATCCTCCTATCTCAGCCTCACCAGTGCTGGGAATATAGGCATAAGCCACGTTTTGGGGCAGGCACAGCATGGGGTATCAGGGATCGAACTTAGGACCTTGAGCTTGCCAGGTAGGTGCTTAGACTGCTAAACTATCACCCTAGGCCACAAGCAACATTCTTAATGTTTACAGAAAAAATAATTTTATATTATATTGAAAAGAATGTACAAGTATAACTTTGAACTGCTGTTTTCTAATTGCAGAATGGAATGAACTTCACAATGATCTTTAACTATATATGTCCTCTGAAACACACAGGATAGCCAAGCAGGGGACCTCTAGAAGGCTCAGGTGGAAGGATCATGAGTTTGAGACCAGCATGGGCTATACAGTGACAGCCTGCCTCCAAGACCACAAAACGTGAGTAAACAAATAAAGTATGTAAAACTGAACTTGATCAACTGGATGCTTCTAAAAGAATTTGATAATCTGGATGTTTCTATGAAGAGACGTTAAAACCATAACATTTAAACTTAACATTTTTCTCAAAATCTAATTTTTTTTCCCCCTTTGGTAGAGGAAATCAAACTTAGGACCTTACATTTGCCAGGCAGGCCCTTGTGCCACTGAGCTATATCCCCAGTCCTAGTGACTGCATTTTTTTTTTTTTTTTAAATGGAATAAGGATTTTTTTTTTTTTTTTCTCCTCGAATGCCTTCAGGGCACTTTTGGCTGGCTGGAGGGTTGTGGGGATCGAACTAGGATAAGCTGAGGCTGACAGCTTTGTGGAAGCAGCTACTTAAAGAACTGAGCTAGAGCCAGGCCCCCAACTGCATTTTTAAAGAAATATAACTTTGGGCTGGGGAGATGGCTCAGTAGAATAAGCACTTCCCTGGCAAGCACAAGGGCCTGAGTTCAATCCCTGGATCCACAAAAAAAAAAAAAAAAAAGAAAAAAGAAATGTAACTTTGATTTCTTTAATACATCTTGAATTATTTAAAAAAGAAACTCTTCGTAAGTAAACAGATATAGTTTTACAAAAACACAAGTACAATAATCACAAAAATAAAAGCTGAGCTCTACTCTAGACAACATAGAATAGCCAGGATCAGACTTACCCTTTCACCTGAAATTGCTGTTTTAAAAATGTATGAAATGTATTTTAAAAAAGGCTTTCGGACTCTGAATATCACACAGTACAATACACTGGTCCCTCAGTAGGAGAATCAAAGGGAAACACAGACAAAGAAACCCACGCAAACCCAGCAGGCTTCGAGTTGAGATCGAGCTAGGAGTATGGCAAGGCCTGGGTCCCTCGGTCTGCAGGGCTGAGTAACACAGAAGGAAGGCAGTACAGAGTTTCTGTGGGCTGGACAGGTCTACTCAGGTCACCAGCTGAGCAGAGATCCACACACGCAGGCTATGACACCACCCAGTCAGGGAAAGAGTCAGATGAAAGAATCAGTGGGCGCAACCACCGGAGTTCCTGTGGTGCTAGGGACAGTTAGGGACACACTGCCCAGAATGAAAACCTCACAAGTAGGGCACTCCAAAGGGCAATACTTCAGTGGTAGGGAAAAATACAGCTGTAGACCCACATTAGCTCTGGTCCTAACCAAATAAGAATGTAAGGGCCGGCAAGACAGCTCAGTGGACTAAGCGCCTGCTTAGGCAAGTACACAGACAGGGATTTGATCCCTGGGACCACATGCCATGCCAGCACCACTCCCAGACAAGGTGAGCCAGCAACCGAGTTCCAGGAATGGTGGGGCATGCCTGTGATCCTACCACTGGGGAGGTTAAAAACAGGAGGATCACTGCAAGTCCAAGCTGTATAGTGACAGCCTGCACAAAATTTAAAAAAAAAAAAAAAAAA
>NW_004524651.1:6320519-6322595 GCF_000260255.1 Octodon degus
TTCCAGGGGGCCAGGGAGATAGCTCAATGGAATAAGCGCTTCCCTGGCAAGCGCAAGGGCCTGAGTTCAACCCCCAGTTCTGCAAAAATAAAGAATTTCCAAATTTATGAAAACCATGAGTTCAGAGATCCACCAAAGTCAGCAAGACCTTAGGGAAGATGAGGAAAAAACTGTATTAAGGAATATCATTATCAACTGCTAAAAATCAGTCATAAGAAGGTGTCCAAAGCAGCCAGACTATTTGCAACAAAGATAAATAATAACAATAACTTTCAAGATATTAGTATATTAAAGACAATGACCTTGAGAGCCAGAAAAAAATTATAGATGGCCCTACAATGGTCCCCAAATAACTGCATCAACAGTTTCCAGCCACAGGAAGAAGTCCAGGCAGTAAGTGGCTGCTTCCACAAAGCTGTCAGCCTCAGGTTGTTGTAGTTCGATCCCCACAACCCTCCAGCCAGCCAAACCACCCCTGAGGGCATTTGAGGAGAAAAAAAAAAAAAAAAATCCTTAAAAAAAAAAAGTCCAGGCAGCGCTTAAAAGAATCTGGAGTTGAAGAGATAAAACTAGAAGTATGGTCAAGGGCTTCCAGGACAGAGCACTTTAGAGGAAAGAATGCCACAGAACACTAGAGATTTGCAGGTTTCGAGAATTCACCTTGAGGGAACCCAACCACCATCATACTGGGCTGACCAGAGACCACCCTAATCCTCACGCCAGCAAAACTGCACCCAGTGCCTCAGCATTATCAGCATTACCAGCAGCCCTTATCCCTGTGCTCCCCCAAGCCCTCTCCTTGGACAAGCATTACCCCTTGGACTCTTAAGGCTACCCTTGTTCTTTGCAGGGAGCCACAAACTCTTTCACTGAGCTCCTCTCCCTCTCATGATCCTACACAAGGCCCTATAACCCATAAGAGGATCCTGTCTGGTCTCAGTCCCAGAGTGGTCCCTCTCTCAGGTTTGATCTGAAATAAAGCTGTCCTGTTGAGCTCATATCTTTGCTTCTTTTCCTTCTTTTTTCTCACCCAGCGTGAAGGGACTATCACAGGCTGGGAAAAGGGCACCCAAAAGGATTAGAAAAATCAGTGCCTGGTGCTCCCACAGGCCCAAGAACAATGCTGTTTTCACCACTCAGGTTCATAAGGAGACAACACACCACAGCCTCTCTCTAAGCAGAGGCACTGACAGCATTTGTTCCAGAAGAAATTCCCAAGGTTATCTGAATAGCATACAAGTTAGAATGATGTCTCTCGCAAAGGCAGAGGGCAGATTTATATGCTGCCCAGGTTAATAAAGTCTCCACCTAAGGCGAAAAGTTGGATGGGTTTGCTTGCAATGCACCAAAGCTAAGGTTCCTTGAGTCTGGATATCTCAGCTGTGAATCAAAGAACTACTGAGTGTGCAACAAACCCACCGCATGTACAGCACCCAACTCAGCTCCCTGGCACTGCCTCTATGGGACAAAGGACACAAAAGGGACCTGGGAACTTAAAGCACATGCTCCCTGCTGTGCCTGAAGTGATGAAGTCCTTTGTCCAGGCCTAAGAGTTTTAGATCTTCTGCCACTGTACATGAAACCGTGAGACTAACTCATAAGCTTTTAAGTAGGGTAAAATCAGACTCTCCCTAGCTTTGTCATGACAGAGGTACTGGGTACTGGGTAGTCAGGCAGATCTTCCAGCAGCAGAAAATTGCTAGTCACAAATATTATCCAAAACCATCTGAAAAATCTATGCAGAAATTAGTAGGCCAATTAATACAAAAAACACACAAAGACACACTCAATTAAGTTCATATGACTTTCACCAAACACTGCATCCATCACTGAACGTGGAAGTTCCTGAGAAAATTTTAAATTACCATGTGAGCCAACTACTCCTCCCTTCCTACAGTAGGAACTTGACAGCATCCATCAAATATCAAAGTTTGGTTTACTTAGTTCAAAAACATTCACACTTCTAAAATAAAATTTGAAAAAAGATTTTAAAAAATTCACACTTCAAGGGGCTGGGGAGATGGCTCAGTGGAATAAGCACTTCCCTGGCAAGTGCAAGAGCCTGAGTTCAATCCC
>NW_004524651.1:6322695-6326217 GCF_000260255.1 Octodon degus
AAAAAAAAAAAAAAAAAAAAAATTCACACTTCTGGCTCAGCTATTCAAATAACTGGAACTTATGCCACAGACACAGTCCCGCGTGTGGAACACAGCACATGCACTATAAATACCAGCCATCTGAGATGGACAGTGGTAATGCCACAGAATTATCATCAAAAAATAATTAAAATGATAAATTTATAGAATCACTATATTAATAAGAGAGAAAAATGCCAACATTGTGATATGTACATGCAATCCCAGCTATTCAGGAGGCTGATGCAGGAGGATCGTCTGAGCATGACTCAAGGTCCCCTCAAGGTTGTCTGCTTGAGCAACACAGGAAATAGAGAAACCCCATCTTACCAGTGTCCCAACATATTAACATGTAAAAAACTGAAATTATCATTCCTCCCAGTCAAATTCCAACCCAAATTTCCCCATTTCAGTCAAAGGAATATCATAAAGTGTGAAGGTGAAAATATTTGTATACTGTCTGGTTCCTCTCATTTCTTTAACTCCTAGATCTCTTATCTAAGTTCCAGAAGTTCTTCACATTATTCATACTTTTTTCTCCCCTACTTTAATACATTGGGTTACCCACGGACAACAGGCTGCTTGCAGTCCTGGGGACAGGACGCAGGGCCTACACATGCTAGCCAAGCACTCCACCAGTGAGCTACTCCTCAGCCCAGCTTCCGCAACTTCTAAGATCTTAAACTGATACTACATGAGTTTATTTATCTTAACTGTTTAAACATAAGTATATGTAGTATCCATTAAAAATGGGTTTAAACTGTTAATTAGTATAGAAATAACACTAACCCACCATAAAGGTCTATGATCAAAATAACTGCTTAAATTTTACAAAAACCCTCTTTATGTTGTTCACTGACTTTCTACTACATCACCAGCCTTCCGATGGTCAGTGAGCATTCTACACTCACCTTTGTATGGTATTCCATGGCATCCAATTCACCTTGATTGAAAGCAACACTTCTCTTACGCTTCTAAAGAACAGATAAATTAAAGGGAAGAAGTTATGTTGTCATCTATTACAATACTGATATTTTTAAATTTACCAATACTTAATATTTTTCACATTTCCTACATTGTGTATCTCCATCTTTAAAGGTAATAACTGGACTGGGGAGATAGCTCAGTGGCACAGGCGCCTGCCTGTGGCAAGCACAAGATGCTGAGTTTGATTCCTGGCACTAAAAAAAACAAACAAACAAAACTTAAAAGTCTCCTTTAAGAGACAAAAATTTCCACTGAGGTCAAAATCAGTACAAAAGTATATATTGATTTGTGTGTGCGTGTGTGTGGCCAGCTCAGCCCACCAGGGGGCGAGGCTGGCTGGCATGTGGTGCTGGGGGATTGAACTGCGGTCCCTGTGCTTTGCTAAGCTTGTTCCAAGTAGGTGCTTTAGACCACTGAGCCATCTCACCAGCCCAGTACAAAAGTATAGATTAAGGAGGTCACATCCCCAAAGTTAAGTGGGGAGAAGGTGTAAAGTCATCTTGGCCTGTCTATTCCTAAGAACTAGTTTACATGATAAAATGCAGCACTGACAAACAAGACACAGGTACTACAATTCTGCATGAACATGACCCAATACGGTATCACACGTCAGCTCATATACACGATAGTTCTCAACTTTCATTCCCAAAAAGAGGCTATCCATAGGTTATCAAAGAAAATTCCACTGTACTTTTAATATCATTACTTTATAACTGATCTGAGGATTAAGTACCAATTGGTTGTTTTTTGGGAGGTATGGAACCAGGGTTTATGAGCTCAGGTCCTTCTACTGAGTCATTTCCCCGACCCCCTCAAATCAATGTTAACATGCTACCAAATCACTAGCTGACTAAAAGAAAAGTCTGCTGGCTGAACAGTGTAAGTTTTGGGGGGTTTTTGCTTTTTGGGGTTTTTTTCATACTGGGGATCAAGCAAGACCTTGTGCTTACCAGGCAGGTGCTTATCCTGTGAGCTATATCCCCAACCCTGAATAAACAAATGAATTTAAGAATATATTAAAAATATAATTTGCTTTTGCATACAAGAAATAAGGTAAGGGAGAGTCACATGGAGAGAAAAAACATTTTCTCAAGCTTTCACAGAGAGCAAATTGGTCAAGCAATGGCCGTGACTCATCCTCAGGTCAGACACTGACAAAAGGATGTACAAAAGGCGGTACAGGGCTACAGGATAAATCCTGAGAGTACGTGGCTGAGAGTACTTATCAGATACAAAAGTTACATTTCTTGGTATATAGGTCTTGCTACATCTTGGTCTTAACCATCCAGCAGAAAACTATAAAAACGAGGTATATAAAGTAAATCCATATTAATACAATGAGCTGTAAAAGGCTCAAGTCAATAACTTCTGAGGATAACCCACTAATATTATAGACTGCTAGACAGTGTTAGATTGTTCAGTTGAACTCAAAACCTATAGTATTTAGATGTCAATAGAATATTCACCTCTGACAGGACAAAAAAAAAAAGGGGGGGATACAAAGGAAAGATCATTTTGTATTTATATATACAAAATAGGATAAATTTACAGCTACTTTCGCTTAACTCAATGAGAAGAAAGAGGTGTACTAACAGTGTTTGGACAGAATATCCTGTCTGCTTCTTGTACTATGGATAACCACTAAGAAGATAACAATGTACAGTGTATTGACTATCAAAACTGTCCTATTAATCAGCTGTGAAACTGTCTCATTCATATTTATTTCTCAATAAAAAAATATATAAAAAAGAAGCTAAGTTTTGTCAAGATAACATTCGTTATGTTCATCTATAGTTCATATTCATACTGTACACAGACTTTTATAGGTGATTATTCATCTGAATCAGCAACAATAACATATTACATACATTTTACCAAAATGTCAAAAAATTCTATATATTTTTTGTGTCTGACACAGATGGTCAATAAATACTTACTGAAAAGAAAAAATATGCACCAAAGAACAATCATAAGAACATTACAAGCAGCTGGGGAAATGGTTCAGTAGAATAAGTGCTTCCCTGGCAAGTGCAAGGGCCTGAGTTCAATCCCTGGTTCCGAAAAAAAAAAAAAAACCCAGAACATTAAAAGCTCTACTTTAAAAACCTATGTCAATGTAGTGAACTATCTGATAATTTCCTTTTCTGATTGTCTTAATTTCTTTCTTTTACACTCAGTTGTAAAATATATGAGGGCAGGGTAGAGTTTATCTTGTTTCATCACTCTGCATGCAAAAGCACACAGAACAAGCTCAAACATTTTGTGATACTATTCCTACCACAACAACAGACAATATTGATAATTTATGTAAAATGGGTTTGTGCAGTCATTTCTGATCTCTTAAAATATACAAAAAAGGGGCCAGGGAGATGGCTCAGCAGAATAAGCACTTCACTGGCAAGCACAAGGGCCTGAGTTCAATCCCTGGTTCCGCAAAAAAAATAAAATAAAATATACAAAAAGGATTAAAGAAAAAGTAATTTGATATTGCATGACATTCTCAAACTTTAATAAGGT
>NW_004524651.1:6326567-6329282 GCF_000260255.1 Octodon degus
CAGAATATCCTGTCTGCTTCTTGTACTATGGATAACCACTAAGTTATAGTAGCTTTCTCTTACAACATTAGAAACATTTCAAAAATATCTAAATTCTTTCAAACTCTTCTCATCCCCAAGGGATAAATCCATAAAAATCACTCAGAATCCATTCACTGCTTTGGAATTTTGTAAAAAAAGAAATATGCTTTTCAGTAAAACTATCCAGTAAAAAATAGCTAAGCAAAAAAATGATTTTGCTGTTGTTTGGCTTTGCTTCGTTTACACAACACTCTCTTCCAAGCTGACTTTGCTCACATGTGAAACGTGCACACTGGTCTCCTCAGAAGGGCAGCATGCTGGAAGAGAGCTGAAAGTTACTCCGCGTGCACCATAGCCTTAAGACTCCGGGGTTCTTTATATTTAATAATCCACAAGATATCTGAGATGGTGGAATGAAAATTTTGCAGCCTATATAAAAATTTAAAGTTTCTCTTTCACTAATGATGCATAGTTTATGTCTTCCCATACTGACAGATAAAAACACATACATTCTCTAAGCACAAAGCCTATAATAACAAATAACTTTCTGCTTAAAGACAAAATTTCAATTAATAACCATGATGGGAATTTAGTTATTTAATTCAACCACTAATCTAATGTCATTGATAAATCTAGTTTTACCACATACCAGGGTTATATTCAGTGGACATGCATTAATAATCTACGCAGTTTAACACTACACCAGAAAAGAAACTGAATATAAAAATTCTCTTAATTTTTGGTAGTTTTCAAATTTCATGGCACCAATTACCAAAACAAGGAAAACCTGTAAAAACAGATTTTAAATAAAAAATTTTCAAAGTTTTTAAAACATTCTACCTTCCCAACAATAGGAGTGGAGGTTTCTTTCTTAACACTGTTCACTGCATCTTCTTTTTCTTTACTCTGCCGGCCTTCCTCATGAGCAGCTGCAGTTATATAAGGTTTGGCAACATTAAATAGTTCAGATCGAAAAGCATACTTCTGAGTGACCGTCCTACAGTTCCCTCCATCCTCCTTTGGCTCAGAGTCAGAAGCAGTAAAGGAAGCAGAGGATCCAAAAGAAGGCGCAGTCTCCATCCGGAGAGAATTGAAGCTCACAGGAGGGGACTTGTTTTTATTGTGTCGAGGCTCGTGACGTTGATGAACTTGATAGTTTATCTTGTTAATGAAAGAAAGATGATCCAGTAACCAACCAGGCGACAACTGCTGGATCACAGACATTCTTGCTCATAAAATCAAGCCTGAGAATTAGAAATCTGAAATCAAACTCATCTTTGAAGATCAAGTTTTGTTTTTTGTTTTTTGGTACAGGAATCAAACTCAAGACCTCGTGCTTGCCAGGCAGGCTCTGTGCCGCTGAGCTATATCCCTGGCCCAAAGATCAAGTTCTTAAACGCACTGTATTTCAATAAACTTGCACTTCATGTACACAGACTTGATAATACAAACCTATAAAAGAGAATTAGCATTCATAGGTCAATATATATCACAGCTCTAAGGAAAACTGCAAGGGTTTAATATAAATTTCAAAGTCAATCATTCAAATTTTTTAGTCAAGTTAGCCACAGAGGGCTTTAACTTGATGCTACTGCAACCCCAATCTGACCTTCCCGCTCTCCTCGTGATCCTCCAGCTTCACTGCGTTGGTCCTTGTGTCAACCCAGTAGGTCCTCGTTCTCTAGGAAAGCAAGTCATTGAATTCTGAAAGGTAAAAGTATCTTGTCAAATCAAATAACAGTATATACTACCTGCACGAATTCATCCTTTTTCATCAGATAAAGACAGCTAGAGGGGAGCCGGGGAGGTGGCTCAGTAGAATAAGTGCTTCCCTGGCAAGCTCAAGAGCCTGAGTTCAATCCCCGGTTCCGCAAAAAAAAAAAAAAAAAAAAAAGAGGATTTGGGTGAATTCAGAAATAGCCAACAAGCAAATGTAGAACTGTTAAAGGCGTTTACAGCATGGTCCAAACAGGATGCAGACTCCACAGCCCCAAAGTCTGATGCTGGTAGCCTCTCCAGGGCCACCTGGAGGTGACCGCTCTTTCACCACTGTAATCATGCTGTCCTTGTACAAAGACAGCTAGAGAGGGTCACAGAATTTCAAAAGGAGCTGTTAGCAGATCAGTGCTAGTATTTCCCAAATTACAAATGCTGCTATAGTAAGTGAAGCCAATCCTCCAAAATCATTGCCCTCTTGATCCATTTCTACCAGTGGAGAAACTGGGTTAAAAGATTGGGCTCATCAGAGCAAATGCAATTTGAATGGCACCCACACACACTAAGTCCTACCAAAACTACAAGGTTAATAGCCTGAATCTACTTCCAATAACTAGCTTTTTCCAAACTTCTTTATCTTTTGTTTTCAAAAGATGATTTACAGGGTGGTTGTTTTTTTTTTTTTTTTTTTTTTTTTGGGGGGGGGAGGGTTGTTTGTTTGCTTTTTGTATTTTAGGGAAGGGTATACAGGGTGTCCAGGGACTCACTACTAGATCAGACTCTTAGTGATTCTCCTGTTTACAGCCTCCCAAGTGCTGGGATTACAGGTGTGCGCCACCATGCCCAGTCTCAATTGCCCTTGGCCCCTGGGCCTGCTTGCAGGCATTTTAATCCGCTGAGCAATTTGATGGACCCTGGTTTACAGTTCTGAGTACGCCTCTCTAAATGCAATGGATAATTTAAGCAAGCGGGGAGACG
>NW_004524651.1:6331392-6339061 GCF_000260255.1 Octodon degus
TCCAAATATTAGTAAAAGCATGGAAAAGTTGATCCCACTGAGGCTCCCAGTCATCATTTCATATGAAATCTCATTTTACAAAGTTAAATGGGATAATGCACACAAAACGCTGACACACCAAACGCCTGCCTAACTAAATGCTGCTATGGGTGCCAGCAACCCTGGGGATCTTTGTTCCCCTCCACAGTCACCACGTGAGATGAGAAAACCCTGTGCTCCTCATTTAACGACCGAGTTTCATTTCTGCAATGAGTTTTAATTGAATTGGTCACCAAATGAGTTTTACAGAGTATGTACATTTCAATATTCAGAAGAAATAAAGCAAACTCCAACTTGATGACTTTCGTTTGCATCAACTCTTGCACACAGTACTGTAATATATTACAGCACCTAAAACTCCAGTGTTGTATTGTACAGTACAATCAGCAAAACTTACAGTACTGTATAAATAAAGTATACCACAGAAAAAAAGATACCAATGCTCTATAAATAAGATGTACAGAACTGTACCAAAAAAAGATGAGTTGCAAGTCTGAGCAGTGAGCCACAAGTCCAAACAGCACGCCTCAGTCATAAGGCCAGGCAGTTGTCAAACAGGCAGGTCATTAGACCGAGAATGTCTGTGTTAGACATGAAAAGCATCAAAATAATTCAAAGCAAATTATTTATTTTTCTTAAGAACACACAGCCTCCAATATCCTTTAAAATCAAAGACAGCAGCCACCGTCCAATCGTCACATCAGCTGGGTTTAGGCAGTACTGATCCTCTCATGAGAGAAAAGACAGAGATGAAAATCACTCAGAAAATCCGGGGCATCTGACGGTGCAGCAGTGACATAGAAAGTGATCACCAATGCCAGCAGGTGCAACCAGATGTGATCTCTGGAGGTCCACAGAGCGCCTACTCCTGTACTCCCTCACACGCCCCTTCCTGGTGTCCTAGTGGCTTCCATGAGTTCTTCTAGGTCACAGTGGTCACACAGCTGGCACTGCTGGAAGCTGTGCCCTGAATGTGCCACTCCGGCTCATTCATGAAGGAGCTTCTGCAGGTCGCTGCAGGGGACCAACAAAACTTAAACTATTGCTAGATATCACAGAACCAAGAACTTGTTTGGCTCCATAAAAACCACCGGAAATGCTGAGTGTCCTCGACAGTGAACCTGGCACTGATGGAGCCCTGACCGTTCCTCCTCTGCAGTAAGCGTCCTGGAGGGCAGAAGATACATAAAGTATGCCGGAGAGGCGCTCGCTAGCCAGGGTCATGGGACAAAAATTAAACGCATAAAACCACCACACGGGGCCAGTGAGATAGCTCAGTGGACTAAAGGGCCGGCTTAGGCAAGTTTAGGCACGCACAAGGACCTCAATTCAATTCCTGGCGCCAATCTGTGCCCGGAGAAGGCTGAGCCAACCAACCAACCACACACACACACACACACACACACACACACACACACACACACACACACAGCCAAGAATAACAGTGAAAATCAAGTAATTCGATTGCTTCCTGTGGCTGTGAAAGGTATATATAAACTTTGAGAGAAAGCATGGATCTGTATGAGGCATTTCCATACATCAAAGTTTCAAAAGTCAACATTACTTCTAAAGAATTTATGTCTGAGAATTAATTTAACTCCAAATGAATTAGTTCTATTATCACGCAAGGAACTGTTGGAAGCAAACGGTCTAATAAGTGAGTCTTGGGCCGGGGAGATAGCTCAGTAGAATAAGCGCTTGCCTGGCAAGCGCAGGATCCTGGGTTCAATCCCTGGTACCGCAAAAAAAAGTGAGCCTAACAGAACATGCACACACAAGACCAGGGGTATAGCTCACTGTCAAAAGTGCCTGCCTGGCAAGCACCAGGTCCCGAGTATGATTCCCAGTACGGCAAAAAGAAAAAGAAAAAAAGCGTGCACTGGTAAATTTTTCTGGCACGTAGCCCAGCTGTCCAGACTGTATCATACACGATCAACAGATCTCAAAGGAATGCTCCAAATCACTCCCTTGGCATCAAAACAGGCAAACCATGAACTTGTTGGATGTCAAGGCAAAAAAGCAACTTCATATCCAAAAAAGAATCAGGTGATTTTGCCCCAATATCAGACATTCTACAAATAATATATATTTTGAAGACATTTGTCCTTTCATATGAATGCTATGCTTATTCACACAACACGCTTAGTGACTACGTCTAAACGACATCAGGCTACTGGCATTCTTCCTCTAAGACCCGAGTTCCATTGCTGAGCCTAGCTCCTTTAAATGAACTGGTCGCTAAATAAGGAATTGTCTTCACAACAAAGAAATGCTCAAAGGAAACTCCAACTTGATTTTCCTTTATTCGCATAACTCTTGCATGAAATGCTGTAATGTATAACTGACAGGTCGCTAAGTACGGAGTATCTGTAATGGCAAGTGAAATCTAGAAACGTAGACACGAACACTGAACCTCAGGTCAATTTGCCCAGAAGTTACAATTCTATCTGGCGGCTGCTGACCCAACAGTCCAAGCTCTAGGGAGCTCCCGGCACTCTCCAGGCGTTGGGCAATGTCTGTCACTGGGGTCAAACTCAAGGAGGTAGAGGTGCTCTAGTTTAGCAGAGTACGCTGCCGCACCTAACGCACCCTTCTCCTACTTGCTTGCCCCCCGGCCCCCTCCAGCCCCTCAAGAGTCTCCCTTACTTGCCGCAAGTAACCGCGAGACCGTGCAGAGTCCGCGATTTCCAGCCGGAAGCCGGGCGGGGCCTCACCCGCGCGATCCTCGGAGCCGAACGAGCCCACACCCAACAGCCTCTGCCTCACCAAAAGCGCACATCGCCTTCCCAGACTCTCACCACGAAAACAGCATCCTTTTAAACACGGTCATGAAAAACAACCTGGCCAAAGAAATGTCTTGTCCCACACATGGACGCCGCCATGTTGCTGTACGGAAAACAATTCCCAGGGAGATTTGGCGCACTCAGGCCATTCCTCGGCGACTAGAGCCCTCTAGACTCTAGGGTCAGGCCAACTTCGCAAAGGACGTTCACAACACCCAAGAGAAGGCAGTGTGTCTCCTAGGCGACGAGGAGCGACCCGCGCGGGGACTTCCCGGGACGAGGAGCGGCGCTCGGGAATTGCGTATGCGTGACGCAGAGTGCGTCATGACGTACGCGCCAGCGGAGATTTTAAAATTCAAACCGCCTTGGCGGGCGGAGACCGCAGCTCTTGTTTGGGGCGCTGCTATTGTCTCTAGGGATCGGTTCCCACCAGGTAGAAATTCGGCCTCTGGGTCTCGCCGGTAAACTGGAGGAAGGTAAATGAGCGACACGGGGTTCAGTTTGTTCCTTCCGAAACTGTCCCGGGGGGGAAAGTGAGGGTGAGGGGCCGTGCGTTCGTGTTGGCAGTCAGAGGCTGGCGCCGAATCTGCAGGGCGCCGCATTCCGAATCCAGGATTTCCCGCGGGAGAAGGCAGGGCCAGGGTCCCCGGTGGGAGGGGAGGCTGGAGCGAGGAACCAGGCAGAGGAGCGGGAAGGGAGGGCCGAAGGAGGACCTAAGTGAGGCGTTTTTGCTCGTGTCTGGTGTGGCTTCTCAGTGGCCGTGTCAGGAGTGTCCGAGGTCTTCATCTTAAATCTTGGAAGTCTGTTATTGGAAGTGGAAGTCGAAAGCAGGGGAGGGTGGAGAAGTTAAGTAGGTGAGCAAGTGTAGGAGAAGAAACAAGAGCCAAAACCAAGAGAGTGCAATCAGAGTAGAAGGCCAAAGAGTGCCCAGAGAAGGAAAAGGAGAACTGTAAGCGTCCACTTTCCTGGAAGCCGGGGCCAACCCGAGAAGGCGACGGAGACAGAGTCTAAGCCAGGGCTCCTTCCGGTCTGAGTGCGACCTCCTGGCTGGGTTTCCGGGTTTCGTTCACCCACCTGCAACCAAGAATACTAAAAAAATGCCCTAAAATTGGCAAATGAGTTTGTTTACAATTTGACCAAATTGGGATGGCAGCTATTTCGGAAGACACAGAAGCACTCCAGTTTATAGAAGGGATAGAACCAAAGTGCAGGAATAATCATATGTAGATTTAGCCAAGCTGTGGACCAAAGAGCTGGAAGCCTTGGCTTCATGTTGCCAGGGCTGAGGGGAGTGGCGCTTTACACTCAGAAAGAGGCAGTTGGAGAAGCAGCCTTTCTCTAGAAGAAATCCTAACTTTTAAACATCTGTCTCAGCCAAGCATGATAGTGTAATCCCAGCGTTCAGGAGGCTGAGGCAGGAAGGTCACTGCAAGTGAGTTCGAGGCCAGTTGAACTGCATAACAAAACCCTGTCTCAAAAGGACAAAATAAAAATTGATCTCAACTCCTTGGTTACAAGCTCAAAAGATGTGCTGATCTTGAATGTGTTATGAGACAACCTTTTAAGTAAATGTGAAAGGAATGAGATGTTAATTTGTTTTGAAAAGGAGTTAATCTATAGCCCATTTTGTAGCGTGGAAGACTGACTCCTGTTAGAGGAAATTGGAAACAGAAGGACAGTAATTGATGCAAACTGAGGAACAATGAGATGAGCATAAAGCATGAGAGACTGGCTTTAGGAAAGGAAAACAGAGTAGCTCCATTCTTTGAAGCCAAAGAAGGGGCCATGTTGAGGAAATAAGGGAGCTTGATGTAGTTCTTGTCGGGCAGCCTTGAATTGGACACAGCCAATAGCAGTAATTGATCAGGGTTCGTATTCAGTTGCTACCGTGGATACCCTGTGAAGGCAAGAATCATATCTCATTCATCTTTGTAGCTCCTGCAGTGCCTCATACATTCCCTTGTATAGGATGAGTTAATAAGTGTTTCTGTGTGTTGAATACTTTAAAATGAAGTTTGGGGCTGGGGGTATAGCTCAGTGGTACAAGTGCCTGCCTGGCAAGCACCAGGTCCTGAGTTCAGTTCCCGCCCTCCCCCCAAAAAAAAGACACTTTGTGTGTGTGTGTGTGTGTGTGTGTATGTGTGATACTGAGGTTTGAACTCAGGGCCTTGCACTAGCCAAGCACTTATTCTAATGAGCTATCTCCCTGGCTCCCCAAAATAGACACTTTAAAATGAACTTAAATAGGTATTCTTTGCAAGTGAGGACTTCAAGATACATGAACGTGTAGGACAACCTTGGGAGGCCCAGTGTGGTAGTGCAAGCCCAGCACCGGGTAGACTAGGGCGGGATGGTTTCAAGCCAGCCCGGGATACATAGTGTGTTCAAAGTCAGCCTGCGACTACATAGCAAGACCCTGTCTCACCAAAGCCCATGGGAAAGATGATGGTGAAGAAATACTACAACTTTGCTGCCTTTCTATTGAGGATAAAGATAATAGCTGTTATTTAATATACCATCTCCATCTGAAATATTTTTCTAACACTGAATTTATGAATCCAGGTCGTAAGCATGAAGCGCAGTTCAGTCTCCACCGGTGGTGCTGGCCGCCTCTCTATGCAAGAGTTAAGATCCCTGGACATTAATAAACCAGGCCTTTATACTCCTCAAACGTAAGTTCTGTCTTCTGTATGCCTCATTGTCTTAGGCAAAGAAGTTGTAAAGATGGCAGATAGATGTATAATGAATGATGTCGAGTGAATCATGTCTATTCCCAGGAATACCTAGTTTTGAATCAATGAAGTCTTAAAAATGGGCATGATACAAGGGGTCGTGTGCCATCACACTTGTATCTTAGTCTCAGTGTTGAATGAACAACTGAAAGAACTCCTAAAAGAACAACTGATTTCCCTTCAGAGCACTTTCCTTCTTCTTTTCCTCTTTATCATAGAGCTGCCTGTATAAGCAGACTCCATGCTATAACTCTGTTTACCGAGATGTTTTGTATTACCAGAGCTCTTAAGCAATAAGCAGTATTTGCTCCAATAAGCTGCTGCAGAATGGTCACAGCCTACAGAACACCTGTTAGGGCTTGGGTCTAAACGTCCCCCCAAAAGCCTCATGCAGACATGGGTGGGGCTTTTTCAGAGGTTGGCTGGATCCAGAGTATCCAGATTCATGGTACAGTGCTGGGATTAAAGGATGTAGGATTAAGGGTGGCCGATACTAAATCTGTTCACTTATTGGTTTTTGCAATGTATCTACCTAATTCTGGTAGCTGAGATACAAGACAAGGAACAGAAGGGGGCTTACCTTCCTTCCCTTTCCTTGTTCTGCTGCCTTCTGCCCACTGGGAACTCTTCTCCTGTGCCACGCCACGCTGCCTTGGAGCCAGCTAATTATGAGCTGAAACCTCCACAAACTATGAGCTGAATAAGCCTATCTTCCTTTAACTTTGAGGGGGCCTGGGCCTAGCTCAGTCCTTTAAGTGGCTGCTTCCGCAAAGCTGTCGGCCTCAGGTGGCTGGAGTTCGAACCTCACAACTCTCCCGCTGGCCAAACGTGCCCTGAAGGCATGCGAGGAACAAAAAAAAAAAAATCCTTCCTTTAACTTTGGGTGTCAGATATTAAATGTCAGCAATGAGAAAAGTATCTGAGACAGTACCACTTCTCCTAAGTTTTTCCTCAACATAGACTAGAAATAAGTTTTCAAAGAAACTTGTTATCATAAATTGGAGGATTTCCTGAGTGATGTACTTCTAACAGGGCTATGTCAAGCCACTGTAGTCCTTCTCTGACTGCTAGGTACATGTTACTTGCTAGCTGTTCTTAAGTTACTTCAGTTTATATAGCATGAGCCTCTGCTACTTTTAAGTATTTGAACTACGTAGCTTTACCCTTCTGAATAGTTTAAACAGATTTTTTTTTTTTTTATGACAGAACAAAACATTTTAGGTTTTTGGGGGGTTTTTTCTTTTTTTTTTGCAGTACAGTGGATTGAACTCAGGACCTTGCGCTTGTCAGGCAGGCACTTGTGCCGCTGAACTATCTCCCAGCCCTAAGTGTTGAACTATACTAGAAAAAGATTGCTCTGCCTAGCAAGCGCAAGGTCCTGAGTTCAATCTCTGGCACCAAAAAAAAAAGATTCCTACTGTTGATGTTTATTGTCCATAATTTAAATAATGTTAATGAAGATACATTCTGAGAGGGGTTTTTTTTCCATATTTTTATTGAGAAACAAATAGCAATGAGACAGTTTCAAATCCGATTAGTAGGACAGTTTCAACAGTTAATACATTGCATATTGTTATCTTAGTGGTTATTCATTGTACAAGATGCAGACATGATATCCTGTTTACAAACAGTATTAGAACAAATCTTTCTATTCATTAAATTAAGAGAATGTAGCTGTATATCTATTGAATATACAGATACAAAATGGTCGTTCATTTGTATCCCCTTTTTTTGTTTAGTTTTGTCATTTAAATATTATAGGTGTGTGAATTCAGCAAATTATTCCAAAATAGTCCAGTAGTCCATAATAGTAGTTTCCGTAAGACTGACAATGTCAGAAGTTGTTGACTTGAGCCTTTTACAGCTCAGCATATTAATATGGCTATACTTCGTGTTTATACTTTTCTGCTGCATGGTTAAAACCAAGATAAAACAAGACCTATGCAACAAGAAATGTAGCTTTTGTATCAGCCAAATCCCCTCCGGACTTATCCTGAAACCATGTACCACAGTTTGGAGATCCTTTGTCAGTGTCAGCCACGTGGATGAGTCACAGCCATTGCTTGGCCAATTTGCTCTCTGTGAAAGCCTGAGAGAATGTTTTCTCTCCATGTG
>NW_004524651.1:6339596-6343194 GCF_000260255.1 Octodon degus
AGTTATTTTTCTGCTTTCTTTAAAGCAAAGAAAAACCAAGCTTTGGCAAGTTGAGTATAAACAAACCTACATCTGAAAGAAAAGTCTCTGTGTTCGGTAAAAGGTAATGGTACTTTGTTGCATTCTGCTGAAGGAATTCTCACAGCCTTGCGTTAATACACTCAGAACACAAAACTCAGATAATGCAGTCTCTGGATAGAAAAATTCCTACATAGTTTTCCTGTTTGAAATGGCTGAAATATTAGCTTATATCTGCTGTAGACAGTACTAATAAGAACACTAACACATTCAGACCACTATTTCTTACAAGGAAATACTTGATTAAAAATCCTAGGTCTCAGATACTATGAAGTGATAAATTGTAAAATAAGACAGAATTTTCCTCTGGTCCAGAATTTGAGACTTACACTCTTAATGATTAATGAGGACTCCAAAGAACTTTTGTTTTGTGGGCCATAATATTAACCATATTAGAAATTAACCTGAGAAAAAATTTAAATACATATTAATTCAGTTTCACATAACAGTAGTTCATTACATGGTAACCAAAACTGACATGTCTGGGGAGGAGTTTTGTATGGTGGTGGCGGTGGTGGTGACGGTTGTTTGGGGAGACAGCATAGTTCAGCCTCTCTTCAGACTCACTGTGTAGCCCCAGGTGGGCCTTAGACTAGCGATCTTCCAGCCTCATACTAGGATTGCAGGAGTACGCCACTGTGTCTAGCTATCTGTTCTTAATTAAAAACAAAAATTTCATAAGGAAAACCATTTCAGTGAAGAGTGATACTGTTGTACACTGTTGCAAACCTCCTTGGTGTGTGTGGCTTAACAGAAGACTCCTTTAGGGGCCAAGGAGATGGCTCAGTAGGATAAGTGCTTCCCTGGCAAGCGCAAGGGTCTGAGTTCAATCCCCGGTTCCACACACACACACACACACACACCAAAAAAAAAAAAAAACCCTTTATTTTTGTACTTGCTTCTGTATTCAACCTTTACAGTTCTATAGGTCCTTTAACCAGCCTCTGGAAAACTGCCCTGTATGCTTATGAAAAGATGAGAATGCAAAGAGCAAGTGGCATTGAGTTTTATTATGAAAGTAGATTCCACTTTTCCCTAGATAACTCTTAGAATCACTAGCTGGAGTAGCCCAGCAGTTGTAGGGACTAGAAGGTGGGGAAGGGTTTACCAAAGCAGGCTGAAAAAGCCTCACCTCTGCCCTCCTCAGCTTTATGCTGATCTTCACATTAAATTTACAGAAGACTGACCAACAGAAGGAGTCAGTTACTCGCTGTATGGCCTTGCTTAATTACTTCACCTTTTCATGCTTCCATTTTCTTACATATACCAATGGAGATATTAACGGGATCTCTCCAGGGCTGTTCTGGGAACTTACAGAAGGTGAAGCTAATAGTCACAAAAACGTACCATTTATCAAGCAGTCCCACAGGCCAGACGTTGTCTCAAGCATGTTTGTGTGAAACCCTAATCGGTTCTCAGAGGCAGTCTTCTCCCAGCCAGCAGTGACCCGTGAAGAAGCTGGAAGTCTGCAATCAGGGAGCTCAGCAGCAGTGAAAGGGCGTAGGTGTGTGCGAGCTCCGGAGGGCTAGGCGCAGAGCAGCAAGCTGTACACGAGCTTAGGGAGTGGTGTGTGCTGCGAGCTCCCTAAGAATTGCTTACAAGTGTGCTTTCCTCCCACTTACCGAAATTATCTGCTATCAGCTGTAACCTTGTACTTTTTCTGTGCTTTAAATAATAGCATTCTGTTGAGTTAAAAAAGGATTTTAAAATTAAACCTTAATGTTTGGTGCTGATCTTAAAATTTAAAATGGCCTTGCAGTAATTTAGACTTGACCTCTGACAGAAACAATTTTGGCTGATGTTTTATAAAATATGTTTCCAGAACCAGTGGACATGGATCCCGGAATAGTCAACTAGGTATATTTTCCAGTTCAGAAAAAATCAAGGATCCACGACCACTTAATGACAAAGCGTTCGTTCAGCAGTGTATTCGACAACTCTGCGAGGTAACTTACCGATCAAATAGCCAAAGCTGTGAATGTTCATCTAGGTATTTTCCATGACTCTTCTATTACAAAATGTTTGAAGCTTCATAAAAATTCTTGTAGCTGGGGCCGGGGAGATGGCTCAGTAGAATAAGTACTACCCTGGCAAACACAAGGGTTCTGAGTTCAATCCCCGGTTCCTCTCCAAAAAAAAAAAAAAAAAAATCTTGTAGTTTCTTACAGAAAATGGTTACGCATACAGTGTATCTATGAAATCTCTCCAAGCGCCATCTGTCAAAGACTTTATGAAGATCTTCACCTTTCTGTATGGTTTCCTGTGTCCTTCGTATGAGCTTCCAGACACAAAATTTGAAGAAGAGGTGCCGAGAATTTTTAAAGACCTTGGGTATGTTATATTTCCCATTAGTCTGGAGAGATTATTGGAACCCAGAGAAGAACCAAACTCAAATCTGTAAAGAATTTGAGTTGGAAAAGTAACATGTTTTAAGATGAGTACCGTGCACAATAAATGTAGTGTGTTAAAGAGGAAGAGGGGCCGGGGAGATGGCTCAGTGGAATAAGCGCTTGCCTGGCAAGTGCAGGGGCCTAAGTTCAATCCCTGGTTCCACCAAAAAAATAAAAAATAAAAATAAAATAAAGAGGAAGAGAATGGCAGTAGCTGTGTTTGCCAATGTTTGTTGCCATTGCAAAATACCTGACACCAAGTAATTTATAAAGAATAGAGATTTCTTTCGCTCAGGGTTCTGTGAGTCTGGGAAGCCCAAAAGCAGGGCAGCAACCTCTACCCAGCATCCAGTGAGGGCCTTCCCACCGGTTGTGACACGGAAGATGTCCTGGCGAGACAGAGCAAATGTGGTGGAGGAAGCACACTTATATCTCCAGGTCCCTCCTCCAGTAACCCAGGAATCCAGGACTAGATAGGGCCTTAGCATTAGTGTGTGACTTTGGGGGTGACATTTCCAAGCCGAGTTCTGAGGAACCGAAGTCAAACCACAGGAGCTAGGTCACGCAAAACTGTGGGTGACAGCATCAACCCTGGCTGCAGGGAGAATGGGAGGAGGCGCAGGCAGCCTCATTGCAGCAAAACCAACAATTGCACCTGGGTAAAAATGCAGTGAGAAGTTGGAAGACTAGAGTAAGAGTGGGGGACATGAGGACTTGGGTGTGCGTGGTTTGCGCAAGTCATAGACTATTGGGGAATGCTGAATTTAGAGAAACGAAAGATCCCTTGGGAGGCATCTAGCATTTTGATTGTAAATTGTGCATCTTTGGGGGTTATAGGTGCAATAGAATCTACAAAGAAAAAACACAAAAATAGATGAAATCATTGGAAAGTAAAAAGACTAACAGTAACAGCTAATACCTTCTAAACAAATCAAGACTGAGGCATATGTACAATTTTTAAAACATGACTTTTTGTTAATTTAGCCATAATTTTTGCTGTATTAGCAGAAGGTAACTTTTTTCTTGTTTTTCACAGGTATCCTTTTGCTCTGTCCAAAAGCTCCATGTACACCGTGGGAGCCCCTCACACCTGGCCACATATTGTGGCAGCCTTGGTTTGGCTAATAGAC
>NW_004524651.1:6344464-6356465 GCF_000260255.1 Octodon degus
ATATTGAGAAATTCTCATTTTGATAATTAGTCTTGTCATTTGGGAGAGTATTAAATCTCTTATTCATATCTTTTTGCTTTCTTCAGTACGATGCTGTAGCTTTCTTCATATCCGGTAACATTTCTTTTCATGAACTCTGGTTTAGTATTTTGTTACTGAGGACAGACTTGTTATTGTATTTCTGAAGTTGCTGAGATTTTGTATCCACTGCATGATATCAGGTTGCCTTATTTATCAAGTTGCCTTCTGTTATCAGTTGATTTCTGTTGTAACCATGCTCTTTTGTTTTTATTTACAGTGTATTCAGGTTGGGAAAATGTTTTTTGTGTTGACATTCACCTGCTTTTATCAATAGTTGAAGGCTGTCATATGCTTCGACAGGATCTAATAACAGTTTTCTCTCCTCTTACCTATCGATAGAGTATTTCCCTCATATTTTCAGTTTGCTCGCTGTAGATTATTCTTTTGTTATACTACTGAGTCATCTGCTAGTTATCTGCTTTATAAATAAAGCTTGATTTTCTCTGTGCACCCTCACCAAGCGCTTGCCCATGACAGGTTTGACTGGCAGTAGACTAGCCAGTATCCCACTGTCCCTGCCCCTGAGGATCCCAAATAGGCAAGCTTATGTGCTCCAGGGTCCATGATGGCCTTCTGCTTGGTGACCATGGTCAGGGCCCAATACCTCAAAGCCCTGGGTCCTCTTCCTTCTCTCAAATTTCACAGTGTAGAAAAGCAGTATTATGGGAAATGTGACCTTAACTGAGAACAGATGAATTGAATCTCAATGTCCTTGAAGCTGTTTCAGTCAAGTCTCAGCTCAGACCTTTTCAGCTCTTGTAGGGGCTCTCTGTAGCCCCTGGGGATCTGTTTGTCCCTGGGTGAGACCTTCCTCGAACCTTGCAGATTAGCAAGAGTTTACACAAGGACCCTGGCAGCAGAAAAGCCAGTTTGTCCTTCCTCATGGCCCATCCTAGTCTGCAGACTTCGTTAAGTCTGGCTGTCACCTGAGACAGGCAAAGATGAGTGGATGCTGAGCCCTTCCCCACCCAGGGCACACAGCAAGATTTTGGTTGCCTGAGAACATGAACAGCAGGGAGGCCAACATCGGGGTGGGACCGGGATATGAAGACCTCATTGTTTTTCACAGAAACTACTTCTTTTGTCACGTTCACATGTGAACAACAGTAGTAGTTCTGAAATTTTATATTGTAAAATTCGGTGTGAATTTCCTATTTGTGTACTGAAGGAGACCATGGATGACATTTGAACATCAAAATTGAGCTCATATAAGACAAATAACTATTATTACTTCACCTTTTGCCTGGCGATTCTCATTTGAACTCTTAGAGTTGTGTTAAAATTTGTATGTTCCCCCAGGTCAATAACATAAAGATAAAAAAATAAGATAAAATAAAGAGCGGCGGTGGCGGCTCCGGGGCAGGCGCGGCCATGGCGCAGCCGGAGAAGCTGCTTAAGGAACAGAAGTACGATCGGCAGCTGAGAAGAGACAGAATCCCACTGTTTTGCCCAGGCTGGTCCTAAACTTGGCTCAGGGAGTCATTCTACTTCAGTAACTGAAACTATAGATTGTGGGGTGATCACGGGCAAGAGGCTTTGGAATCTGCTCATGTTTGTCTGATAAATGCAACAGCTACAGGAACTGAAATTCTTAAAAACTTGGTACTACCAGGTATTGGATCATTTACGATTATTGATAGAAATCAGGTCAGCGGAGAAGATGCTGGCAATAATTTTTTCCTTCAGAGGAGCAGTATTGGCAAGAACAGAGCTGAAGCTGCCATGGAGTTCTTACAAGAACTAAATAATGATGTCTCTGGAAGTTTTGTGGAAGAGGTTTACTATTGTGGTTGCAACTCAGCTTCCTGAAAGTACATTACTGCGTTTAGCAGATGTCCTCTGGAATTCCCAGATCCCTCTTTTGATCTGTAGGACATATGGACTGGTTGGTTATATGAGGATCATTATAAAAGAGCATCCAGTAATAGAATCTCATCCAGATAATACATTAGAGGATCTACGACTGGATAAGCCATTTCCTGAACTGAGAGAACATTTTCAGTCTTATGATTTAGATCATATGGAAAAAAAGGACCACAGCCATACTCCATGGATTGTGATTATAGCTAAATATTTAGCACAGTGGTATAGTGAAACAAATGGACGAATTCCTAAAACCTATAAAGAAAAAGAAGACTTCAGAGATTTGATTAGACAAGGAATTTTGAAGAATGAAAATGGAACTCCAGAAGATGAAGAGAATTTTGAAGAAGCTATTAAAAATGTGAACACAGCACTAAATACAACTAAGATTCCGAGCAATATTGAAGATATCTTTAATGATGATTGCTGCATAAATATTACAAAACAGACCCCACCATTTTGGATTTTTAGCTCGTGCCTTAAAGGAATTTGTGGCCAAAGAAGGTCAAGGAAGTTTACCAGTTCGAGGCACAATTCCTGACATGATTGCAGAGTCAGGCAAATATATAAAACTACAAAATGTTTACCGTGAAAAAGCAAAGAAAGATGCTGCTGCTGTAGGTCATCACGTTGCCAAATTGTTACAGTCCATTGGCCAGGCACCAGAGTCCATTTCGGAGAAAGAATTAAAATTACTCTGCAGCAATTCCACATTTCTTCGAGTGGTGCGATGTCGCTCCTTAGCTGAAGAATATGGTATGGATACAATGAACAAGGATGAAATTATTTCCAGTATGGACAATCCAGATAATGAGATAGTTTTGTACTTAATGTTATGGGCTGTTGATAGATTTTATAAACAACATGGTAGATATCCAGGGGTATTTAACTATCAAGTAGAAGAAGATATAGGAAAATTGAAGTCCTGTCTGACTGGTTTTCTTCAGGAATATGGATTATCTATAATGGTGAAAGATGATTATGTACATGAATTTTGCCGATATGGAGCTGCTGAGCCACATACCATTGCTGCATTCTTAGGGGGAGCTGTTGCTCAAGAAGTTATTAAAATAGTCACCAAGCAGTTTGTAATTTTTAATAATACTTACATTTATAGTGGCATGTCACAAACTTCAGCAACTTACCCGTTATAGATTAGCACCCTGTGTATCGTGTTAATGACTAAAATTGTAATTGTCTTTAGTAAAATTATTGTACAGTTTAATCTGTAAAATTCTGTTGAATAACAGCTGTTAAATTGTTTCCTCAATGTTTTTCTCGTTTGTAAAAAAAAAGATAAAAATAACATAAAGATGAGCATATTTTTGTCTGTGGAACAGAACTAAATATGGAACTAAATATAAAATTAGAATATGCTTTTTAAATTCTGAAGTTTTAGTTACTAAACATCAAGGATTTTAAGGCTCAATATAATCTTTAAAAAGTTTTAATGATGCAATTAAATGTTTCTAAAAGTGACACTAAAAAATGAATTTGACAAAACATGAGAGCTATGTTTTCCACGTAATATTCAATCTATATAATATGTTTATGGAATAGATACATAATGCCATGAGAGAAAGCTCACCTTTATTTGATGATGGACAACCTTGGGTAGAAGAAACTGAAGATGGAATTATGCATAATAAGGTACCATATATTATCATAAACTATAGCAAGTTGTTTTATATATTAACCAAATTTATCACTTGAAATTGTTATAGAACTTATCTTTTGCTTCCTAAAATTGATTTTTTTAAATATTATTTAAGTGTTTATTGTTATTTTTATTTTTATTTTTTTGGTGGAACCAGGGATTGAACTCAGGCCCTTGTGCTTGCCAGGGAAGCGCTTATTCCACTGAGCCATCTCCCCGGCCCCCAAGTGTTTATTGTTACAATTACATTATAATTTCCTAAAATAAAATAGGCAAAGAAACTAGAAAATGTTAGGTAAGTAAAACTTCAAAAGCTCACGGATAGGGGTACCCACCTGCAATCCCAGCTACTGAGGAGGCTGAAGCAAGAAGATCACAAGTTCAAGGCCAGCCTAGGCAATTTAGCAAGACCTACTCTCAAAAGTTTTTAAAGTCTGAGAATGTAACTCAGTGCCCCCTGAGTTCATTTCCTCTATACTGAAAGAAAAAAAATTATAAAGGGGCATTGGAATTAAAATATAATGTAGTGTACATTATATGATGTTTCTTCCTCTCTCTTACAAAACAAATATATTTGGTTTGGTTATTCTAGTATAATTCTGTCAGTACAAAGCATGATGGATTGATTCTTAAAATATCACATATAAACTACTCATTTTATTTAGGACTTTTTAAATTAGGTATATCGTCACTTACCTTAGAGATACTGCTTTTCAGATGATTAAGATACAAGTAACAAGCAGGTCTGCACTGGTCCTGTTCTTTGGAACACAGTCAGCACTCAAGTGGAACCTCAGTCATGTGGTCAGCGCAGCTCCTCCTCTGCACATGCAGATGTGCAGCCACATGGAGCAGATGGCGCCTGGGAGGCTGCACTTTAACCGTTGCCCACACAAATGGCCCATTACTGTACAGGCCTCGATTGAAGCTATCCTGGTTCTGCTCTTAGCCCTCCCTCTTTGGAGCCTTTACACAGAAGGAAAGTGGAAATAACTTGTCTTTCATTGCTGTCTGAGAAATAGTTCAAAGATACATCAACATACTGGCATGGCAGCATTGCCTTTTTTAACAAGAGTAAATGCACCCCTTTACCATTTCAGCAGTGATCCTAGCAGGAGAGGTGTCTCCCTTCAAGACAGCTCTCCCCCATTGCAGTATATATGAAATACATTTGATTCTATCTCAGTTTGCACCCAAATACAATTACAAACTACTTATAACTTCCAGATTTCTTGGTGTTCATCTAAAGATTAAGCCAATAATAATTAAGCCAATATTCTTGCCATCTGAGCTATTCTTTTTTTTCTTGTACCAAGAATTGAACTCACAACCTCATGCTTGCCAGGCAGGCACTGAGCCACTGAGCTACATCCCTAGCTGGAGCTATTATTTCAAATGACAGTTTTTAGAGAAGTACTTTGAAAACCAAAGTGCTGTTTTTAATTGTAGAGACTTTTATCGGATTACCCAGCTTCACTTCATTCTTTTTTACGAACTCAAGTTGCTGCTAGTCCATAAAGATAAAAGTTAAGCAAACCAATTGTCTCTTACTAAATTCACAGGAGGCTGACCTAAAATAGAATAAAAATGTATTAAGTTACCTGTGATATGCCTCTCCAAATCAACCAAATAAGCACTGCTTATTTAGGGTACCCACTCCTTATCAACCAGGGAATGAGGAGGTTGCCTGGTAAGCAAAGAAAGAACACAAAGGGAATTCATTTGTCTTGAGACTAATTAATTACTTCTTCAAAGGTATGGAAAATTCTAGTCTGTATCATCACTTATTAAAATATGCATTCTTAGTGAGCAAAGTATCTCCTGACTACAAAATGTAATGTTGCTTTCTCTAAGCAAATATTAGAACTCTAAAGCCATGCATGCTAACGCACACCAGTAATCCTAGCTACTCCTGAGACTGAAGCAGGAAAGTGCAAAGCCAGCATAGGCAACAAAGCAAGATTCTAGCTCAAAAGGTGGGGAAAGAACACTGATGTTCCACTCTTCAGATCTCTGCTTATATTGCCATTCCTAGCCGAAAGTTACACTGTGATTATTAGCCTCTATTATATGTGCTGGTTTTCACAATTAGGCTCTGTTGGTTGTACTAAACTCAGCTGATCAGTAATTCAGTTTAGTTCTTCGTAAGGTGCATTATGTCTGAAGATGATTGTGTGCATTTTATCTTAAATTGCACTTGTGTCTCCTGTTCAGTTGACCTGAAAATTCTAAAGGTGTAATTTACTAGTTTTAAATATCATCTGTATCCAAATTTAAGTATTATTTTCATCCTCATTCATATTTAGAAGTAGACTAAGTCTATACAGCATAATTAATGATATAGAGTCTTGTCCCATTTTAAGTAACTACTTAGTGTTCCCAACTGCCTTGTCATTCAAAGTTAAACTTCCACTCTGAAAAGCCATGACTTTGTTTTTATGTCGGCTTACCCCCTCAGTTGTTTTTGGACTATACCATTAAGTGCTACGAGACCTTTATGACTGGTGTCGACACCTTTGAGGAGATGAATGTGGAGCTGCAGTCCAAGCTGAGTAAGTGCGCTCTCCTGTGCGCGTGCTTGTAGTTGTCTGCACGGGGTATGCAGTTTCTGTACCTAGTTACTTGACATGCTTATGGGTGCCTGCAGATTCTTTCCCTTAGTTTCTTTGGTGGAGAAAAGTAATAGCTAAGTAGAAAGAACACTAGTGTTGGGGTGAGACCTGAGACAGAAGCTCCTACTGGCTGTGTGAACTTCACAAATTACTTGACTTCTCTGACAAAGGTTTTCCAGAGTAGATGGAAGAGTAATGAAATACCAGGCACACTACTAGGAGCACAAAAGATAATTAGCAAATGTCATTTCTCTTGGGTGATGATCCTTGCTGTATTTGAGAAATTAAAGCACCAATTAGCTAAAAGGCCTAAGTCTCAAAACTTGGCAGACAATTAATAGGCCACTGTATTTACAAATCAAGAAATTCATAATTAACTATCACTTCAGCTGTCCTTTGTATTGAAATTGCCTTGCATATAAAAGGTCAGAGAGGTAGATGAAACAGATGAAAACGGGGAAAACTGTTCCTCTAAGACAATGGCACTGATGACAGTAGAAGACTCATCTTGCCAATTGAGGTATAAAGCCCAAAAGAGCATTCCCTGTATTCCCTGGGTGTGTACCTTCCTGAAGAGTGACCTGGACATTCTCAGTCTGCCCACCCGGGAAGGAACAGGATAAATGATAAATGATGCTTTGTTTTCAGAGAAGAAAATTCCTAGGCATCTAATACAGAAAATCACTAGTAAGTTCCTAGATATGTCTGTATATAATTATAAATAAGAACACATGTATTCATTCACCTACATTTTTATTGTATAGCTCTTGCGCACTAGTAACCATGTGGCACGGAGGATACAGTAAGTGTGAGACTATTCACCTTCAGAGCTTGCGTCCTAGTACCCAGAAAGGGGCAGTAATAGAATGAGCAACTCCAAGTCAGATGGTGAAGAGTGCTGGGGAGAAGAACGAACCGCGGTGAGGGGAACAGAAACCGCAGCGGAGAGCAGGGGAGGGCGTGCGGTTTCATGAATGGCATGTCCTTCACTGGTAGCGTTGAGAGCAGAGGCCAGAAGTCGGGAGCAGGCAGGCAGGCAGTGGTGGGGCTGGGGCAGAGGCTGCGTGCCGATCCTTACGAAGTTTCGGGGTTCTTGTCTCCAGGGGATTTATATAATGTGGATGCATCCAAGCTGGAATCATTAGCTGCAAAAAACAAAGCGTTGAATGAGCAGATCGCACGACTGGAGCAGGAAAGGGAAAAGGAACCGGTCAGTAAGTGTGTTTGTGTGCTTTCTTGGCATCTTGAGACTTGAGTCTTCTTTGAGAATGCTAGCTGTCTTGAAATGTTTAAAAATAGGTTAACAAATACAGGTTTTTAAAAGTTGGACTTTCACATAAGGTAGAACTCCCAGCGAAAACATGTTTTGTATCTGAGGAGCTCTGCTTTCCCTTGTGTCTATTAGCCCTGCTCTAATGGTTTTCGGAACATGATGAAAGATTCCTACCTGCTTACATGAGCAAGCTCCCCAGGTGTGGCCTCCAAGGAGCCAGTTCTCAAGAGGCCGGAGTTGTGTAGTAAAAAAGCAGTGCTGACAAGTGGGCTTGTATGATATATGGAAGCCTAAGTATTCTCTAAAATCTAATACCAGTATCTTAATTTTATTCTCTATGCTGTTAGTAGGCACTCAGACTATTTGGTAAGAATCAAATTCTAAGTGCTTGGGGTGTTTCCCTCTGGCTCTTGATTGTTTTACAGCTAAAACCAACTTCTTCAAAAGTCCATCTCCTGTGTACCTAATAATAGTAAAGTATTCTTAGTTCTTTAAATGCCTAAAAATTAAGAGAACATGCTAATTTACCATTCTCTAAGATAAATAATATTGCTTTCCTTTAAAATTTAAGAATGATACGGAAGGGGCTGGGGAGATGGCTCAGTGGAATAAGTGCTTCCCTGGCAAGCGCAAGGACCTGAGTTCAATCCCCGGTTCCGCAAAAAAAAAAAAAAAAAAAAAAAAAAGAATGATACGGAGCTAATTTAATATTCTTGTTTCTTAAAGAATCGTCTAGAGTCATTGAGGAAACTGAAAACTTCCTTACAAGCAGATGTTCAAAAATATCAGTCGTACATGAGCAATTTGGAGTCTCATTCAGCTATTCTTGACCAGAAACTGAGTGGTCTCGATGAAGAAATTTCTAGAGTAGGTAAGAACAGCTTGTGCTAGAAGAGGTCCTTCAGATGGGCACGTGGACCTCTGTGGGTTTGTCTGATGCAAAGATAGCTGTGCTATCTATCTTTTTTCTGCCTATGATAAATTCCTGTAGCTGGTGGCCAGGTTTTCAGTCCCTTCTGTGTTACAGCTTGCTGTAATAAAATCCTGTAAGTTTGGTGGCTCAAACAGTAGAATTCTATTGCTTCACAGCTGTAGATGCCGTAAGTCCAAGATCCTACCAGTCCACACTCCCTCATCCAGGCTTTGCATTGTGTGTCTGTCCTCTTCTTTCCGTGAGAACTCTCCCTGTCTGTATCTTAGTGGGACTGTCTGCATTACATTTAGGGCCCACCTGAATAATCCCAGGGTTAGCTTCCCAGCAGCATTCCTAATCACATCTCCCAAGACCCTTGTCCCAAATAGCGTAGTGTTGGGGCCGGGGAGATGGCTCAGTAGAATAACCGCTTCCCTGGCAAGCGCAAGGGCCTGAGTTCAATTCCCAGTTCCGCCAAAAAAAACCCCAAATAACGTAGTGTTCATGGTCCCAGAGATCAGGATTCTTGTATTAGGATGGCCATTAGCCTACTCTACTGTCTAGCATGTTTTCCAGCATATAGCTTTTTGACGCCAACAGGGGCTTACCTAAGAACCTACACTACCCAGATGTGAATATAAATCTAAATTACATATTCTAGAGATGTACGTCAGTGGTATAGTGCTTGCCTAGTATGCATGAGGCCCTGGATTTGATCCCCAACACTATTAATAAATTAATGTGATCAAAGCAATAAATAATTAAATGTGTATTCTCTATGTGCTGTTCTACTTTGTAATTAAGCAGATTTTTTTTTGAATTTTTTTTTTTTTTTAAATAAGGACCTACAGGATCTCACTACAAAGACTGGACTCGTAGTGATCCTCCTGTATTCAGCCTTGCAAAGAGCTGGGATTGCAGGCATGCACCATTACACCCAGTCTCAATTGCTGTCTCAGCGTGCGCTGGGGGAAGGGCCAGCATGGCAGGCCCTAGATCAAACCCCAGCTGGCTGCTGCATCTGCCTAAGCAGGCACTTTAATCCACTGAGCTATTTGGCCAGCCCTTAATAAAGCAGATTCTTTTTTTTTTTTTTTAATAAAGCAGATTCTTAATGTCTGCCTAACTTAGTCTGCTCTGTCTCATCCTCTATCACTACCTTCTAGGTAGCTAACACTGGTTGAAAATAAGATGAAAGCGGCAAGTACAATTCTAGGAAAACAGAAGCACAGCTAAAGAAAGCTTGTTTATTTCCTTTATCTTTCTTGCCTTGCTTTCATAAACATACATCACTCTTTTTTTTTTGCTCTGAATGCCTTCAAGACAGGTTTGGCTGGCTTGAGTTGTGGGGATGGAAGCACAGCAACCTGAGCCTGACAGCTTTGTTGAAGCAGCCACTTCACTGAGCTACAGGGCAGGCCCACGACATACATCACTCTTAATCACAAAGCTCTGGAAAGTACCATGGCACAGGATTACCTGACAATCTGTGGTGCCAAAAGTAGAGCAGAGGAAGGTCTCCATAAATCACAGCCATGGACTACAGTTTAAAAATGAGCCGATGGCCAGAAGTAGTGATGCGCTCTCATAATCCTAGCTACTTGGCAAGGCTGAGGAGAAGGACCGTAAGCTTGGGGCCAGGGGGCCTGCCTCTTAGCTCAGCTCTTTTAAGTGGCTGCTTCAGCAAAGCAGTCAGGCTCAGGTTGCTGTGGTTCGATCCCCACAACTCAAGCCAGCCAAACCTGCCCTGAAGGCATTCGGAGTAAAAAATAAATAAATAAGGTTGGGGCCGCCGAGGCACCTGAGCAAGAAGTTCGTAAGGGTTGGGGATGTAGCCCATGGGCAGAGTGCTTGCCTTTTGTGAGGACGGCCCTGTGTTCAGTCCCTCCTAACAGTAAGTGAACGTACAGCTATGCTGTTGTACCAGGACTTTGCTCAAACACAGTCCCTGAACTTGCCTAAGCAGGTGCTTTAGTTCATCGAGATACCTATCTCTCCAGTCCTGCTCCTTGTGTTTTATTCTATTAGGAGATATAGATAGATAGATAGATAGATAGATAGATAGATAGATAGATCCCATGTAAGAGTTGTGTAGATTATCTGTATGCCATATGATTTAACCCTTAGTATGCTGACCATATGCCAAATCAAGGCTTGTAATTTTCCATTGTACAGCGTTTGCTGAGTCAGCTAGTTACCCCCCCCCCCTCCAACCGGGGATTGAACTCGGATCCTTGTGTTTGCCAGTCAAGCACTTATCCTACTGAGCCATCTCCCCGGCCCCTCAGCTAGTTACTTTTTACAGATGACTAATTATAAACTCTTTAAATATTTTACACTTGCCCCTGGCTAATGTCCTATGTTGATCATCATGACAAGGAACCATAAACTAATTTCTTATTCCAACAATATAGTATAAATAGTGCTTTCTAACATTAATACTTCATCTTCCTTGTCAACATTTAACACAAAAATTATTGTACTTTCTAATTGTTCTCGTGAGATTTTTTTTTTTTCCAATAGTAGTTGCAAACTGAATAGAGAAAGTAACATTTGAGCTATCATTTCCCATTCAGAGTGACTTGGTTAGTTTAGAAGGATTAATTTTATCAGTTTAATTTTTTTTTCTTTTTTTTTTTTTTCTTTTTTATTTTTGGCAGAACCAGGGGTTGAAATCAGGCCCTTGCACTTGCCAGGCAAGCACTTATTCTACTGAGCCATCTCCCCGGCCCCTATCAGTTAATTTAAATTGTTTTAATTCTATGAATATTTTAGCTCCATTGGTTTAAAGCCATTTGTGGACAAGAGCAAATAAGACTTAAACTACATAGACATATGCGATGGATTTTTTTGTTCAAATACTTGTAATAAAAGCATAAAATTTTCCTTAAACTGAGCGTTAATTTATTGTAAGTTCAGCTACGGCACGGGATGAGAACGCAGCCAGGTACTAGTCCTCGTGGCGCTTGGCATTCTCTGCCCTGTTAGCCACCCCGTCCACTGAGTGCAGCCCGCTATAAAAATACTTCCATATTTTGTGAAAACTATGAGTTATAGAAGGTTGGAAAATATTCTTGATAAGTACACAAACCAAGAACCTACACAATGGACGGAAAAGCCCAAAAGATTTAATAGAATTAATTTTATGTTTGTGAATTATTCAGAGAATTGTGCAGTGAGCGGTATAACATGCATTTAAATGAACATTAACAAGGCCCTGCCCCGTAGCTCAGTTCTTTAAGTGGCTACTTCAACAAAGCAGTCAGGCTCAGGTTGCTGTGGTTCGATCCCCACAACTCAAGCCAGCCAAGCCTGCCCTGAAGGCATTCGGAGCAAAATAAATAAATAAATAAACATTAACAGAGATAGAATGCCTCTTGTAAGTGTGAGGATGCTGAAGTGTAACCATTATGTTTTCATATAGTACTTAGTAAAAAGCACAGTAAACCAATAGGAAAATAAGGTTCCAATGTAAAGCCTTAATTATGTTAAAGAATGTTATTAGCAAAATGGCACGAACAGAGTTATCCAAAAACAAGCATGGAGGGCTGGTGAGATGGCTCAGTGGCCTAAAGCACCTAATTAGAACAAGCTTAGCAAAG
>NW_004524651.1:6356615-6358789 GCF_000260255.1 Octodon degus
TCAAAAATATCAGTCGTACATGAGCAATTTGGAGTCTCATTCAGCTATTCTTGACCAGAAACTGAGTGGTCTCGATGAAGAAATTTCTAGAGTAGAAATAGAATGTGAAACCATAAAGCAGGAGAATACTCGGCTACAGAATATTGTTGATAACCAGAAATACTCAGTTGCTGACATTGAGAGAATAAATCATGAAAAAAATGACTTGCAACAAACCATCAATAAATTAACCAAGGATCTGGAGGCTGAACAGCAGCAGCTGTGGAATGAGGAGCTGAAGTACGCCAGAGCCAAGGAGGCGGTAAGTCGGCGCTCCCAGGGACCTCGTGGGCGCTGGCCTGCACCGAGTCCCCGTCAGGAAGTCAGCCAGAGTAACCAGCGAAAGAAGTAGTGTGTTTTAGCACCGACATGAACTGTGACTAAGACACACTCGTCCCTTGTGTTAATGTCCCACAGTCAAATTGAGACTGTTTTTAACAGTAGACCAAGAAGGAAGTCTCTAAGCCATGACATGAGTTCCATCATTCCCATCCCATTTACTCTGTAGAAGAGGAATGGCTCTGTCTCCACATACCTATCACGTCCCAAACATTTATGTAACACTCTTATGTGCCACTCCCTATGCCACCCAGCATAAGAAAAACAGCCAGTCATCATGGTATAATCCTGTAATCCCAGCTGCTCAGATGGGGGAGGGACGCCCGTGGGTTAGGAATAAAATACAGCATTTCAGGGTAGGTATGCCTTTCTGTAGCCAGGGCTTTTAAAAGTATAGATTACAGTCTCATACTCTGCCTCTGGAGTCCCCTGTGGGATGGGGGCAGTATATTTATTTCTCACAGCTGGTGGCTCGTCTGGGATATTCCATGCCTGCATAGATGGGGTCCTGGTGGACAGGGGACATTGCGCCACATTTTGGGATAGCCCTCTCTGCCTAGATATTCCATGAACACCTCTTGGGAGATAAAAGAGACAAACCACAGCAATCATGTAATCTCATATACAGGACAAACTAGGAACATGAGGTCCTGCCTTGTTGGTTGGGTGTGGTCTTCAGAAGAGATTCAGAGCATAAGACTGAGATGGGTCCCAGACAAGCAATTCTTGGGGTGTGAGAAAAGCCTCTGGTAAAGGGGCATTGAGCTCAGCTCTCAGGGAGCGTGTGGGGAAGATGCATTAGGGAGGGCTGAGTACCTCAGGGTGGGAAACCTCCATGAGGGAGCTGGATGCACAGTGGGACCCAGGAGCATGGGCCTGCCTCTTGAGAGGGGGAAACAGCCTAAGCCTAAGAAACCAGGGAAAAGAACCCTGGACGTCCTCCCTCATGATCTGCTGAGGGAAAATGCTTTTGGACTGGGAAACAAATTTTGTCTGACTCCTCCCCTAAAGAGACTAGACTCCAGAAGCAGCAAAAGCAAGGCTTCCATCTGTAGTCTTGCAGCTGTCCTACAAAGTCACCTGTCAGGTGCTTCTGACCACTGAGATGGCCGTGAGGTCCACTGTACTTGGACCAAGAGACCCATAGAAAACTGCTGGGAGGTATCGGATCACCTGAGAAACCAGGAAAGCTGATGCTCAGGGGAAAGCAGGAGGTGGCCCCCTCTGGGAGCTGATGTGGCTGAGGTATGGAGCACTAGACTTGGGGGGTGTGAGGGGCCAGGTGTGCAAAGGACTGTGGGCCACCCTGTGGGGCTAAGTAATGTGGCTCAAGTCTCAGCCCTCCAGCTTCAAGATTAGATGGCTGCTGAGTGCTGTCTTACAAAACTTTAAAGTGTTACAGAGTCAGCCGTCGCAGGTGAAGAAAATACCTTTCTGTGTCCCTCCTTGTGCCAGCTGAATTGATGTCTGGTGGACACCTAATATCAGGTGATAACAGACGACAGCTGGAGGCAGCTGAGATACCTTAGAACTTAGTTTGTGTCTGCAGGCTCCCCTGCAGCGGACTGCTAGTGGCACCTCAGCATGTGAATGTCCATATGGTTGAATCCAGCTTCCTTCTCCCTAAGGTTAGCCCAGCTAATTCTGTGGCTCCCAAGACAATGATCCTAAAAAGGTAAAGATAGTAACAATGAAGGACTTGGGATAGTCTTCAGGGATTAAGACAGGATATAAAGTGGTAAATCCCTGGGTCGAATGGGTAAAGATTTCAGCGTAAGGTGTTTTTTTTGTTTTTG
>NW_004524651.1:6358934-6364927 GCF_000260255.1 Octodon degus
TGTGTGTGTGTGTGGCCAGCTCAGCCCACCAGGGGGCAGGGCTGGCTGGCATGTGGTGCTGGGGGATCGAACCGCGGTCCCTGTGCTTTGACTAAGCTTGTTCTAAGTAGGTGCTTTAGACCACTGAGCCATCCCACCAGCCCCGTAAGCTTTTAATAAGAGTGACCATCCCACATGCATAAATGGCAAGATCACAGACACAGCTGGTTCCTGGCCCTCAGATTGGATGCTAATCCCAAAGAATGCTTGCATGGTAGCCTTATATCAGGACAAGGATGCTTGGGACTTGTGAGCATCTGTCGCTGCTGTACCTCATGCCACACAGGACACGGGCCTGAAGGAAGGAGGTCCCTCCCCTCTGCACAAGAAGTGTGAGTTCTCTCCTTCCTCTATGGGCAGAGAGAACGAGTTCTTCCACCCACATCCTCAGTGTCATGCCTGGTGGGCCACACCACTACGTGATCCATACCATCCCGGGGCTGATGTCTGCGGTACTGTGGGCAAAGGAATCTTCCTACTTACTACTCCAAGTTGGAACCCAGCAGGCTTGGAACCCAGAAGGCTCCTTTCGCCCCAGCATTCCACGAGCTCCCAGAGCAAGAGACTTCCCCAACTCAGAGGTCCTTACCAGGATCCTTTAACCTTCACATATGTATTGATTCAGTTGGGGTGCCCAGAGGGGTCCCCAGTAAATTTCAGACATCAAAGAGCCTCCAGATTCAAGTCAGTACTCTGCTGGTGGTCCGCTATTAATAAAAATGTTGATTGAATAAACTATATTGTAATCAACTGTCTTATTAGAAAAAAGACTTGTATTTGAATAACTTGTAATATAATAACAAAGTCAATTAACATTTAAAAACTCGAAAATGGGACCATGGTTCCTATAATAAGAGGGAACGCCTCGCCTGTAAGAGGTGAAAATATTTGCATTGGTCCATCCTTCATTATCCAGTCTACTCCACCCTCATTCTCAGCCTTAGCTTGACCAACTAGCAGACAGACATAGGCGTGACGGGGTCCACACCTAGATGACAATCCTGGGAACCTGAAGACTGCAGCGACTACAGGAAGAAATACAGAGGGAGAAACAGGAAGGGGACAGGGTGAGCAGCGGTGCACAAGGTGGCCGGCACGCCAGGCCATGGGAGGCAGCAGGCCTCCCGTGCGTGAGGAAGAAGAGCGCCAGCGTGACCTGAGGTGCGCAGCCGTGTGTGCGGGCTCCGCTCTCACTGGCTCTGGAACCTTGGTTTTTGGAGGAGTCTGGACAAGTAAATTCATTTCTCAAAGAAAGCAAGGCTTTAAAAGGCATTTCTTCTTTAATGGAGAAAAATCAAGACGAGCATTTTTCAGACTTAAGTTCTGGTTTGAAAATTTTCACCTTATGAGAGCCGGGAAGATGGCTCAGTAGAATAAGCGCTTCCCTGGCAAGGGCAAGGGTCTGAGTTCAAACTCCAGTTCCACAAAAAACGAAAATTTTCACCTTATTTTAGTTTTGTTTGTGTTATTAGCAAATGTATTCTAAAACCTAAACATCACTGGGAGAAT
Organism: Octodon degus; assembly: GCF_000260255.1. NCBI lineage: Eukaryota > Metazoa > Chordata > Mammalia > Rodentia > Octodontidae > Octodon > Octodon degus. The sequence continues at coordinate 6,360,483 of NW_004524651.1, forward strand.
TTAGCTTCTAGCTTTTGCTCCAAAAGCAATGACTTTTCATATCCTATTACCTCCAGCACATTCCATAGTATGGTTTTTATTCCGTGTATTTATCACCATTGTTAAAATGAAACAAGTTGTTCAGAGCCGCACTGTTTACCTCAGGAGCCAATACTAGTTTTTTATTCTGATCCCATTGAAAACTACACTATATGCACAATACAGTTTAAGTCATTCACGATTTAACTGTTAAAATTATTAAAGTCTATATTTTACACAGCTCCACGTGTGATTCTTCACGTGGAAAGCACAGTCCAGCGTGAGCATTAACTACCTTCACTGTTGGCTGCTTTACCATGATTCTGTTTTCCCTCCATATTGTCATTTTCCTGACCCTTCTAGGTGAACTGTCCCCTCTGTGAAGGAGCAGGCAGTTTACATCTATAAGAAATCAGGGTTGGAGTTGTAAACCCTATAGAGTGTGCTGGCCCTGGGCTCAATCTCTAGCACTGAAGAAGGAAGAAAAAAAAGAAAAATAGGCCATGGTGCTGAGCCCAGACTTTGAACCTAAAATTTGAGATTGGCTCTAGATTGGTACTAAGTGACCTTAGCATGTCACCTGGCCTCTCCTGGCCTCCGTTCGCTGATCATAAAGTGAATGTGGTCAGATGAAATCCATGCATCTGCAATGAGTTGTTTCAGTGTACCTCATCACCTCTCACAAGCTGCATGGAAAGGGCAAATCAGGAGCATCTAGATTAGGTGAGCTCTTAAATTTAACAAAGAATTCATTGCACAAAAAGGACAGCATTTTATTTGGACAGCCAGCTGCATAGAGAAAAAGTCTGGTTTGGTTTGGGCTTGGGTTTTGGCTTTTTGGGGTTTTCTGTTTGTCTCTAAATGGGTCTAGCAATGTGGCCTAGGCTGGCCTTGGAGTTGGTAATCTGCCTCAGCCTCCCAAGTGCTACGCTTACAGGTGTGGACACTCTACCCAGTGTGTTAAAAGCAGTCTGTAAAGTTAGCAAGCAGTGGCCCAGGCGCCGGTAGGGTAGGGGAGTGGACAGCACACAGAAAGCTTAGGGTGTTGCATCGCTGAGAGCTGCCAGACAGGCCAGGTGGCCTTCCGGCCGGCAGCAAACCAAGACATCAGCACACACATTTCACCCGGCCTTTGGTTCCTGGACTGATTGATTTTTTTTTTTTTTTTTTTTTTTTTTTTTTTTTTTTTTTTGGTGGAACTGGGGATTGAACTCAGGTCCTTGCACTTGCCAAGGAAGCGCTTATTCCACTGAGCCATCTCCCCGGCCCCTCCTGGACTGATTTTTATCTCACATGGCCGCTCAGTCCTGAGAGCTCCTTGTTGAGGCAGATGTTGCAGCTGCATCTAGATCCATCAGGACAGTGCAGGGCAAGTTCTCAGGTGAGAAGGGCTGTGGAGAGGAGAATCCAGGACGCATGCATGTGCCACGTGACTGCCCTCCCTGCCTTTGGGCGCAGTAAAGGAGCTCGCGAGCTTTCTGAGGTGGTTTTCATGAGATGGGCGAGGCTGGAGAGAAGGCTTCCAGAAGACACTGCTCCTGGGGCCCCTGAGCATAAGGACAAGCAGGCCTGCACACCTGGTGGTCCCCAGAGAAACGCTGAGTGATGGGACGCAGTATAAATGGCTTCTTGATTTGCCACTAGAAAACACTTTGATTCAGTAGATGAGGAACATTTGTGACCTGATCTTTTTATAATGTATTTAGTACAGGGTCTCACTGCACAAGGGGACTTGTAGTATCATTCCTGTTTTTCAGCCTCCCAAGCTCTGGGATTAGAGGTGTGTGCCACCACACCTATCTCAATTGTCACATCAGTGTGCCCAGGGGCAGGGCTGGCAGGACAGGCTAGGGATCAAATCCCCGGCCCTGCATCTGTCTAAGCGGGCGCTTTTATCCACTGAGCTGTCTGGCAAGCCTTCGACCTGATGTTTTTTTGAAATTAAGTTTCAATGTATATTCTTCCTATTGTGTTGCTTTACTCAAGTTATTTATTTTTATGAATGAATAATAGCAATAAGAAATTAAGTATTAAATGAAGTAAGCAACAAATATAAAGATGCCTAAATCTGCAAATTTATTTATTCCAGTATGCACGCCAAGTGCTGTTCTGAGTGCACCACTGTTCATGTGGCGCTTGCATTCCTAGAGGGAGGTGGGGCGGTGATGCACTGTGTTGGTAGTAGTGGTCCTGTGAAGAAAAAAGTGCAGAAAGGGTTTAGAAAACTTGCGGTTGTTTGTGAAAGAAATTCTTTCCAGTGACATAATTTGAACAGAGCCCTGAAGGCAGGAAGAATAGGAAATGTAAAATATGTTACTAACACTAAAACATTCTTAGCAATACAGCTAAGATAACATTTGAAAACATGCATATTTCATTTATTTAATATAAATAAAATTTTTAATTTGATTATATTTCTCTTATTTTATATATATATATATTTTTTTTACTTTGACAAAATAAAGCCTTTTATGTGTGTCATGAATTTTCTGTGACATTTGAAAATGTAAATTTTAGTGAATACCTAAGTACATACTCTTATCCTATATTGCTTATCAGATAAATAGAACAGTAATATATTGTTTACCAACCAATTGTAGCCTTTAAAGTATAAACTTAGTGGGCCAGGGAGATAGCTCAGGGGTATAAGTGCCTGCCTGGCAAATACAAGGTCCTGAATTCAATCCCTGGAATCACAATAAATAAATAAAGTAGAAACTTAGTGTGAATTGAACCTTTCATTCTTTGTATATTTTCTTCTTTGTATATTTTTAAATTGTTGCCCTTTTACAAACTTCTAAATTAACTAAAAATTAGCATAATATCTTACATAAAATTACAGAACTGCCATTTGAAAGCTATGTGGAATAGGAGAACTTTATTTTAACATTTCTTTCCTATTTTGTCCTTACAGATTGAAACACAGTTAGCAGAGTATCACAAAATGGCTAGAAAATTGAAACTTATCCCAAAAGGGGCTGAGAATTCCAAAGGCTACAACTTCGAAATTAAGTTTAATCCTGAAGCTGGTGCCAACTGCCTTGTCAAGTACAGGGCACAGGTTTACGTAAGTAAATTATCTGATTGATGTCGGAAAAGTTTAAACTTTAGCATGTCCGTAACCTAGGAGTGCTACACAAGGAAATAAAATACTGAACCTCTAAGTCTTCTTTCCTTGTGGTAGAAACCTTTCTAGTAGAAACTAGTTCTACCCAGGTACTACAGAAATAGCCTGTAATGAAATCTTTTCTGCTGGTTTTTGCCTTGTTTTGTTTGTTTGATTGGGGAAGGTGGCTTGAGACAAGTTCTCACTGCGCAGTTCAGGCTGGCCTTGAATTTACTTTGTACCCCAGGCTGGGCTTGAACTAGCAATGATCCTCCTGCCTCAGCCTCCTAATTGCTGGGATTACAGGCGTGTGCTCATGCCTATAATACACCCAGCTCAAGGTAGATTTGCCTGATTATTTTGTGGGGGTCCCTGGGCCAGTGCTGGGGATGGAACACAGGCCCTCACACATTCAGGGCAAGCGCTCTACCCTGCAGCTGCACTCCAGCCTTAGACACGTTGTCATAGGGACAGAATGTGCCCAGTAAGCATTCGCTCGCTTACTGAATTGTTTCTCCCAGCAGCTGCTGCTGGCTAACCAGGTACCTCCGCTTCTATCAGTGGACGGGTACACCCGGCTTTTCTTACCAGTGAGAAAGTGATTCCTTGGGTCAAATCCCGTAGAAGAGATTGCCTGATGCAAAACTACAGGTGCTCGCTCAGAAAAGAAGTGCTACTGTGATCTCTGGAAATGGTGGAGAAAGGATAAAGTACAGTTCCAAGCATTCCCTATTTGCAGAGAAGTTCGTAAAGATACGAAGCGTTCAGAACGGAGCAGGTGGGGCCGGCCTCAGCTGAGTGGTAGAGCTCCTGCTAACAGGCAAGGCCCAGGTTCTATCACCAGCACGAGATAAAAAGTGAAAAAGGGCCTCAGCGGCATACGTGCCTGCCTTACAAGCGCAAGGTCCCAAGTTCAATCCCAGTACCACAAAAATATTATAATAAAAAATAAAAAGGTTCAAAATTACACAATGTAAAATGATGCAGAACATAATAAGATATGTGCTTTGCTACAGAGTTAAAGAATTTTTTAAACTAGCAGTTTTTTGTTTTGTTGGTTTTTTAAAATCTTTATTTGTTTATTTGTTTGTTTATTGTACAGGGTCTCTCACTATGCAGCTCAGACTCATAGTAACTTGTAGTGATCCTCCTGTCTCAGCCTCCCCAGTGCTGAGATTACAGGCATGCACCACCGTGCCTGGTTTCAGTGGCTGGCTCAGTTTAGTGCTGGCACAGCACATGTTGCCAGGGATTAGACACGGGTCTTTGTGCTTGCCAGGCAGGCACTTAGACCACTCAGCTATCACTCTGGCCCATGGGT
>NW_004524651.1:6365758-6366563 GCF_000260255.1 Octodon degus
GACGTATCTGGAGACTGTAACAACAATATAACTATGTGTAAATTGTTTTCAAAAAAATACTGCATTGGGCTTAACGTACTTGCAGAATGCTTACACAATGTCAGTGAATTTCCAGCTCAAATGAGCAGCCGTTAAACTTTGCAAATATTCAAAACAAAATTAGTTGATATTCCTTAGTTACAGAAATTATATTAAATATCAGTTTTGTTTTCTTGTGCTTAGTATCTCAAGATTTAAAATGCCCTGGATTTCTCCCTCTAAAAACAATTCATCACAGCTGTATGCTGCCCCGTAAGATTTTGTAACTGCACATCTTATGTCACCCACATTGCTCTGTGTCCTGTAGGTGCCTCTCAAGGAACTCCTGAATGAAAACGAAGAAGAAATTAATAAAGCTCTAAATAAGAAGATGGGTTTGGAGGATACTTTAGAACAGGTGAGTGATACAACAGACTCACTTAAAGCAAAGATTTCTTAGACCTGAAATTAATCATTTCTATTTGTTTTATCATTTATTTGGTACAGGGTCTTATTACACAATTCAGACTCATAGTGATCCTCCTGTCTCAGCCTCCCCAGCCCTGGGAGTACAGGCATGTGCTACCATTCCCAGTTTTGGGGCCAGCACAGTTGCACCCATGCGGTGCTGGAGATTGAACCCAGGTTCTTGTGCTTGCCAGGCAGGCATTTAGACCAGCTATATCTACAGCCCTGTTTTTTGGTTTTTTTGAGACAGGATCTCGCTAAGTAGTGTAGGCTAGTCTTGAACTCACATGTATAGCCCCAGCTAGCTTCAAACTCATGA
>NW_004524651.1:6367523-6369747 GCF_000260255.1 Octodon degus
GCATATCCCACTGAGCCATCTCCCAGGCCCTTAAGTCACTTTTCTCTTTGCTGAGGCAAAATACCTGATACCCACAAGTTAAAGGACAAAAGGTTTATTTTCAGGTTACAGTTTCTAGATGTTTCAGTGTGTAGTCAGCTGGTTCCAAGGCAGGGTGGCACAGCAGCAGGGTCTAGCAGAGAAAAGGCATAGGTCTATGGCAGGCAGGCAGAGGACAGCAGGAGCCGGCCTGGCCTCTCTCCCCTCAGTCCCTGCAGGCCATGAGCCACCCATGCTGAGGATAGGGCTTCCACTATCATCAGAACCACGTGGAACCCATTCATTCGCCACAGACCCTTGACCCTAGTGCCCGTGGTCCTAGCATGGCACCATCAACCACACAGCCTAGACCCAGCCACCTCCTAGAGCTCCACCTGTGAGCACATGAGGCTTTTGGGGACATCTAGGTATGCGCTGTATCTTTCTGCTTACCTGAAACTTTTTAAAGGCTCTAGCAGGAAAAGTTGGGAAAATAAACGATAAAATGACTACTGTAGTCTCTTGGCCTCTTGTTAGAGCCTTAAAGATACACGCGTCCTTCAGGACCTCCACTTGGAGAAGACTGTGGGCGTGCAGTTGTGCTAATCACAATCACATTTGCATGTTTGTGAAAAACCTTTTGAGCTGTAGGGAAATATTTCTTAGATGAGATGCACCTGCAAACATCAAGCGACTAAGCCAGAGTATTTATTAGTAGAAACAGAAGAGAAGGGAATAGGTTTAGGAAATATTTAAAAAGGTGGAGCCCAAGGATTTCCTGACTAAATGTGTAGTGTGAAAAGTTCTGGGCTTCTGTTGCAGGCCGCTAAGTGTTCTTACCTAGAGGAGGAAAATGAGGGTAGGGGCCTCTGGCGCATGCTTTGTGGGGCATCATGGAGGAGCTTGACATGGGAGATTCACGACATTGGGCCCAAAGTACAGCCTTGAGAGTCCTTTTCGAGCGCACTAACTGACTGTGAGTGTGGACAGTATTTACTAGAAGGCACAGAAGAAAGTAGCTGAGGTTGGAATCTGGAGGAATAACACCAGAGGGACTGGCAAAGAAAAGCGGCTCTGAGAAGAAAACTTGGAAGTGAACAAAATAGTTGGAAATGAATAAGAAGAGAGAGTGCTGCAGGACCCAAAGTAGGGAAGCAGTTTCAGAGCGGTGTAATCAGTAAGGTCGTATGCTTAAGACACTGAAGTCTGAAAGTTTTCCAACTGGCAGTTCAACCAAGTTAAGGCATAGGACAAAATAATAATTGGAAGCTGGGTGTGGTGGAGCACACCTGCAATCCTAGCAGTTAGGGAGGCTGAGGCAGGAGGAGTTCAGCTTCAACTCCTGCCTGAGCAATTTAGTGAGCCCCTGTCTCAAAGTTAAATAAAATGGTCTGGGAACATGACATATTGCAAAAAAGTCCCTGGGTTCAATCCCTACTACAACAAAAAAGCAATTAGAAATAATAAACTTATATAGAAATTAATAATAATCAGTTGAAAGGTATATAAGAACAATTGCAAAAACTACTGAAGTAAAAGCAAAAGGATATAAAATGAGTAAGGGATAGTCTGTAAAGAAGGAGGGGGCGGGCCAGGGAGATAGCTCAATAGAATAAGCGCTTGCCTGGCAAGTACAGGGTCCTGAGTTCAATCCCTGGTACCACAAAAAAAAAAAAAGAAGAAGGGGGCTAGGGAGATAGCTCAGTGGCTTAAGCACCTTCCTGGCAAGTGCAAGGTCCTGAGTTCAATCCCCAGTACAAAAAAAAAAGGAGGAAATTTGTTTGAATTAATGAAATAATACATTGAAAGCAAAAATAGGTCTAAATAAATTTGAGGCAATATATTTTATTAACACAAATTTTTTTTTTTTTTTTTTGTCAGAACCAAGGATTGAACTCAGGCCCTTATGCTTGCCAAGCAAGCACTTATTCCACTGAGCCATCTCTCTGGCATCAACACAAATCTTAAAACTGATTCAAAAAGTCGAAGTACATAGTAAACAAAAATGCAGTGAGCTTTTCAAAAATGAGCCGATAACAGGTGATTTTTTTGAACAGTTCAATATTTTCAGATATAAAAGGTCAAATCATGTTCATGACATATGAGAAGGGCATAGAGACCTAGGCTGTTCATGAGGCTAGGATATCTTTCATAGCACCATTTGACAGAAACAAGGAGAAAACTAACCAGACTTGGTTGCACACAC
>NW_004524651.1:6370427-6378742 GCF_000260255.1 Octodon degus
TGCTAGGGTCTGAATTCAATCCCCGGTTCTGCCAAAATAAATAAATGAATAAAAATAAAATAAAAAATAAAACTTTAGTTTTGATTTCAACTGATCTCAGAACTCAAATTTTAATGGTTAACTGTGGCTACCTTATTCCTCTTGTGCAGAACGCAGGACTATAACCAAGTAGCTGACATAACAAAACTAACACAAACACTTCTTTAACATGCAGATGGAGGCCAGGTGTGGTGACACATACATACCAGTAATCCAAGCAGGGAGACTCAGGGCCTGAGCCAGGAAGGTCTCTGTGAGTTTAAGGCCAGCCTGAACTGTATAGTGAAACCCTTGTCTCAAAAAAAAGGGGGGGTGGGGGGGATACCCACTCAGGCCCCCCCCTCCTGTCCTTTTCTCGGGACAGGAACTTTCTTTCTCTCAATAAATATATTCTGCTCATAAAAAAAAAAGACAAAAGGCCATGCAAATGTAAACATAGATAACAAAAGTCTAATGAAGACAAAGCTAATATACATAGCCTAATAAATCTAGAAAATAAAACATTCCATACTTATGAATCAATTGGTAATAAATATAATGTGTATATAACATTCAATCCCTCTTTAAGGAATAAGAAAATTTTTAGACAAGTGGTAAGTTAGACAGAACAAATAAAGTGATTCAGTCAGTTGTGGCGTGGTGTCGCATGCCTGTCATCCCAGCACTTGGGAGGCTGCGGCAGGAGCATCTTGGGAATTCAAGGCCAGCCTGGGCTACAAAGTGAGCTCAAGGCTAGCCTGAACTGCATAGTAAGACCCTGTCTCAAAAAAACAAAGAAAACAAAAAAGTTCAAACATAAAAGTTGAAGACCTTGTTAGAACTTCTCTGATCTACAGCTGTGATTTCTCATCCAACGTTTTTTCCCCAAGTTGAATACAATGATAACAGAAAGCAAGAGAAGCGTGAGAACTCTGAAGGAGGAAGTTCAAAAGCTGGATGATCTTCACCAACAGAAAGTTAAGGTGAGAACTTCTCCAGGTTGTGTGGGGGAGCCAGCGCCTCACTAGGGGGGGCTGCCCACACGTGTCCTGACATCCAAAGTGGGGTCTTCAAACAATGTTCTACAGTTTGTGTTTTACTTAGTCCTCTAGTCCAAGGCTCATTTTAAAGAATGATTATTTTGCCTTTTAAAGGACTTTATTCTGGACTAGGACCATTTCACCGTAGAACACATTTTCTGTTCCATTATCTACTATTTTGTGTTTGATACCAGTATGGGACTTAGTACCCTGGAAAAACCATGCTTCGAACATCTTGTCTACTTTTTGTAGAGACTAGTGTTCCGTACTCCCAGGTCTTCTGTGTCCATCGTTGCTGATCTGTGGGCACCGCAAACTGGCCAGCCTGGCCAAACTCCAGAGACCACCTGCATGAACTCCAGCAGGCGGGGCAGATAGCGGGACTGATTCTCCACTACTGTACCCCACACCCCGTCCAGCACGTGACCTGAGCAGTACTCAGGTGGCTGGACTCACTGCCGCTGCCACCGCTCTTTGTTACGCCAACAAAGGATTACGAGTTGAAAACTTGTTCTGGACCTGAGTAGCATGTGGGACTTACACATTGTATTAGCAGTGCGAATTCTCTAGAAAGTGTTCAACGTGCAATGATCTGCATGTGAAGTATGAGACATTGGAAATCATTTTCAGTTTCTCACATGTCCTGGGAAAGCTTGGCTTTATTTTCTGAAGTAATGAAATGAGTTTTTGATTCTCACACGTATTTCTTCCTCAGAAACCTAGAAATTGATGGGTTAGGGCTGCTTTGCCTGAGTGTAGTCAATACCTTTGTGAAATAAAGACTCAGTTCAGTTTGTGCTCATGGAATAATCAAAATTTCCCGAGTCACACTGAAAAATGCTGCTACATGGAATCCAGCCCTCGCGAAAGCGCCGCATTCGTGTGTGCAGCGCAGAATTGCCAAAGGGGCCTCGAGAGCCCGGGTAAAGCAGCATCCTGAGCGCGCAACGATGCGTCTTGTTTTTGCAAGGCTCCACATAGGTTCCCTCACATCCACTGTGAATCTCTCAAACACATGACCATGACGTTCTTCTGACAGGAAGCTGAGCAGGAGGATGAGAAGTGCGCCAGCGAGCTGGAGTCCTTGGAGAAGCACAAGCACCTGCTGGAGAGCGCCGTGAACGAGGGCCTCAGCGAGGCAATGGCCGCGCTGGACGCCGTGCAGCGGGAGTACGTCACCGTTCACTTTGAGATCGATTCTGTGAAGTTTCTGCTAAGCCAGATCTGATTTTTCCCTTAATTTCAATGATAGAGCTATTTGAGGGGTTTTTTGTTTGTTTTTTTGTTTTGTTTTTCCATAATTTTATTGAGAAATGTCAATGAGACAGTTTCAAATCTAATTGGTAGGACAGTTTCAATAATTAACACATTGCATAATCTCTTCCTAGTGGTTATTTGCTGTACAAGATGCAGACATGATATCCTATTTATAAACACTATTAGAACAAATCCCTCTATTCATTAAGAGAATGTAACTATGTATCTATCCTAACCAGATAGAGCTATTTGGACCAAAGTATAAATAGAACAGTTTAAACCCTGAGATGTGTCCTACTGCTGCTGTAGTTTGCCCACCAAAAAAATCATTCATCTCATGTCTAATTCATACATAGTTTTTAATCCCTGAGATGATATCCAGTCTTAAATCAATTTAAATGACTGGCTAAAGCCACTAAGCTCATATATCTATGTATATTTCCTAGAAGTTAAGATTATTACGTATCATGATGTGATTATAAGCCATGACCTACTGTATCATAAATCTGCCTTACTAATAATCACCACTGTACAAAGCAATGCTGTAAAATCACAGGACTCATGGGAAGATCGTATGAGGGCGTAACACTCCAGAACTCCACCATGACACACAAACAACTGTGAGAAACTAATAGAACGCTAGCTCAGCTGCCACACATCACACAGTTAAGAGCAGCATGTGCTACGGTAAGCCTGGCACCCTTTACCTTAGGAGAGCTGCACTCTGCTTTGGGGAGTGGGTGTCCAGGAGCTGGGTCTCCTGTAGGCAGAGGAGACAGGTTTATCTGGAGTGGCATAAAAACTGCACTTGGCGTGGACACCAGGGCTAATCCCAGAGGCCACGGGGACGTGTGAGCTATGTGCTCACATGTGTTCCTTAGATTCCTCTGTCTGGATCCTCTCCGTGCTGTTCTCTGCACTCATCAAGAAGAAACTAGCCTCAGCAAGCATGAAAGTTGCGTTCTACTCAGATCACTGCGTGGTGCCTCGGTCACTGCGTGATGTTCAAAACTTACTCAGGAAAAGTGTTAGCCTTCCTCTTGTAACCTTGCCTTGGAAAGTGCTCTGCCATTGTGTACACGATTCTCTCGTGAGGCCTGTATGATATCAATGTTCTGAGTCATCCCTGGTCTGCCTTCTCCATCTATCTAAGTATGTGCACTTTTTAAAAATCTTACAAGGTCCTCAGCTGAATTTTTTTTTACATTGAAGTTACAAATGCTTCTAAGTGTTAAACCTCATTTCTTTATTTGTAGTATAGAGATAAAAAACAAAGTGAAGGTTTATTTGATCACCCATTTGCTTTGGATTTGAATAAAAGTAAGATTTCAGGTCGCCATACTCACAATTTTCTCTTCTGATCCCTGGAAACTTAGGTAAAACCCCAAGGTCTGGGGCTAGAAGTTCAGTCCCCAGCATCTCTCACATAAGTTTGCAGTGTTCTGTGTTCAAGCATGAGGTTTTGGTGCTGTTTGGTTTTATTCCTTACAAAATATCCTTGGAAGTGTTGTTTCTGTGCCAGTGATTGGAAGCCAGCCCTCAGGGACCTGTTTAGAGTTGTCCCCAGCAGGAAGGACATAGGGTGTGCGAATCAAAGGGCAACCTCAGAGCACCTCCATCTGGTGTCACTCCCAGTGACTCTGTGTGACTCACTTGCATACTAAGCAGTACCTGGACCAGTCGCTGCTTGGTTTCATTGCCTATGGGAGGAGGATGTGAGCTTCCTGGATCTGATCTGTGAAGTGATTTTCCAGGCCACTTAAATAGTTTTTATTCCACAGGTACCAATTAGTTGTACAGACCACAACTGAAGAAAGGAGGAAAGTGGGAAGCAGCCTGCAGCGTCTGCTAGAGATGGTTGCCATGCACGTAGGGGCCGTGGAGGTGAGCGGGGATGTCTTACCTATGTTCTGAGAAAGGGTTTTAAAACTTTGATGTATTCCTACCTTGTTTGTAGAGAAAAGAAATTTTATTTGCATAAAAAACATATAGGGCTGGGGAGATAGCTCAGCAGAATAAATGCTTGCCTCACAAGCTCAAGGTCCCGAGTTCAACCCCCAGTACCGCCAAAAAAAACCCATATAGTAGGGCCGGGGAGATGGCTTAGTAGAATAAGTGCTTGCCTGGCAAGCACAGGGCCTGAGTTCAATCCCCGGTTCCGCAAAAAAAAAAAAAAAAAAAATTTATAGAAGATAGTGCTATTGTAAGGGGTAGAACACATGCATTTTATAAAATTTGTTTTGTTCACATAAATAGCGTACAATTTTTGTATCCGATGGTGTCTTTCTACTGAAAGTATATTAGTATATGTAAGGTTTCATTAACAAAAGCAAACCAGTTCTTCCTATAATTTCATTTAAACACAGAACAAAATATTCCTGAAACATGAAGTTTTTTTAACCTTATTTCCACTTTTCACATAGCTAGAAAGATCAATAATAAAACTGTTCTTCCAACCTGTACAGAGCCCTAAAAACTAGCTGAGTACAGTGGCCCATGCCTGTAACCCCGGGACTCTGGGACACTGAGGCAGAAGGATCGAAAGGTCAAGCCCAGTTTGAGCAATTTAGCAAGACCATGTCTCAAAATGAAAGATGAAAGGGCCAGCCAAATAGCTCAGCAGATGGGGCCAGGGGTTCGATGCCCGGACCTGCTTGGCCATTCGGGCCAGCCCTGCCCCCGGTGTGCGCTGAGATGGCAATTGAGACGGCCTGGTGGCACATGCCTGTAATCCCAGCCCTTGGGAGGCTGTAAACAGGCGGATCACTAGTTGGATCTAGTAGTGAGACCCTGGACACCCTGTAGACCCTTCTCTAAAATACAAAAAAAGGAAAAAAATAATAATATAGATAGGGCTGTAGCTCAGCACAGAGGCCCCACCTAGGTTCAGTTCCCAGGACCACCCACCACCAGAATATTTTTTATTTCACAAACATTCTACTTTTGCTTGTAAATTTCACACATTTAACAAAATTAATGTTCTTATATTAATGAGTGTTTATTGTTTCACTAGAAACATCTTGAGGAGCAGATTCCTAAAGTTGATAGAGAGTATGAAGAATGCATGTCTGAAGATCTTTTGGAAAACATTAGAGAGATTGCAGAAAAATATAAGAAGAATGCTGTGCTCATTAAGGCTTCTGATGAATGAAGATAAAATGTCTTGTATATTTCATAAATCTAATTCGTATGTATAATTTGAAATTACGATAACTTGTGGATTATTTTTAGATGTGACAGCAGTTTTATGTGTATAGTTAATAAAATTACATTAGTTAAAAAAAAATTTATGTTAGTAAAGCATGGTTTTCTTCTTCTCATTTCTTTGCATATATTCAGACAGCGAGAAGACAGGTTGAGTTATCTAGACCAGAAGTTATCAAACCACCACGTGCCCCACATCACAGTTGTCTGTGGCTGCTTTCAGCATGACAGAGCTGGGTACCTGCAGTTGAGGCTGCATGGCCTAGAAGCAGAAGTGTTTACTCTGTATAGAATGGTTTCTAGAAAAAGACTGCTGCTCATTTGTGTAAATGCAAAGTATGGTACAGACTGACATTAAAACTTCTTAGTGACTGAGCATACATAGTCCAGCCCACTCCTGATCTGAGGCTCTTCGAAGCCTGGGTTCCTTCCGGTTTCATACTGTCTTTACTTTGAAGCAGCAGAATACAGACTAGGAGAATCAGGTAATGATAAATCAAGTTCAGACCCCACCTTTCAGAAATCGAGACTTCATTCCTAGAGAAGTTCCCATTCACCCCTGGTCACAACTGGTAGAAGGAAACCTGGAACGTGGCACTGATGCACAATCGAGTTGAACCACAGGCACCTTTGAGAAGCAGGGCCTGGCATGTGACAGCCTTGGCGGAAACAGGAACAGATACTAAGTGACTGTGTGTACTATGTCATTAAGTCAGCCCAGGTGCAGATGTGGTACCCCCAGGATCGACCCAGGCAGACCAGGCGGCGCAAACACTGGCCTGCTGGCAGGTCAGATGCACCAAGCTTTTTCCGTGGCCTTCACCTATGGAAACAGCCATGCCACACCGCTGGCTGAAGGAGGAGGACTGACGCCAAGCTTGATTTGTGGGTGAGTCAGCTGGCATGTGGGACTTGGCAGGGACTTAGAGCCACATGCAGAGCTAATTCTATTGGCCTGGCCCAGGGAGGCATGTCCACCCACTGGGAGTGGGCAAAACTGTGCAGACCTCATCACCTACCGAGTGGGCCGAGATGCGCAGGCATTGCCAGGCAGCGGCCGAGGACTTGACCCTCAGGCCAGGGCCTTGAACACAGGAACTGGAAGGAAAGGAAGTTATTTGGTAGAGCCAAGCAGCTGGCTGTAGGGCCGTGGGCACAGGCTTCTGTGTCATGTTAGACACCTTCTGAAAACATCTGCAGTGGAAGAGACAGAAAATCACGCAGGCAACGGAAGTAGCTCTGTTGGTGTGATGGGCACCAAAATGGCCATACTCTCCGAAACAGAAGTCCTGGGTCTAGTCACAGGGACTGCAGCTTCCCAAGACTGACCTAGTTACTGCAACTTGTAAATGTCCACCTTGTCAGCAGCAGAGAACTATCGCTTGAGACCAACTGACCACTTGGTAGTTGGCTATACAAAACCTCTTCTGTCCTAATAGGGCCAGCCCTTTATCCTCACAGGGATAGATCTCTATTCTGCAAAAAGAAAGCATTCCATATAAAAATATGGGATGCTACTATGGTAGAACCCAAAGGAAAATTTACACCTTTAAATACTTTCTTTTTTCTTTTGCGGCACTGGGGATTGAACTCAGGACCCTGTGCTTGCCAGCCAAACGCTTATTCTACTGAGCTATTTCCCTAGCCCTGTTTAAATACATTTTAAACAAGGAACTAAGAATCTAAAAATTTAAGGGAGGAACTAAACTGAAACAAAGCAGGAGTTAATGAATAAAAAAAGTAAAATTTTTTCAGAAAAAAGTTTAAGAACTAATTTAATAGAGATGCTTTCTGCTGCCCATGGTTTTTCAACAGTTATTAGGAATGCCTGACCCATGGGCATGGGGTTCCACGTACATGGCATCTCACAAGTGGGAAATACAGGAGTGAACCATGACCAGTGAGTCCACTGGTGGGATCAGGTACTGGCCTTCTAGAATGCTAGTTTTAGGAGGGGACCAAGCCCCATGTGAAATGCCATTGGGAGAACTCTGTGCAAAGTTATAGGACACCACCCTTCAGGATGCAAATTAGACCTGTCCCTGAGCCCGTGTGAAGAGGCAGATGTGTGTCATGAACTGTGGTGACAATGAGAGTGCGCCACAGACCTGCTGCAGCAGGTGGGGAATGGCTTTGGCCCAGGAATCCCCACAGGCTCCCTGCCATCTTGGAAGGTTCATGCAGCCTCTCCCCTGCCTCTGCTGCAGGCTCTGGGTTGTCTCTGCCTTCCTCAGCCTCCTCCCTACTTCCTTTCACACAGGCTTTCTCCTTCATAAAATCCTTGCAGCTTTGACCACACCTTGGATTCTGCCTCTAGGAGGAATAGGCATTCACTATTTATAAATTAAATCAGTGAGATACAGGGCTGGGGAGATAGCTCAGTAGAATAAGCACTTGCCTGGCAAGCACAAGGGCCTGAGTTCAATCCTTGGTTCCACCAGAAAAATAATTAAATGAATAAATCAGGGAGATGCTTCATGATGTGGAGTTTTTCTGACCAAAAAAGCCCAATACAACATATATTCCTGTTGGTTGAAGGCTTTTGCTGGATTTGTAAACATTTCTTTACAAAAGTCTTGCATACTTTAAGTTTACTTCTACAGATCTTTCTGTTACTATTGTAAATGGTCTTTGCTTGTGTTTTCTATCTGGTTGTGATTTGTATATATGAAAGGTAATAATTTCTGCATATTTATATGATTTGTCACAAACTTAGTGAATCTTTTTTTTTTTTAACTTAGTGAATCTTATTACTCCATAGTTTTATTGTGGTTGTTGAGTGTCTTGGTTATTTTA
>NW_004524651.1:6379383-6383036 GCF_000260255.1 Octodon degus
GCTTGCCAGGGAAGCGTTTATTCTACTGAGCCATCTCCCTGGCCCCCTTTTCCTAATTTTAGTGGCGATGCTCAGAGTGTCCTGCCATTCTTCATGATGCCAGCTGTGATCTCAGCTTTAGGTAATGTGTTGTGGGAGTACTCATTTTTTCTCACTGTATTACTGTTGCTTGATTTTGTCAAATGACTCTTAAGTATTCATGATACTGATAAATGATTTATCTTGTAATATTTTGATGATATTGATACATAGATACAATCTTGCTTTGATTGATAAAAAATATCCCACTTGGTTTTGGGAATGTTTCTCTTTTTTAAGAAACAAAGTGCAATGGTTGATACATTGTGTCAACTTGAGCAGTTTACAAGTTTAACCAAGGGACTCAGCTGGGAGCCAGGGTCCTCACTTTGCAAACCTCCTCCTCAATATAAGAAGAGGTCGGAGGATAATTGGTAGTTCAAGACCAACCTGGGCTACAAAGTGAGCTCAAGGCCAGCCTGAACTGGCAAGACCCTGGCTCAAAAAGACAGAAAAGGGGCTGGAGAGATGGCTCAGTGAAATAAGCGCTTCCCTGGCAAGCGCAAGGGCCTGAGTTCAATCCCCAGTTCCGAAAAAAAAAAAAAAAAAAAACAGAAAAAAAAGAAAGGAAGATGTGGCATAGAGGTGGCACATGGAGGGAAGAGGCTTGCTTTCCCCCTTTTTGCTATTTATTTATTAATGTATTTGGTTGCTGCAGGGTCTCACTATGCAGATTCAGATCTCAGACTCGTGATCCTTCTGCCTTCAGCCTCCCCAGCACTGGGATTACAGGCATGTGCCACTATGCCCAGACTCTGGTCTGCTCAGCCTACCCTGAGGGCAGGACTGGCACAGCATGTGGTGCAAGGGATCGAACCCCGGCCCTTGCACTTGCCTAAGCTTACTAAGCAGGCACTTTAGCCCGCTGAGCTAGCTCACTGGCCCCCCTTTTTTTCTTGTTGTTTTTGCTGTCTTCTGCCGCCTTGAACTGTTGCCCTGTGCCATGCCACCCTGCCTTGGAGCCAGCCAAGTAGGGACTGAAACGTCCACAAACTGAACTAAATAAACCTCCCTTCCTTCATCTTGGATGTTGGGTATTTTGTCTCACCAGTGAGAGAAAAGCAACCAAGACACAGGTCTCTTATTTTTTGCTTTGATAGTTGTGAATGAGTAGTCTTAATTTCTGTCAGGTTTTCAGAACTCTTCAGATGAAGAAGTTAGACTTTTTTTTTTTTACAGTGTCACTGAAATAATATAAAAGTATTAGCTTTTCACATTTACTAAGGTCCCCATGAGTGGGCTGCTTGTGTGGGCGTGGCTCTTTCCCAGCCTCACCTGGTTCTGTAGAATGCTGCTTACCCTTTTTTTTTTTTTTTTCTGTTTATGCTTTTGTTTCTAATCTCTTATATCAATTTGGTAAATTATATTATCTTAGATATTTTTCTATTTAATCCAGATTTTCAAATTGATTTGCACAGAATTGAAGCGTTTATACAATTCTTTTGTTTATCCATTAAACAGAATTCATATAAATTACTAAGATGCATGTAAATTATAATTTTCGCATGTTTGAATTGTCTCCATTTCCTAAAGTCAGCCAATGACTTCCCTACTAAATTATTTAACTTAATACCACTGCTTGCTAACTAATTAAAATTTTTGCTTTATTCCTTACTAATTAACTCCCACTTTGCTTCAGTTTATTTTGTCATGATTTTCCCCTCATTTTTTGAGTTAGTGGTTTTTTTTTAACCTACTTGTCTTTGTACTGGTGATTGAATCCAAGGCTCACACTTGCGGAGCATGCACTCTATACCAGTTACATTCCTTGCAGCACTCCTTGCAATGTATCTAAAGCTCTGAATTTTTCTCGGGTTTTTTTTTGTTGTTGTTGTTTTCAATGTATTTAGTAAGGATCTAGAGAGTCTCACTGTGCAGTTTGGACTCATAGTGATCCTCCTGACCCAGCCTCCCTAGCACTGGGATTACAGGCATGGACCACTACGTCCGGTTTCAGGGCCAGCATGGCATGCGGTACCAGGGACCTAACTCAGGACCGTGGGCTTCTCAGGCAAATGCTTAGACTGCCAAGCTGTCTTCCCAGCCCAGGATGATTCTATAATATTCACTGAAAATTTATACATGTTCAAATGCCAAAGAGCACAAGAGATTTGTCCATGCACTGGAGACCCAAAAAATCCAATTGAGTGCCTGGACCCCACAGCAGTGTTCTGCACAAGTCCAGCTGAAGACCTAGAGCCCACAGCAATAAAGGATCCGCACTGGAAAGACCCAAAGGCCAGTGGTGGAAGCTAGAAACTATGACAGTGGGGTGAAGGATCTGGGCCAGCAGGCTGAGAGATCTGAACTGGAGCCAGGAAGCAATGCTCAAGGTAAGGACAGAACTCCCCAAAGAGAACCCCAGCCACCTCAGCTTCAGCGAGGACCTGAGCTTCTCCAACAGTGAGAACAGCTGATCTCATATCAGCAAAACCAACGGGACAGGCTTCTCCAGGAGAATCCACAGCACGCCATCTTCCCCTCCATTTCTACTTCTGTGCTGTTGGCAACAATCCACAGGTGGGCCTTTTGCACCCAGCACCATGCTGACTCAGTTCAGCTGGGTGTCACAAGGTGCCCATTAGTTAATCCACCACAGATACCTGATCATTATGCATATTCGTGGGTTACAGTGTGACATTTCCATACCTATATACAACGTGCAATCCTCAGGTCAGGATAACTGGCACATTTATCATCTCAGAAATATTACCATTTGTGTAGGAAACATTAAAAATCATCCTATTAGCTATTTGCTTGATTGCTGATGAGCAGAAAACCAAGAAGCTCAGGTTCTCATAGTGAGCGGCAAAGTTCTCCAGCAAATAGCAGAATCGGAGTTTGGCAATCCGACTTCAGAGCCTCAATTCTTAAGTGTTACACCATGCTGGCTTCCGAGAGTGTGCAACAGAATGTTCCCGTTGTGATGTCACTGGGGTTAAGCCTTTCAGCTGGAGAAATAGATCTCAGCAAGACAACACCCTGAAATCAGTTAAAAGCAAGGTGAAGACAAGGGAGATGGCAAATCAACTGGCACAGTGTGCAGGAAGTCGTTCAGGCAGGAGTTGAGGAGTTATGGAAAATGGCGATGGGAGGAGAGCCAAAGGGTCTAGCAACTACAAGAAAAAAAAATTTTTAATGTATTTACCACAGGGTCTTACGACATGGATGGGACTCCGAGTGATTCTCCTGTTTTCAGCCTCCCACGCACTGGGATTACAGGTGCGCACCACCATGCACAATCTCAATCATGGTCTCAGTGCACCCCGGGGGCAGGGCTGGCACGGCAGGCTGGGGATAAAACCCCGGCCGCTGCACTCTGCCTAAGCAGACACTTTAGTCAGCTGAGCTGTCTGGCCAGCCCCTTTTTTCTTTTTTGATACATGAAATTTTGACCGAGGGAAGTTGTCCAGGGTTCATGTGCAAAGCAAGGGTGTGGTGCGGTGGGGTAGAGGAGTGAGGTTAGATGGGAGGTAGAAAGTGGCCCATAGAAAGCACCTGAGTGCTGAGGGCCAGGTGGCACCGGCACGGTGTACAAAGGTTGCAACAGTAGTATTCCAAGTTCATCTTCTCCA
>NW_004524651.1:6383428-6384918 GCF_000260255.1 Octodon degus
GCCCAGCTCGATGAAGGCTGTGGCTGGGCGTAGCACGGCTGGGGCTGTGACCTGGGGAGAACCCGTGCAAATCTCCACTAAGGCAGGAGGTGGTGCTCGGAGGCCCTACACACCTGGACAAATGGTTTTGGTGAACTTTCCCTGAGCGACTCGGTCACAGTCTCCTGCACATTTAGGGAAGCTTTCTCCCATGAGAGGAGCTGGAGATGTGAGAAGGCCATGGCGCACGGGAGAGGAGTGCGCACGCGGCTGCCTGTGTGCCGGGGCCTGCCCCTTCCTGCTGTGCTCAGCCCAGAGCTCGAGCACCTCGAGCCCGTGGGCCTCGTGCTGGACACAGCCTTTCTTCTCTCAGGCTCCCAGAGCCGGAAACAGCATACCATCCAGTATAAACTTCCCGTGGTTCAGAAAAGGCCAGAGGGCTGGGCAGATTTAGTTTTGTGCATATAAGCGGAAAACATTCTCTAAAAAGGGAAGAAGGGTGGAGATGAAAGCCTGTGTGTCTAAGGATTTAAGCTGTTCTGTGGGACCTTCTGTGTGTGTATGTATGTGTACTTGTGACTGCTTTACCTCTGTGTGTGTGTGTGTGTGAGTGTGAGTGTGAAGCCTTTCCTTAGGTTGAGGTCACAGAACAGGACAGACACACCCAAGAGCTGTAGAAGCAGGAAGTGCTCATGAGACTGAAATACAAAACCATGAAAACCAGCAGTGTGTGTGCATGTTCTGTTCCAGCCAGCAGGCTTCTTGCAAAAATCTGTTTCGTGCATGTTTGATGGTGGGTGGGGACGCGCGCATCTCCTTGCCTGGCACAGTGCGGAGAGTTTTCTTTCTGCAAGCATATTGCTTCCTTTGCAGAAGCATTTCTTTGCTGGATGCCTCTTACATACAGTGGGAGCCAAGTCCCATGGGACAGTAGAGGCCTACAAGAGGAGTGACAGTCACTGCACACTGGAGCCAGGCAGGGGAGAGGGCCTAGTGTGGCCAGGCAAGGGCTGACAGGAGTTAACCATTTGGGGGCATTTGAAACTAAAAAACTAAACCCAGGCCCCAAAGTATGTGTCTGTCATGCCAGCACTCTGCAGGCAGAAAGATCTCAGGCTCAGGACAAGCCTGAGCAACTCTGTGACTTAGTGAGACCCTGTTTTGTTTTGTTTTGTTTTGTTTTGTTTTGTTTTTGGTGGAACTGGGAATTGAACTCAGGCAAGGGACTGCCTCATGCTTACCAGGCAAGCATTTATTCTACTGAGCCATCTCCCAGGCTCTTGAAACCCTATATTTAAAAGAGAAAAGAGTGCTCGCTTTGGCAGCACATATACTAAAATTGGAACGATACAGAGAAGATTAGCATGGCCCCTGCACAAGGATGACACGCAAATTCGTGAAGCGTTCCTTATTTTTTACTTGATGAAAAATACCTGTTCCTTATTATGCCTAAGATGTTTGAAATGCAGTGAGATAGTGAGGTTAAGATTGATAGCCCAAATCGTTTGATA
>NW_004524651.1:6388059-6389498 GCF_000260255.1 Octodon degus
GCTGAAGGCCACGCGGGTCCCCTTAGTCCTGTCTGGCACCCTAGGAGCTGGGCTTCCCGCAGACCTTGGCTTTCTGGAGAAGCCTAGAAATGCATGGCCTGCTCTTTGCCACACAATGAAGCCTGGGCTCCCTAATCTGGCTGTTGTGAAATCTCTGAGAAAGGGATCTTGTATCTTCTCCAAAACCGTGTAATCTCCCCGGAGACTTCGGTTCCACCACCTGCGAGTACAGGTGATTCCCAAGTTAGCAGGATTCCACCTGTAGTTTCCATATTACAGCAATGCAAAGGGAACATGCATCCTGTGGAAACTGTGCCTAGAAATTGTCCTTTTTAAATTTCCAGGCAGGGTGCTGGTGAGATGGCTCGGTGGTCTGGAGCACCTACTTAGAACAAGCTAAGCTGAGCAAAGCACGGGGTCCGCGGTTCGATCCCCCAGCACCACATGCCAGCCAGCCCCCGGGTGGCTGAGCTGGGCACACACACAAAATAAATGGATAAATAAATAATATATTAAAATGAAGGACCATTAGGAAAAAAAAAAAATTCCAGGCAGGCCTTGCTAAATTGCTTCTCGGTCCTCCAGGCGACAGCAGGTAGCAGATCTCCTCTAGGGAGGCGGGGCAGGAGTCCCAGGAAGCTGGCTGCGATGGTCGGGAAGTTACGTGAATTCAGCGCGATCTTGTATGCTCTTGGAGGGCTAGGGCCTCAGAATCCACCCTACCCGGGGGCACCTGCACTGCTAGGTGGAAGGAAGGTTGGAACTACGGAGCTCCGGGCCAGGAATCCCAGCAGCAAGGCTGACCCCCGCCCGACCCCTGCCCCACCCCCACCCAGGGCTCTGCGTGGTCAGTCCCGCCCTTTCCTCGCCTCCACTGCAGTTTCTGCGCTAATCTCTAGTAAAAGCAAAACCGAAACTTTGTTCTGCTCACTGTAGGATGAAGCGCCTCATCGCCCCCAGGAAGCAACAGAATCAAGCGGCCAATAAAGCCTTCTTTTAGAAGACTCGAAAACAACAGGGCCATCCCGACGTCCAAAAATCATAGACCCTACAAAATTCCCCAGTGAACCTGGACTCTCTGAACAATGTCCTCCTGCCTTTCCGCTTCAGGGTTTTTTTAGGGAACATCCCAAATGCAGCTAAGAAGAATGTGTATTTTGATAAAGTTGGGTGTGACACTCTGAAAACATCTACTAAATCTATTTGTTCACAGGTTTAATTCAATTCTGATAATTTCGTGTGTGTGTGTGTGTGTGTGTGTGTGTGATTTTTGGGTAATTGATCTATCTCTGTGACAATGGAGTATTCAGTTTTTGCATTACGGGGCTGGGGAGATGGCTCAGTAGAATAAGCACTTCTCTGGCAAGTACAAGGCTCTGAGTTCAATCCCCAGTTGGCGGGGCGGGGAAGAAAAAAGTTTTTGCATTGCAATTGTGTTA
>NW_004524651.1:6390643-6393100 GCF_000260255.1 Octodon degus
CTGGTACCGGGTCTCACTATGCAGCTCAGACTCTAGTAAGCCTCCTGTTGCAGCCTCCCCAGCTCCGGGATTACAGGCATGTGTCACCATGCCCCGTCTTGGTGGTTGCCTCCACATCACTGGGGCAGGGCCAGCAATGCATGTAGTGCTGGGTATTGAACCCTGGTCCTCACGCTTGCCAGGTAGGTGCTTAGACCACTGAGCTATCTCCCTGGCCCTCAAAGTTGTTTTCTTTTCTTTTTTTTTTTTTTTTTTTTTTTCACTCTTTTTATTTCAAAGTTGTTTTCTTTCAGGATGTGAAATACTTTGCTCTGGGCTCTTCTTTACTTGGAAGTTTGTATAGAGAAGTCTGCTCTGATTCTTGTGGGCTTTCCTGTACAGGTCATCTGTTTCTTTTCACTAACATTTTCTTTCTAACATTTTTTAATGTTCTGTTCTTTTGATGAATTTCTGGAATCTTGATTATAATATGTCTTTGTATAGTTTTGTTTTGATCATGGCTGTCTGGAGTTCCATGTGCTTCATTTATTTGCAGGTCAAATTCTTTATCTATGCTGGAGAAGCTTTCTGCTACTATTTCTATTTATTTTTTATTTTTAAAATTTATTTATTAAAAAAAAAAAAAAAACCCTGGGGCTGGTGAGATGGTTCAGTGGTCTAAAGCACCTACTTAGAACAAGCATAGCAAAAAAAAAAAAGCACAGGGACCACGGTTCAATCCCCCAGTACCACATGCCAGCCAGCCCAGCCCCCTGGTGGGCTGAGCTGGCCACACACACACATACACACACACACATAAATTTTAAAATATATTTATTTATTTATTTATTTATTTATTTATTTATTTATTTTTTGCAGTACTAGGGATTGAACTCAGGACCCTGTGCTTGCCAGGCAGGAGTTTATTCTACTGAGCTATCACAGGATCTTACTATGCATCTCAGAGTGCTGGTGACCTTCCTGTCTCAGCTTCCCCAGCACTGGGATTACAGGGTGCATCACCATGCACAGTTTCCATGGCAAGCACTGTGCCCCAGCATTCTCGGGTCAGCATGGCATGTGGTATCAGGGATCAAACCCAGCTTCTTGCTCTTGCCAGGCAGGTGCTTAGGCCTCTGAGCTATCTCCCCAGCCCTTTCTGCTATTATTTCTATGAAGAGTTTTTTAATGGCATTTGTGATACCTCAGCTTGCTTTCTTGCTTTCTTTCTTTTTTTTTTTTTTTGGTGGAACCGGGGATTGAACTCAGGCCCTTGTGCTTGCCAAGCAAGTGCTTATGCTGCTGAGCCATCTCCCTGGCCCTTCAGTTTTCGCATTGATCCCCATAAATCTTATGCTTTTTTTTGAGTCACTTTATAGCTGTTAGATTGATACTTTATGGGCTCTTGCCATTTTAAAGATATCTTTCTTTTTAGAATCATTAGCTGTAATTCCTTTTTAAAATTTTTTTAAATGTTTTTATTTATTTAGTACAGGGTCTCACAACAAGCTCAGACTCATAGTGCTTCTCCTGTCTCAGCCTCCCCAGTGCTGGGATTACTAGTGTGCAACACCACGCCTGGTTTCCATGGGGCTGGTACAGCATTCAGTACCAGGGATCAAACCCCATTTCTTGTGCTTCCCAGGCAGGTGCTTAGACACCAAGATATCTGCGCTAGCTGCAATTTTGTCTTCAAGAGCTGACATTCCATCCCCTCCTTCATTCAGTTGTTGCATATAATTTCGGTGGAGGTTTTAATCTCTTGAATTTCTTTCTTTTTCTTTTTTTTTTTTTTTTTTTGAGGAACCAGGGATTGAACTCAGGCCCTTGCGCTTATTCCACTGAGCCATCTCCCAAGCCCCCCTATTCCTTGGATTTCTGTTTGGATCTATTTCATGAATTCCATTTCTCTCATATGTTGGGCATTTTTTGCTTCCATCATTTTTTAAAGCTCATCTATTCTTTTATGGTTTTTTTTCCTCTCATATCTTTGATTTTTTTTTTCTGTACCTGAAGAGGTTATTTTCTTTCTTTCTTTCTTTCTTTTTTTGCGGAACCAGGGATTGAACTCAGGCCCTTATGCTTGCCAGGCAAGCGCTTATTCCACTGAGCCATCTCCCTGGCCCCGAGATTATTTTTTCTATAGCCTTTTCTTCTTATTTTTTTCATTTCTATTGCTATCATGTCAGGAAGTTTCAGTGTTTTACTTCCAATTTCATGTATATCATTGTGTTCTGAGCTTGTCCTGGGTGAGCTGGGGGACTAGGGGTTGCATTTTGCTTCTGTGTCTTGTCATTTTCTGTTTTTTCTTTTATTTTGCTTTTTATGTTGATGCTTGCCAGTTTATCATGATAGATAGCTTTATGACTACTATTGAAGCTTCCGTAGGAGGTGGCTCTGCTTCAGGGCTGACTTCTACAAGTAGGTGGTTCTTTATTTTCTTATTTTTTTAAATTTTTTTTAAATTCTTTTATTTAT
>NW_004524651.1:6397385-6408676 GCF_000260255.1 Octodon degus
GGGATTGAACTCAGGTCCTTGCGCTTACCAGTGAAGTGCTTATTCCACTGAGCCATCTCCCCAGCCCCACTTCTCATTATTGTCTTTCCTTGCTTTTCATATCTCCCTAAAGTCCAGCTCCCTGTTTTCTGTTGGTTTTCATTTTGCTATCTACCTTACTTCTTCACGTTAGAGGAGCCTTGCCATATGTAACCTTTTGTATCTGTTTATTTCACTTAGCACTATGGACTCAAGCTGCAACTTTTTCTTCAAATGACTCACATGGATCCTGTATGACAGTGGTGCTCCATTGTGTAGAAATGCCACTCTCCCCACCCATCTGCTGATGGACATACTGGCTGCTTCCAGGATTTAGCTAATGTGAGCATGTGGCTATATACATGAGTGGGGGATGGGAGGTGGGGGTTACCTGTGTCATCGTGACCTTGGGGAAGATAGCCAGAGGCCTTGCCAGGCAGGGAACTTTATATGTGGCAAGATTGTCTACATTTAAAAAAAAAAAAATTGTCTACATTTGGCCCAGGGAGAGAGACCAGTAGGTGGGGAGTGGTTGGTGAAAAGGGAGAGAGCCAGGGAAAGGCAGAAGAGAGGGGAGAGGAGAGAGGAATAGGGAAGAGGGCAGTGGGAAAAGAAAGACAAATAGGGAGGGAGGGAGGGAGGGAGGGAAAGAGGGAGAGAGATGGAGAGAGGAAAGAGGTGAGAAAGACAGAGACAGGGACAGGGACAGAGACAGGGACAGGGACCGAGACAGACTCCTGAGGCAGATGCAGCCAGTCACAGGCCTGGCAAGAAGGCCTGAACCGAGCCTGGGCCTCTGGACCTCCTCCTGGCCCGCTTGATGGGATGGAGCTGCTTCCTGCTCACTGAGGCAGCCCTAGGGGCCATGCAAGGGCAGACCCTGAGGAGCTCAAGGGACACACGCTGAGTGCTGGGGAGTACAGCGCTTGCTCTCCCAGTCCTGTTTCCCTCTGTCCCATAGGCCAGAGGGCTAAGAGGGCAAAGCTTGTCGAGCCCGTGCTCACTCATCCAGGCAAGTTCTGCTGAGCCCTTGGGCTGGGCCTCCCTCTCTGAGGGTGTCTCCTCTGTAGCCTCTGCAGTGCCCTGCAAGTAAAACTACCACAGCACAGCCCTTCACCAGCTGCTGCTTCTTGGGGCCCACAGACCAGTTTTCTTTCTTTTTTCTTTTTTTTTGGACCAGGGATTGAACGCAGGACCCTGTACTTGCCAGGCAAGTGCTTATTCTACTGAGCTATCTCTCTGGCCCCAGACTACAGTTTTCTGACAACTAGTTTATTTATTTATTTATTTATTTTGCGGGGGAGGGGGGCAAAACCGGGGATTGAACTCAGGACCTTGTGCTTGCCAGGCAAGTGCTATATTCTACTGAGCTACCTCCCCGGCTCCTTTTTTTTTTTTTTTAAGCCACATTTTTGTTTTTTCTTCCCCTGTACTGGGACTTTTGCACTAAGCTACACCGGAGCCCATTTGGTCTTTGTGATTTTGTCCAAGTAACTGGAGAAAAGAACAGGAACAGCCCTGGGAGGTGGGAAGGCTCCTGAAAGGGGTTGCCAACAAGCCCACTTCTCAAAGGGAGCTTTGTAAAGCAAAATGGAGGAACAAAATTATGATCATCCAATGCTTGCCATACAGTTGCCTAAGGCATATGGGTGACTTCATTAACCTTGGCCCTTAATCTACAGGCTGTTTAGTAGTCTTAGTGGGTGGGAGAAGATGGCCCACCCCTAATAAGATAATGGTTTATTTACAGAGGCAACCTCAAAAGGAGGTACCAATAATCTCAAGCTTCTCTTTACCCCTAGGGAAGTATGTAAATCTGGCTATTGTGACTTTAACCTTCGGGCGGGCGTGCCTCCAGCCACAGTTTTGATGTTTCCTTATCATGGTCTGTGCTGGCTGCCTCCAGGACCCAGCCCTGTCTGACAGCCAGTAACCTTTCTGCCTAACTTCCTGTCACCCCCTTCCCCCTCAAGGGGTATCCCTAACTTCAGTAGGGCAAGAGGGAATGTTGCTACCACCTAGCTTCTTTCAGCTGGGAAGGATTCGAAGGATCCCTGCTGGGGAGAGCTGAGCTCCTGGATCTTGGCTGGAAGTCTTCCTGCAGATTAGCAGCTATGAGCTCCCTTTACAAGATCCATCTAGTGGCACCTGGTAAAAGGACTCTGGCACATTTGTCCGTGGTTCCTTGTGCATCGTCACTTGCAGATTGGCAGTCTCTGCAAGAATAAATAAATTTTGGGGCCAGGGAGATAGCTCAGAGCCATAAGCACCTACCTGGCAAGCCCAAGAACCCAGAGTTCGATGCCCAGAACTGCGTGCCACTGTGTGGCCGGGAACTGGGTGTGGCGGTACACACCTGTAATCCCCATTTGGGAGTTTGAGACAAGAGGATCTCTGCAAGTTCAAGAGCAGCCTGGGGGCTACAAAAATGAGCACAAGGCCAGACTGCACTACATAGCGAGAGACTGTCAAAAGGGGGGGGGCGGGGAGATGGCTCAGTGGAATAAGTGCTTCCCTGGCAAGTGCAGGGGCCTGAGTTCAATCTCTGGTTCCACCAAAAAAAAAAAAAAAAAAAAAAAAAAGAAAAGAAAAGAAAAAGCAACAAATTTTTTGGGCATGGTGGCACATGCCTGTAATTGCAGCACTAAGCAGTCTGAGGCAGTAAGATTGTTATGAGTTCAAGGCCAGTCTGGGTTTCATAAAGAGACCCTGTGTCAAAACCAAAACCAAAAGCAAAAGCAAAATATGACCTCAATAGGAAAGGCAGAGACAACCAGCCTCCATCCCAGCTTTGCCTGAACACTCTGAAGAAACATTTGCTGGATGTGACCACACACGCCTATAACCCCCGCACTTGGGAAGCTGAGGCAGGAGGATTGTCATGAGTTCAAGGCCAGTCTGGGCTATATAGTAAGTTTAAGGCCATCCTGAACTAATACTGAAATCTTATCTCAAAATAAATAACTAAATAAACAAATTTTTTGAGAAGTTAAAGCATATGCAACCAAGTCATGCACACTAGAATGAAAAGGCAGGCTGGAGAAAGAGCTCTGCTCTGAGACTGCTCTTAAGGGGCTGGGGCCGTGACTATCCATTTGGCTCTTAGACCCCTCGACCGAGGGAGGTTCTCCATAACTTGATAGCCTGAAAGGAGCCCAATATTTCTTGTCCTAAGTCCCTCTAGTTTTAGCTGTCAGAAGACAGAGAGAAGGAGTTTGAGGATTCTGTTAAGCTTTTGTGGATTCCATCGTAGTGTTTTCTACCTTACTGAACCATAACAGTGGAGATGGAAGCTGCTTGAGGCTCCTTTTTTATCTAGCTTTTATTACTATAGTATTGTTTTTTTTTTAATTTTTTTTTTATTTATTTAGTGTGTGTGTGTGTGTGTGTGGCCAGCTCGGCCCACCAGGGGGCGGGGCTGGCTGGCATGTGGTGCTGGGGGATTGAACCGCGGTCCCTGTGCTTTGCTAAGCTTGTTCTAAGTAGTTGCTTTAGACCACTGAGCCATCTCACCAGCCCCTAGTATTGTTTTCATGCATCTTTTTTTCAGTTAGACTTTTCTGTTGGGTGTTTAAGACCAAGTTAAATTGAGACTGTGTTAATCAAAACTGTCTGTCAAGGTCAGTGAAGTCTCCTCAGGCACTAGTTTTGGATCCACATAGTGTTTCAGCTCATCTGTCAGTGTCAGCCTCCAGGATGGTCACAGTCATGCTTGACCATGCGGGAGCTGTGGAAGAGTGGAGACTTTTCTCTCGTTGGCGACTCTCTTTTCTAACCCCCTTCTTAATTACTGAGACATACTATCATCAAAGAGCTCAGGCTGGGATTGACGTGAAATCCTCTTGCTTCCTGCCCCTTGTGCCACCACACCTGCCTGAAGGACTTCGACCGCCACTACCCTCGGCTCACCCAAAGCCACTTGAAGCCTCTTCCGTCCCATTGCCTTTCCCCCTCCTAGGGATATATACTCATGGGTTAACAAGGTCCCGTAACCGTGGCAGCACCCCTAACATCCTAGTCCATCCGTAATCCTGCTTGAGAAGACAACCACTGCTCCCTATGTGCTCTCACGCCTCTTCCCTGGCAGGAAGCCCAACTTCCTGCTAGACTCTCCCCCTCAAAAATCACACCCTGGGGCCGGGGAGATGGCTCAGTAGAATAAGTGCTTGCTTGGCAAGCGCAAGCCCCTGAGTTCAATCCCCGGTTCCGTAAAAAAAAAAAAAAAAAAAAAAAAAAAATCACACCCTGACCCTCTCCTATCACAGCCCTCCTCTTATAGCTTATTTCTAGCTGTTCCCCAAAGACTTGTGTGCTCATAGGTGGGGCTTTTAGGAGCTGGTTGGATCTAAGACATATAATTTTTTTTTAAAGTTAATTTAGGAAAGGGTCTACAGGGTGTTCAGGGTCTCACTACTAGATCAGACTCCTAGTGATCCGCCTATTTACAGCCTCCCAAGAGCTGGGATTACAGGCGCGCACCACCATGCCCAGTCTCAGTTGCTGTCTCAGTGCATTCCAGGGGCGGGGCCGGCAGGACAGGTTTGGGGATCTAAAACCACACCCCTACCCTCCCAACCCCACTCCCCCCTGCCCCTGCCCCTGCTTGCAGGCACTTTAATCTGCTGAGCTATTTGGCCGGCACTCTAAGGCATATAATACTAGGACTACAGGGGTGTGGTACTAAATTAGCCCACAGATTTGCACTGGCATATTTCTGGGCATAGGTCATGGAAGTCCCACTCTGGGTGTGGGTGAACCAATCAACACACTTAGCTGCTTTCCACCTTGCCACCGACTGTTTTCCTCTGCCAGGCCCCTCTGCCGCAACGCCCTTCCTGGGAGTCAGCTGAGCACGGACTGAACCCTCTATAAACTGTGAGCTAAATAAAGCTTTCCTCCTTTAACTTGTCTCAGCAATGAGAAAGTAAGTAAGACACCTCTTTATGTCCATGACTCTATAAAACACCTTATCTCCTGTATAAGAGTTACCAGTCTTGTCTAAATGCCAGGGTGGCTCCTCCTAGGTTTGTTCTGAGATAAACCTGTCCTGCTGAGTTCACACTTCCGGTTTTCCTTTTTTCCCTTACATGTCCTGTCCTCGTTTCCAATGTAGGCATATCTATCTAGTACAACTCACTGAAGGAAGTGTCTCACGCAATTAATGGCAGTTTTTATTATCACATCATTCACAGGAGGAATATTAGCCCTTAGTGGATCAATCAGGGTTCTTAGTTGCAAGGAAAAGAAGCCACTTTGGTTCCTTTAAAGCAGAAACAGGTGGTTGTCAGTGGCACGTGCCTGTCATTCCAGCTACTTGGGAGGCTGGGGCAGGAGGATTGCAAGTGTGAAGCTGGTCAGGGCAATTTACTGAGACCTCGCCTTGAAATTCAAAATAAAAAGAGGGGCTGGGGAGATGGCTCAGTATAATAAGCGCTTCCTTGACAAGCACAAGGGTCTGAGTTCAATCCCCAGTCCTGCCAAAAAAATAAAAAGAGCTGGAGCCATAGCTTGGTGGTAGAATGTCCCTGAGCTTGTGCCCAGTCCTGGGAACACAAAAAACAAAACTCCCCCCACCCCACATCCCACAAAACAAAATAAAACCTCAGAAACATTTTTGGCTAGGAAATTGGGTAGTTACAGATTTGCTGGGAGGTTGGTCAGCACAACTTCAAAACTATGCAGACTGTAGTCCCAGCACTCCGGGAGCTGAGGCAGAAGGATGGCGCCCACACAGAGTGCAACACGGGCGAAGCTCTGGGGGGTCTTCCTTTGACTGGGGCTCTGACCCCAAGAGAGCCAGTACTTGGCTGAGAGGAAGGCTGCCCCCACTGCTGCTTGCACCACATTGAGAGCAGCAGATTTTCTTCCATTTGCTGGCGTGGGCCAAAGCCCACTAATTCCCTTTGGCCAAGGACATGGTTTCAAAGACGTTTCATTCTGTGACAGATTTGGACCACCAGGTGATCGTGGCTGGCTTCGTGTATCTGGAGCCATCATTCCTTGCAAAACATGCTGGCTAGCAGGGCGGGTCCCAGCAGCTCCGCTTCGCTCCGGGCCTGCTGGGCTCCTCTCCCAGCTCAGGTTGTTGTTGCGCCTGCATCCTGGTCTTATGATGGGGCTGGAAGATTCTTAGTGCTGAGCTGCTGAGAAAGCAACACTTCCCTGCTCTGGTAGGCAACAAGCCAAATAAGCTACACCCATTCCCATAGTCGTGGATGAAACAGCTCTTTAATCAGCAACATGTCTTTGTGCAGAGCTGAGTGGAATCTGACTCAAGGACTAAGAGGGCAAAGGTGACACACAATATACAGACACAGACAGCAAGCTTTTTTTCCACTTCTGACACACATCCCATCTACAGGTGAAGTGCCAGGGCTCTCAGCAAATGTGGCCAGCTAGCTATGGAGATACACACCTATAATCTCAGCACTCCAGAAGGCTGAGGCAGGAGGATCTCGAGCTCATCCTCAGCTTTGCCAACTTCATGACTTAGCAAGATCCTCTCTGAAAATTTAAAAAAATAAACAAGGGCTGGATGTGGCTCAGCATGAAGACCTGGGGTTTGATCCCCAGGGCCATGGGGATGGTGAGGAGTGGGATGCAGCCTAGGCAGCTGTCATGGTAATTCACATGTCAGAGGTATTATCCAGAGCAAAGCTCCTGGGAAGCTAGTTGTGCACCAACTGGCTCTGTGATCTCCAAACTTAGCGATTTGGATTTGACTGACAGTGAGTTAGAGGGCTTAGTTTTTCTCTTGAAATGTTTTCCTGGCTTATGCACATTCTGTTCTTGTGGTTCATCAGGCTCTCACAATGGGTCTCCTGAAATAAGGCATGGTACAAAGGGTCATAGTTTACCGTGCCCAAGGCTGGATCTTGTCAGCCTAGTCCTCTGTCCCAGCATGGCACGCCCTAACTCTCAAAACCCAAGGACACTTTACCACTAGGCTACATTTCCAGCCCTTTTTATTTTCTATTTTGAGAGGGTCCTTGCTAAACTGCAGAGGCTGGCCTCCAATCTGAGATCCTCCTGCCTCTGCCTCTTGCATGGCTGGGTTATACATTGACACTACCATATCCTGCTCTCGGTAGTACATCAATCACCATTTGAACTCTGGGTATTTTATTTTATTTTTATTATTATTATTATTATTATTTTTGTGGTGGAACCAGGGATTGAACTCAGGCCCTTGTGCTTGCCAGGGAAGCGCTTATTCCACTGAGCCATCTCCCCGGCCCCACTCTGGGTATTTTAAACATTGTTTTTGTCACCCCCTATAGAATGTGAGCACCATGAAGATAGAGATTTTGATTCACTCTCTCAATTTCTATGTAAGAATTTGCTGAATAGGAGCAGGGGAGATGGATCAGAGGAATAAGCGCTTCCCTGGCAAGCTCAAGGGCCTGAGTTCAATCCCCAGTTCCACCACAAAAAAAAAAAAAAAAAAAAAAAAAATTGCTGAACGAAAGAAGATAATTTTATTCCCACATTCCTTTTAGAACACCAGCTTTTAAATTTAGAAGATCAACTTACAGGCAAATAAAGATGACATCTGAACAAATCAGACATGGAGCAGGACAACTTGGAAAACTACTGCCTTCACGTGAAGACACTTTTTCTCCCCATAATTTTACTGAGAAATAAATAACAATGAGACAGTTTCAAATCAAGTTGGTAGGTCAGTTTCAATAATTAGCACATTGCATACTGCCTTCCTAGTGGTTATTTGTTATACAAGATGCAGACATGATGTCCTATT
The DNA here is from genome assembly GCF_000260255.1 of Octodon degus. Lineage (NCBI taxonomy): Eukaryota > Metazoa > Chordata > Mammalia > Rodentia > Octodontidae > Octodon > Octodon degus. Next base: position 6,405,163 of record NW_004524651.1, read on the forward strand.
TACAAACACTATTAGAACAAATTCCTCTATTCATTGAATTAAGAGATTGTAGCTAGTGAAGACACTTTTAATAACTGCCACTTTCTCACTTAAACAAGGCACAAAGTGTGCAGAACATAGAGTACCTCCTTTATTGTGCTGTTAATGTCTTTTTAGGACAATTCTTATCACGCCAAATACGGTGGCATCTCAGTTCACAAACTTAACTCATTTCAGGATTCCAGGGATGATGGCTGAGGTCATGTTCAACATCCGATGCAGAATTCAAGGATGGAAGCAAAATTTTGCTGAATGCCTTTTTGTGAACCAAACTGTTCATGAACAGAAGTGTTTGTGAACCAATGTATTATTATATGTATATCTATAATTTTCTTATTGTTTCTGACTGCTGAGAGTCAAAATCCTCAATCTGAGGTATGCAGAGGGGGTACCAAAGGACTAAAAAGTACATCATTCTAGTCAAGAAAGGCAACATGATTTTTAGGTTTGGGGTAGAAGGAGAAGCTGCCAACTTTTATGTTTGTTCAGAAGTTTTACCATGTGTGTATGTAGGCAAGCAGATGCGCAGAATCGCGCTTTCTTGTTTCATTCAGGTAGGTGAAAAGCCATGAACACCCAAAAAAGGAGGACATTTTCCAGAGGACTGATGACTTAAAAATCTATTCCTTCTGCGCTGTCAAAGGTGTTCCGCTGGGGCTGTCACTGAGACAGGAAGCAGCCGGTAATTAGGAACATTATGAAATTACGGGGGTTGTGGGGCCTGATAATGAGCTTGGTGTGGAAGCAAACAGCAGCTTTTTAACCACAATTGAGTGTTTGCAACTCCAGTAGTGACAACAGTCAATTTAAAAACATTCTGACGACAGCCAGGTATGGTGACACACACCTGATGCCCCAGCACTCTGGGAGGGTTAGGATGGAGGATGGAACTAGCCTGGGCAATTTAGTGATTTTGTGAAATAGCAAATAAAAGAAGGCCTGGAGATGTGGCTCGGTGTGAAGGCTCTGGGTTCAATTCCCAGTACGACAAAAACAAGCAAAAATTATAATACTCAAGTACATGCGTCCTGCAGCCTCTTGGTTCTATTTCAGAGATGATCCTGAAGTCCCCCCCCCAAGACAGAAGACGTGTTTCTGCTTGTGTCCACGTACTGTATGATTTGGTGTGACACAGAGGTGAGAAATCTTTGTCCTGCTGAATCCAACTTGCAGAAATAGAAAAGCAATACGTTAACTACGAATTAGACAATTTGTATTTTTTCCTTGCATCCACATCAAATACCAATATATAAAGACACAGAAGGAAATGTTCATAGAAATTGAAAGCTAGAACACAAGGCTTCATAAAAATGCCATGGGAATTGAGGGTTACTTTTGTCACCTGATGCCGCGTCCTCTCTCCAGGAACACGAATGGCATTTGGACACTGCTGAACTCTCCTGGTCCTGCCAACTCTTGCTCCATTCTCCCCCCAGGCCGTGGTTGCGTTTTTATTTCCCAAAGACCTTCCTTCACACTTTCCATCCAGCATGTGTCCTGTGATGTTGTTCCAGGGAGCTCCATCTGGGAACATGTAGCCATCAACAGCCAAAGCTATTTATGACAAATACTAATTGTATCAGTCTCTTCCTGTGCGAAGTAACCATGAAGGTTTTGGGCAGTCCTCGTAAAATAGGAAACATACTTTTGGAACCTTGAACCCAAACTTTTAAAAACTTGAATAATTTCTCAATTTGCTAACTTGGGATTCATAAATTTACCGAGGATGACCATAAAAAGTATGTTTCAGTTTTTAAAAGAATTCTAGTTAAAAACAAAGCGCAAAATGCACCCCTTGGCGGGGCTGGGGAGATAGTTCATTAGAACAAGGGCCTGCCTAGCAAGCGCAAGGTCCTGAGTTCAATCCCTGGTACCGCAAAAAGAAAAAGAAAAAAACACCACTCGGCGGTTCTGGAAATCTTCTTGCCTGAATATCGTCCTCACCGTCCTTACCCACTGGATCTGGTATGTGGTCCTTCTAGAGGCTCTTTCCTGAAGCCAAAATGACCATGAAAAGTAAATTTGTGAAAGGTGTTCAGAACATGGCAACAGCTATGAGGACTCCCAGGAAAGACTTCCAGAACTGCTGTAGAAAGGGGCAAGAACAAAGGACAAGTGTGTTGGCGGGGGGTGGGAAGATTTTGAGAGGAATAATGGCAATGTGTAGTTTATTGTAATAAAGTTTTAAAAGTCATTGTGTATTTTATCTAATTTTTTTGTGTGTTGGGAATCGAACTCATGACCTCACCTCACGCCTTTTTTTGGCAGAACCAGGGATTGAACTCAGGCCCTTGCGCTTGCCAGGGAAGTGCTTATTCTACTGAGCCATCTCCCGGGCCTTGACCTCATGCTTGACAGGCCTGCCTTACACAACTGAGATATATCCCCTGCTCTCATTGTATATTTCATCACACCTTATATATAACACCTTATAATGTTGTGTACTGCATTTTTTTTTTTTTTTTCTGTAACCGAGGATGGAACTCAGGCCCTAAGCCATCTCCCCGGCCTTGTACTGCGTATTTTTTAAATTAATTAATTAATATGTGTGTGTGTGTGTGTGTGTGTGTGTGTGCGCGCGCGCGCGGCCAGCTCAGCCCACCAGGGGGCGGGCTGCTGGCATGTGGTGCTGGGGGACAGAACCGTGGTCCCTGTGCTTTGCTAAGCTTGTTCTAAGTAGGTGTTTTAGACCACTGAGCCATCTCACCAGCCTCTGTACTGCGTATTTTTAAGACTTGGAGAGGAAATCTAGTCTTCCAACAAGGCTGTTTCACTGGTTGCTGAGTTAGGCCCCAGCGCTGGCTGTTAGGATAATGCAATGCTGCCTTCGCTGATGACAGGGCGACCCGTCTATTAAGAATTTTGCGAGCATCTAATTGAACCCCAGTGACCTGCGTCTCCTTTACGGCGTGGACAGGCAGGCCTCGCGGGGAGGAAGGGGCACTGGTGACCGAGGCCACGCTGACCACAAAGCCTCGGGTCTCCATTCCGCCTCCACGGGAGAGGCGGGGCCAGGCAGGGCCACGTGCTCACCGCGGCAGTGCCACCGCGAGGCCCTGCTGGAGGCTTCTGGGAACCACGCGGCAGAGCTCTACTTGGGGGAATCCGGGCCAGACGTGGAGCCATCTGGGGCCTCTACTGCGAGAGAAAGCACGGGACCTAGACGTTCCTGCCCCACGCCCTCCCACCTAGGCCTCCGCACTTGCGCCTAGTGCGCAGGCGCCCGCCGGGGTCCGTGCTTCCCTCCAAATCCGGGAGCGCTGGGGGGCGGGGCTTTGCCGCCCGAACCACGCCCCCTCCGCCCTCTCGACTGGCTCCGCCCCTTGCGCGCGCCACTCTCCTTTTTAGGCCACGCGCCTGAAGGAGGCAGTGGCGGTGGCGTCCAGCTCGCGGGCTGCGCGGCTAGTCTCGCGTGGGTGGCGGCGGTGGCGGACGCTGGCCGAGAGGAGCGCGCCACACGCCTCCTCCTCCTCCT
>NW_004524651.1:6408963-6410398 GCF_000260255.1 Octodon degus
CTTCTTTAATTTCTTCCTCTGAGAAGCGTGTGTTCATCTCGGATGCCCATTTCTGGATTGGGTCTTTAAATTTTGGGGCCCTGGTGTTTTTAATTCTTTATAGATTCTAGAGAGCAGACCCTTGTCTGAACTGTTCCATTTCTTAATGTGTTCATAATCATTTTTATTTTTTTCCCCGTTTATTTGTCCTGTTGCACTTTCTATTAATGTTTGCCCCTTTTTCATCATCATTTTCTTTTTTTGGTTGTTTGAGACAGTGTTTCACCACATAGTCCAAACTGGCCTTGAACTCACTGTGTAGTCTAGGCTGGACTGAACTCCAGGCAAACCTGCTTCAGCCTTTTGAGTCTTGAGTAAAAGGCACCAGCACACTCAATGGATTGATCTTCTTGATTTTTATTTCTTGCAATTTCCTCCTGTAATTCAAGTTTAAAATTTTTTTTTTAAATGTATTTGGTATAGGGTCTCACAGTGCAGGTCAGACTCAGTGATCCTGCTGGCTAGTGTACCCAGGGATGGACTAGTGTGACATGTGGTGCCTGGGATCAAACCCTGTTCCCTGCACTTGCCTAAGCAGTTGGTTAATTCACTGAGCTATCCCGTCGGCCTTTTTTTCTTTTCTTTCTTTTTTTTGAGAGAGGGTCTCGCTATGGAGTTCAGGTTGGCCTTGAACTCACTTTGTAGCCCAGGCTGGTCTAGAGTTCTCAGTGATTCTCCTGCTTCAGCCTCTCGAGTGCTTGGTTTACAGGTGAGCCACCACACCTGGTAGAAATAGCATGTCTTTATTTAGGAAGGTCTTGCTAATGTTAAAACCCTTTTTAAAAAAGTGTCCAAATTACTACAGTGTTCTAGGAGACAGTAGAAAAAAATCTTGTCAAACAAATGGCTAGTTCCACCAAAAAAAAAACAAAACAAAACAAAAAAAAAAACCCAAAACAAAAAAACAAGTGGCTTATGTGGCTTTTGCTGTTCTACAAAACTAGAAATTAAAAATGGTAAGTTATATATTTTCTTGATGAGTATAGTAATTGTTTCTGGGTTATAATACACTATCAGGATTTTCACATAATGATATATTTATTTCCTTTGTGTAATAATTGCTTTTATCCCCTTACTTTGTACAGACTCTTGGCATTTCACCTGAAGAAAAATTTGTTATTACAACAACTAACAGGAAAGAAATTACGTGTGATAATTTTGGTAAGTGAATAATGCTATTAAGCTAGTAGTTTTACATTTAATATGTTATAGAGCAATAACTTATTATACAGATGTGTATCTAAAATTATTGATGGTGATTAGTCTGTTAGGTTAAGGGAAGAAATTTGCTATCTGCATGTTCATAGTTAGCCCAGAAATTGTATTTTTCAAATATGACTCTAGAAAAGTAAGTTATTGTCCTGTAGGCCAGCAGATAAGAACTTGAACACCTACC
>NW_004524651.1:6410498-6415539 GCF_000260255.1 Octodon degus
GGCGCCGGCGCCTCTGTCTTTTCTCCTTTTCCCCCAAAATGGCAGCGGCCGGCGGCGGGCCCGGTGGGGCCTCGGCGGGCTCGGCGGGCGACGGCCCCCGGACGGTGTACTTGTACGACCGGCGCGGGAAGGAGTCGGAGCTCGGGGACCGGGCGCTGCAGGTCGCCGAGCGCGCGGGCTTCGCGGGCTTCCGCGCCTCCGTGTGTCAGGTAGGGCAGGGCGGCCGGGGGCGGCGGGGACCCCGGGCGCGCGCGGGGCCATAAAGCTGTCACCAGCCCCCGGCGGCCGCTGCGGTGCGCGCGGCGGGCCTGGCCGGGGTTCGAGACCTGGGGGCAGTGGGCGCGGGCCGCGCTCGTTCAGCCCAGCGGGTCGCCTACGTGGGGGATGCTCCTTGTCTATCCTTAGTTTAGAAACTTGAAAGAAAAAAAAGTAGCTAGAATTGTGCCCGTTGGCTCCAGTGAGAAGCCGCGATGGAGCGGTGGCGAGATTCCTCGACCGGACTCGCCCGCATCTCTATTTGATGATCGTTCGCGAGGCGCGCCCTAGCGGGGTGCTCAGGCTGCAAGCACTTGTCCGACCTGGCCTTGCAGGTGGAGCTGCCCCGGGGGTTCTTGAACCTACCCGACAGGTGTCCCCGGGTACCCCGCAACCTCAAAAACAGTGCGTGCCCACTGCATTAGTGTACTCAGCGCGAATGACTGTGTAGGAAAACCTGCTCCAAACTGTGAAGTGGTAGTTTATAGCCAGCAGGTTGATATTGTAGCCTGAGCTTTGAAAGAAACGCGGCCATGCCCAGAATGAATCACATATTGCACTTTTTAAAGCTGTAAACAGCACTTAACCTCCCAAGGAAAGCGAACTTTGAAGCAGTGTTTTGCCTTGAGTGGACTGATGGCTTTACAGCTGTAGGGATGTAGCTCTCTGCAGTTGCTGACATAATTGAAATTAAGATCGTAGAATGAAAACAATTTGAGAGCAAGGACTTTTGTTCACAGTTGTATTGCCAGTGACTAGAACTGTCTCTGACACATAGTAAATGCGTACGATAGAACAGCTGATGAAGAGAAAAACCTATATAAGCTGAGTATTTTCCTGTTCCTCAAATATATGGTCTCATTGTGTATTGGAAAGGAAGTGGCCATCGTTTTGGTTCAGTGTATTCAGAGCCATACTACAGAGAGTATTACGTAAATCTTTATGTTTACTGTAAAAATATCTGCACGTTAAAAATAATGGAAGTGGGGAGGAAAAATTAAATTTTTTACTACTGTGAAAGTTAGCTATGCCCAGTGTTAGCACTTAGCATGCCTTTGCACCTTTGCAGCCTACACACACACAAACACACACACACGCTTCTCCATCACTTTTTTCACTAGTGCCAAAAGTCTCTGTTAATGCAGCTCTTCATAATAAAAACTAGAAGTGAATATAACGTTTGATACTATTTTCAGTGTTGTGATTTCAAGTGATGTTGTGGTAAACATTCTTGAATACAGTCTTTTGTGTCTTTATTATTATTATTGTTATTTCCAGTAGAGGGGATTGAATCCAGGACCTTCACGGGAAGGTACATACCCAGTTTTAAGGAGAAGTCCTTCACTATGTCTCTGAATTGCTCAGACTGGACTCAAATTTACTATCCTCCTTCCTCAGCCTCCCAGATTATTGGAATTAAAGGCATATGCCACCATACCCAGCTCATTGTTTCTTTAGCAATACAAGTAAATTTAATGTGTCAAAGTCAGGAACATCTTTAAAGCTCTTCATATTTTTTTTATTTATTAAAAAAAATTATTTTTTGGGGGGATGAGGGTGGAACTGGGGATTGAACTCAGGCCCTTGTGCATGCCAGGGAAGCGCTTATTCCATTGAGCCATCTCCCCGGCCCCCATAAATATTTTTTGCAGTTACTCTTAGAAGGCTGAGAAGTGATTGATTATATATGTTTTTCAGTTGCTTTCAAAAAAGTTATGTTAACTTATCCTCTCTCTAGAAATACATACAGTTTTATCCTCTGTGAGATGTATGAATAACTGACTTAGACAGGGCAAGTATTATTAGACTTTTTTTTTTTTTTATTTTAGGGAAGGGTCTACAGGTTGTTCAGGGTCTCACTACTAGATCAGATCCTCAGTGATCCACCTGTTTACAGCTTCCCAAGAGCTGTGTACCACCACACCCAGTCTCAATTGTCATCTCTTCCTGCCCCATGGATGTGGCCTGCAGGGCAGTCTTGGGGGTTGAACCCCAACCCCTGAACCTGCTTGCAGATGCTTTAATCCACTGAGCTGTTTGGCTGGCCCCGTTATTAGACATTTCTTACAGAAATGAAAATTCAGGGCTGGGAGATGGCTCAGTAGAATAAGTACTTGCCTGGCAGGTGCAAGGTCCTGAGTCAATCCACAAAAAAAAAAGAAATGAAAATTCACTCTTGGGGATGGCAATGCCATTTAAATCATATAGTAAAAATCGAATTATTATTCAAACCCAGAACCCTTATTCTTTACATTATACCACTCTGCCTTCAGTGAAGTTCTTTGCTATGGTGAAAGGTGAAAAGAACAAAGTCAGAGACCAAAACTATCTGATTTCTTTTTTTTTTTTTTTTTTGCGGAACCGGGGATTGAACTCAGGCCCTTGCACTTGCCAAGGAAGTGCTTATTCCACTGAGCCATCTCCCCGGCCCCCCTATCTAATTTTTTTTTTCATTTTTTTAAATTTTTATTTTTTTATGAATTTAGTATAGGGTCTCCAGTGTCTCAGTACACAGATAGGACTCATAGTGATCACATGTTTTCAGCCTCCCAAGCACTGGGATTAAGATGTGCACCACCATGCCCAATCTCAGTTGTGTCTCAGAACACCCCTGGGTTGGGGCTGGCCCCCCTATCTAATTTCAAGATGAATTATGCTATAGTAATTAAGACAGTATAATAAGGTTTTTTTTTTTTTTTTTTTTTTTTGGTGGAACCAGGGATTGAACTCAGGCACTTAAGCTTGCCAGGGAAGCTCTTATTCCACTGAGCCATCTCCCCAGCCCCTTACAATAAGTATTGATGTAAACATAGACCTATGGGAAAATAAATGTATGTAAACATGGCAAATTGATTTTTATTTATTTTATGTATCTAGTACAGGGACTACAGGGCCTCACTATGCAAATCATACTAGTAACGATCCTCCTGTTTCCATCCTCCCAAGTGCTGGGATTACAGGCACATACCACCACGCCCAGTCTCAGTCTATGCTGTTTCAGTGCACCTCAGGGGTGGGGCCAGCACAGTATGCAAGGATCGAACCCTGGTCCCTGCGCCTGGCTAAGCAGGCTCTTTAGTCTGCTGAACCATCTGGCCAGCCCGATTTTAATTTAAAACTTAATTTAACATTTTTCAATGCTGCGGATTGAACCTGATGCCTCATACATACGAAGCAGGTTCTCCTCCCTACCCCCTACCCCCTACCCCCTATTGGGGATTGAACTCAGGCCCTATTCTACTGAGCCATCTCCCCAGCGACTAAGCAGGTTCTTTTTTTTTGGCGGAACCAGGGATTAAACTCAGATCCTTGCGTTTGCCAGTCAAGCGCTTATCCTACTGAGCCATCTCCCTGGCCCTAAGCAGGTTCTTTACCGCTGAAATATATCCTCAACTAATTGAAATTGACAAGTAAAAATGATATGTATTTATTTTTAAAACTGTATATCTGTGGTTACGTGGTGTTTTAATATGTATAGTGGAGTAGCTGAGTCTAACATTTATTTCACTTTTTTTGTGTTAAGGATACTTAAAATCTGCTCTTAACAGGGACCGGGGACATGGCTCAATGGAATAAGCACTTCTATGGCAAGTGCAAGGGCCTGAGTTCAATCCCCGGTTCCGCAAAAAAAAAAAAAAAAAAAAAAAAAAAAAAAAAATCTGCTCTTAACTATTTTCTTTTTTTTTTTTGCTCTTAACTATTTTCAAATGTGTAATATATTGTTGTTAGCTACAGTTGCCATGATGTACTGTAGTTCTCTTGAACTTCTCATTCTGACTGAAGTTTTGCATCCTTTACCCAGTGTTTGTCTTCTCCTTTGTGCTTCACTTGTTCATCTCTGGTCCCCACCATGTATTTGTTCTGTGAGTTCCACCTCTTCACACCCCACTTGTAAGTGAGTTCATGCAATTGTTTTGTTTTTGTGCTTGCTTTATTTCACTAACTTAAGGTCCTCTAGTTTCATCCATGTTGTCCCAAATGACAGGGTTCCTTTTGGGGGCTGAGTGGTTCCCCATATGTACATACATCATGTTTTCCTTATCCAGTCCTTTGTTTGTGGACTTTTAGGTTGATTCCATTCCTTTACTGTTGTGAATAGTGAATGTCACAGTGCTAGTATTGCCAATGTATGATTCCATTTCCTTTGGCTACATACCAAATAAGGTTGTTAGATTGGGTGGGGAGAAAGGGACTGGATTTATTTATTTATTTTTGATGGTTTTTGTTTTTTTGAGAGAGGGTCTCACTATATAGTCCAAGCTGACCTTGAACTCATGGGTATTTCTCCTGCCTCAGTCTCCAAAGAGTGCTGGGATTATAGGTTCATCATCACACCTCACTAGATTTGTTTTTCTAGGAAGTTTCATACTGCTTTCCATAATAGTTATAGTAATTTATATCCTACCAGCAATACTGTATATCAGAGTTCCCTTTTCTGCACAACCTCGCCAGACTTATTTTTTTGTCTGTTTTAAAATAGGCATTTTCACTGTTGTGAGGTAATATTTTGTTTTAATTTTGCAATTCCCTAATAATTAGTAAACTTGAGTGTTTTCTTTATAATATGGGTGAAGCATTCATAATGTGGAAATATGAAGTCTGGCATGCTCTACCCTCTGAAACTTTAATACTGACATGATAGCACACATGGAAATTCCATACCATGAAATTTTTTCGTGTACATATTTATAGTATAGTCATAGACTATATTATGTTATGAAACATAAAGGATTTTGTGTTTTTTAAAAATTTATTTGGTTTATGTGTGTGTGTGTGTGTGTGTGTG
>NW_004524651.1:6424914-6434393 GCF_000260255.1 Octodon degus
TTTTGTATTTTAGGGAAGGGTCCATGGGGTGTTCAGGGTCTCACTACTAGACCAGATTCATAGTGATCCGCCTGTTTACAGCATCCCAAGAGCTGGGATTACGTAGGGATGTGCCACTATGCCCAGTCTCACATCCCTGTTCCGTTTAATGTAACAAAATACAACTGAATTTGTAGATCCATTGTTTGAGAGTTTGCCTGTACCATTGTTAGCTATATTTCATTGGTAAAATTTACATATTCCAAATTACAATTCATTGCATGTCTAGCACTAATCTAGCACTTAAAACTTTATTTATAATTACAGATGAAACTGTTAAAGATGGAGTGACTCTGTACCTGTTACAGTCCATCAATCAGCTGCTGCTCTCAGCTACAAAAGAGCGAATCAATTTCCTACCTCACTATGACACACTGGTTAAGAGTGGCATGTATGAATATTATGCAAGTGAAGGACAGAACCCTTTGCGTAAGTATTCAGTCATGCTGTAACACACTCCTCCTCTTCGTCCCCACTCACATGTTCCGTTCCTTCACATTTTAGAAATCTCTGTTTTAGTAAAATAACACTGTCTTGTTGTTTTGCAGTAGTGGGGATTGAGCCCAGGGCTAGCCAAGTCCTGTACCATTGAGCTGAATTTACACTTGTTAGGAGATCATGACATTTATTTTTGAGCTGCTTTTCTCAATTTTTTTTTTGTGTGTGTGTGTGTGTGTGTGTGTGTGTGTGTGGAACTGGGGATTGATCAGGTCCTTGTGCTTGCCAGGGAAGTGCTTATTCTACTGAGCCATCTCCCTGGCCCTCAGTTTTGGTTTTTTTTTTTTCAATTTTATTGTAATTTACTTTTTTTTTTTTTAAACTAAAATCATTTTTAGAGTAAAAATATTATGCTTCAAAGCTAACCTAGTAGTAGAAGTCATTCCTTTGAACACACAAAAGATCTTATACTTGTGTGCATTGCCATCTCATGTCTATTTTTGTCTTCTGACTTACTTTTCCTGGGCTCCTAGAAATCTCTCCCAGATATGAAAGTGATTTTTCTTTGTCTTTTTGAGACAGGGTCTCACTATAAAGTTCAGGTTGACTTTGAACTCACTATGTAGCTCAAGCTGGCCTTGAACTCACAGTGATACAACTGCACTGAGCCTCCTGAGTGCTGAGATTAAAGATGTGTGTCACCACGCCCAGCTATGAAAGTAACTTTTACCTTGTGTTTTGTTTTGTATTTTGAGATAAGTGTCTCACTTTGTAGCCTAGGCTGACCTTGAACTTGTGATCTTCCTGTCCAGATCTCTAAAGTGTTCAGATTGAAAGTATGTGCCACCACACCTACCTTGCAGATTTCAATGGTTGATTAATTAATTAGTTTCTGTTGTACTGGGACCATACTTATAGACTTCTATATGCTGGGCAAGTGCTCTAGCATTTGATCTGCTCTCCTAGCTTCTACTTTGCAAATTTATATAACTGAATGTACAAATAAGTTTGTATTGCTTTCTTCATGCCTTTATCATTTTCTTGTACCTTTACTGCTTGCCTTTTTCTGTCTTACGCTAGACCCAGAGGTGGTGAACCTATGGCACTCCTGCTGTAGCCAACTGTTACCATTTAAAGCTATAAAAGGCTTGCCATCACTGATAGACTGCCTGAGATCTTTATAAAGTGGTTGATTTGCCAGATCCTTTTTTGGGGCTCCCCTGCTCTTGTGCCTAGTAATAACAGTGCTGCTTACATGTTCATTATACACTTTCTTATTAAAATTTTTTTTTGGCGGGGGCACTGGGGAGATAGCTCAGTGGCATAAGTGCTTGTTTGGTAAGCACAAGGTCCTGAGTTCAATCCCTGGTACCAGAAAAGAATTTTTTTTTTCCTCAGCTGAGTATGGTGGCACATACATATAATTCCAGCAATCTGGAAGGCTGAGGCAAGAGGATTACAAGTTTATTCTAGCCTGGGAAACTTAGTCACTTGCAAAACTTCCTGAGCTGGGAAGATAGCTTAGTGGCATAAGCATCTGCCTGGAAAAACCTCTTGGAGATATAGTCCTGTGAAGACCCTGGATTCAATCCCCAGGGCTTGGGGTGGGGGTGGAGTCTCATTATATGTGTATTCATATTTGTAGGTAATTATAAACATATATGTATATATATGTAAAACGAATTGGATTTTTTTCTTTTTTTTTTTTTTTTTGTATTTAGGACAATGTCTATAGGGCCTACAGGGTCTCGCTACGTAGATTGGACTCATATCAGTCCTCCTGTTTACAGCCTTCCAAGTGCTGGGATTACAGGTGTGCACCACCACACCCAGTCAGTCTCAATGTGCTCTAGGGGTGAGGCCAGCACAACAGGCTGGGGGGATTGAACCTCTGGCCCCTGTGTCTGCCTAAGCAGGCACTTTAATCCACTGAGCTATTTGACCGGCCTACCACTTTAGATTTTTTTTTTTTTTTAAATTTTATTTATTTGTGTGTGTGTTTGTGTGTGTGGCGAGCTCAGCCCACCAGGGGGCGCGGCTGGCTGGCATGTGGTGCTAGGGGATTGAACCACGGTCCCTGTGCTTTAACTAAGCTTGTTCTAAGTAGGTGCTTTAGACCACTGAGCCATCTCACCAGCCCCCACTTTAGATTTTTAAATTTTATTTGATTTTTAAAATGATTTTATATGATACATACTTCATTAACCTACTTTTTGCTTGAAAATAAAGCAAATATATATGTGTCTATTTTATATATATGCATATAAGTTTAGATAATGTAATTTATTTGAACAGTTCTATTAGATAGTAAGATTGAAGTATCTCAAGGTTTGGTTTCTTTTTTACATCAAATCCAGTTAGATTTGGTGATCAGTCTTATGGCTCTAGATAGCATCTTTGTAAGTACGATTTTTCAAGTGGTTATATTTAGTTAAAGATTAGCAATACCACAACCAAGACTTTCCTCCTGAATTCCATTGTTCAAAAATGGAAGTGCTGGAGATTGAAGCTAGCCCTGTATTTGTACGGGGCAAGCACTTTGCACTGTATGCTGCATGAGTTCCAGTTCTGTCCCCCAGCTGCCCCCATGGCACCTACACTATGACATATAACACAGGAACCCTCTATCCTATACTACACAATTTCCCCATCTGAGTTTGTCATTATTCAGCCTTCCATATGCCTTCTAATTGCTTAGGCCAAAAATCAATTTTCGCTACTTTTATTGCTCCCACCTGGTCTGAGGCAGCAGGATCTCTCTCTCCTGTATTACACAGTGACTTCTTAACTGGTCTTTCTCTCTTTTGACATTCTTATTCATATCAGGTTTTTTTTTTGTTGTTGTTATTTTTTTAATGTATTTGGTTGTTACAGTCTCACTACGAAGCAGGGACTCATAATGATCTTCCTGTTTTCAACCTCCCCTGCGCTGGGATTATAGGTGTGCGCCACTTGGCCTGGACTCTGTGGCCAGCTCAGCCTGCCCTGGGGGCAGAGCTGTTGCAGCACGTGGTGCCAGGATCGAACCTTGGTCCCTGTGCTTGTCTAAGCAGGCACTTTAGTCCACTGAGCTATCTTGCCAGCCCCCATATCAAATTTAAGTGGGCAGGTTGTGTCATTGTGGTGAAAGTACTTTATTTTACTATTCATTGTAGACTTATAGTTTAATTACCTTCCAGTTTTGTTGTTTCAGTTTTTATTTCCATCATGTGAATAAGCAGAAAATACCCATTTTTAACTTTTTTTTTTTTTTTTTTTGGTGGAACTGGGAATTGAACTCAGGCCCTTGTGCTTGCCATGCAAGCACTTATTCTACTGAGCTATCTCTCTGGCCCCCCATTTTTAACTCTTGCTTTGATTTCCTTGAGTTTAGATGTTTTCCTGCTTCGTGTTCTTGACTATTCAGATGCTATTTCTTCACTGTCTCAGTGATCTTTTCTTTCTTTCTTTTTTTTTTCTTTTGTACTTTCCTCTTAGCCAACAGATTAAGTTCTATTATATCTCTATCAATGAAGCACAAAGCTTTATACTTAGCTTGCTTTAGTCACTTAGTTAAAGACAGTATCTGCTCCATAAAACTATATAACCCCAAGTTCATTGAACTTGGTTTGTCATCACAACATTAAATCTAAAACTGAAGTTTTCTTTCTTCCCTTTCATATTTTCTCTTCAATTTAGGAAATATCATTTATCCAGTTTTTTAGAGGCAGAATGCTCAGATTTCTTTATTAAAATTAGATACTATGTTCATATTTTTTTTCTTCTCTTAACTAAGTCTCTTTTCCTCACATTTCCTACATTATCTTTTTTTCGTTTTTCTGGAGCTATTGATCTTAACCAGAATACTTGCTTTGTGGTAACTTTATTGTAATTAGTTTATAAATATAGTCTGTTAGTGTTCAAAGTGATTGGAATTGTTTGTTGGAGTGGTATGATGTAAACTAATTATAACTTTAGTTGGGTTACACAGCTACAGAATTAATACATAAATTTAATATGTTTCCCCTTTAACATAAGGGAATAAAAAATGAAAAAGGGTTAAGTAGAGATCTTAAAGAAAGGAGAGTATAAGTACCGAGCCACTGACAGTTTTTATTTTTTTTGAAATGGGGTCTTGCTATGTAGTTCATGATAGCTTTGATCTTACCGTATAGCCCAGGCTGTCTTCAAACTGGCATCGATCCTCCTGTCTGAGCCTCTTAGTGCTGGGATTACAGGTGTGCGTCACCACACCTGGCAGTAAATTGAATATTAAATTCAATTTATGAGAAGGGAATCAGTATTTGTGTCAGTTATGAATACATGTTCTACCATTTGACAAGCTTCTCTTGTTCTTTAAAATGCTTTTTCTCAATACTCATGTCATACTTTCAGTTATGTGTTTACCTGTGTGTCTTTAAGTGTATTTAGTTTGATTTGTGCATGGAGTAATTATATACCACAGACTACTGTTTGATTCTCTGGCTATGGTCTTTTGTTTGTCTTGTCTCTTTATGGCTTTAAAGTCTTGAAGTAGGAATCCTGGGGCTGGCTTAGGTTGTCTAGTGCCATACAACTACTAGTTGATGACTTTTTTTTTGCGGAACCAAGGATTGAACGCAGATCCTTGCGCTTGCCAGGGAAGCACTTATTCTACTGAGCCATCTCTCCAGTCCTAGATGATGACTGATTTTTTATATTGGTTGTGATTGGTGATGATGCCTGTGTTGTATATTGTATCATTAGGATCAGGATAATACTTTAATTCTAGTTCTTTGGAAATTTAGAGTGCTGGCTTTAAGATATATCAGAGGTTCTTTAACTTTGAGCTTTTATGTGAATTATTTGGGAGGGAAAAGTTAAGCAGTAATGTTTTCTCAATCTCTTCCAGCATTTGCTCTTGCGGAATTAATTGACAATTCATTGTCTGCAACTTCTCGTAATGTTGGTATTAGAAGAATACAGATCAAATTGGTAAGAAAATAATACATTAAGAATTTCCATTTTTCTAATATAATTTAAACAGAGAAAAATTAGGAAAGAAGGAAAAAGTAGAAATAATTGTTTGATGTCTCTTCATCTATTGAAGTTTTTCACTGATCCTCTTACCGCCACCCCTAGTATTCAGGATTGAAACCAGGGCATTTTCACTGAGCTATGTCAAAGTCCTGTTTTATTTTTATTTTGAGACAGGATTCTGCTGAGTTGCCCAGTATAGGCTTGAACTTGTTACCCTTCTGCCTCATCCTCCTAAAATGCTGGGATTACAGTTGCACACCACCACACCTGGCTTGACAGGTTCTTTTTTTCTATGCATATGTGTGTATATATGTATGTTTACATTTGTTCTTTTTGTGATCTTTTACTTACATTGTATACATTTGACACACAAACATTTTGCAATATAATACCCCAGTTTTGCAGAGTGATTCATTGGATGTGAGTTAACATAATCAGTCTTGTGTTACTGACAGATTTTTAAAATATATTTTTGCCATTAGAAGCAGTGCTGAAGTGATGACTATTGCCTGTATGACTGTACAGATCTCTGATTATTTTCTTAAGTTTAGAAGAATGGAATTTCTGAT
Source organism: Octodon degus (assembly GCF_000260255.1). Taxonomy (NCBI): domain Eukaryota; kingdom Metazoa; phylum Chordata; class Mammalia; order Rodentia; family Octodontidae; genus Octodon; species Octodon degus. The sequence continues at coordinate 6,430,959 of NW_004524651.1, forward strand.
TTAAATGATGACGCATTCTAAGGCTATGAGTAGGTAGATCTTCATGAAGTATCTTCCAGAATATTGTATAACTTTGTATTAGTATCAGCAATGTATGAATGAGCCTATTAAATCACTTTTTATATATGTGACTTTTCACATTTGAAATACTGATTCTTTTTTTTTTCCTGTCTTTTGAACTCACTTTGTTTCATAGCTTTTTGATGAGACACAAGGAAAACCTGCGGTTGCAGTGATGGATAATGGAAGAGGAATGACCTCTAAACAGCTTAACAATTGGGCCGTGTATAGGTTGTCAAAATTTACAAGACAAGGTGACTTTGAAAGGTTAGAGAATCTTACTTTTGTATGAATAGCTGTTTTTTTTTTTTTTTTTTTTCCGGAACCAGGGATTGGACTCAGGCTCTTGCGCTTGCCAGGGAAGCACTTATTCCACTGAGACATCTCCCCGGCCTGTAGCTGTGTATTTTAAAAAGGATGAAAATTCTGGTCTGTTGTTAGATATACATGATACATTGGAGATTTTACTGTTTTCAGCCTGTTTAGTTGGGATGTTCTGTGATAACATTTTTATGGTCAGCATACAGAAATAGAACCACCTCATGTTGTACCTTTTCATTGAAGGGTTCTTTTTGTTATTTCCAGAGGTATGTCGTTCTGTTGATATGTTGTGTACCTTAGAGCATTCTTCCTTTCCATACAAACTTAAGGGTAAGAAAAACTATGTAGTGCAGTAGAAGAGTTTTAATGAGGGCTTAGATCATTTCATGTCACTTACAAATATAGTACTGTGCACTCACTATTTTTCTACTTTAAGGGCTGTGTTTTAAAAAAATATCAGTTATTAGTGAGTAGAATTCAGTACCGAGGTTTGTATCAAAATATACTTACAGAAAATATCCTGAGACATCATAGGGAGCTTAAAATAAGCTAAAAGCTGTTGGGGATACATACACAGGTTTATGTATGTGTGGCTTTAGCAGAACACTAGCAAGAAAATCTTTGACCTACAAGATTTCATATTTTAAGCTGTGATGTGTATTTCAGGTAGTGTTCATAGGAAGAATCTATTGGCATTCTTGCTTTGTAATTAGAGTTCATAACCTGTTTCACTCTTTTATCAAGTTACACATTTAAGTTCAATCTCAGTGATATGTTAGTATAACTATATTAAATTATTAGTAGCATATATACTTGCTCAACCTAATTTCAGCACCTTTAGAATTTTCATCAAACTCATCTTGCAGTGTGTCTTTTTTGGGGACAGCAGGGTTGCTTACAAGCCAAACCCAGTGTCTCCTGTTGCTGGGCAAGCACTCTACCCTCAACTTGCCCCCACCTCCCCAGTGCCATTCTGAGTGGTAGTCCAGGGAAGAACAAGAATCTTGGTGGCGTTTGGCCTGGTTTGAATTCTAGCTTGGCTACCTACTAGTTGTTTGACATTGGTCAAGTACTTTACTTCTCTGTGGCTCTATCTTACTTTTCTCTCATTGCTGCAAAAAATTACCTGACACCCACAATTGAGAAAGGGAAGGTTTATTTAGCTCAGTTTGTGCAGGTTTCAGTCTGTACTGGGCAGGCTCCAAAACAGGGTGGCACGTGAGGGAGGGCAGCAGCTCATGGCAGTGGAAAACAGCAAGAGCAAGAGGAGGAAAAAGGAAAGAGCAAGAGCAAGGCTTTTTCCCTCCCTTATATTGCATTCAGGCTATGCACTGCAGGGCAGGTGTTATGGTTTGTATCTAGTTGTCCCTCCAAAGCCTCATGTAGGTCATGGGGCAGATGCAGCTGGAGGAGCAGTGAGTAGCTTGAGGGGCGGGGCCAGAGAGGCCGGAACAATTAAACTGGCCAGCCTGTGCTTTCTCAGAGGTGTGGAGAGGGTCATCCTGGACATGGTAGTGCCCCACTTCTCCTCCAATGTCTTGAAACCGCCAGTAACTGTGACCTAAATAAACCTTTCCTTCCCTCATTTTGAGTGTCAGGTATTTGTCCCAGCAACGAGAGAAGAGTAACTAGTACAGCAGGTGTAGCACTCACATCCATGATCCCAGTGTTGAACTATGAATTAGTCAAAAAGTCTAGAAGCCCACAACCTTGACTGCATGAAGCTTTGGGGGGAATATCTACACACAAACCGTAACAGGCCCAATTTACTTGTGAAGTAGAGAAAACTCCCCAGAGGTTTTGTAAATAGGCTATGTATAAAAATCCTTAGAGTAGAGCCCATCATAGTGAACAGGTAGTTAGGACAAGCTATCATATTTTTTTGGGTTTTTTTTTTTTTTCAGAACCGGGGTTTGAACTCAGGCCCTTGAGCTTGCCAGGGAAGCTCTTATTCCACTGAGCTATCTCCCCAGCCCCCTATCATATTTTTTTATTCTTGGTCTCAGACTTTTCTACAGCCAGTGTTTTTCACCATTTTCATTTTCAGTATTTTATAAATACTGTCACAGTATTTATAAGTAGCCAGAGAGAAGGTAAAGACCATTGGGTTTTGTTTTGTTTTTGTGTGTTTTTTTTTTAATGTGAAGATAGGATTTGACATTTGATCAGAGTATTAGGCAGAAGGGAAAGGAAAACAGATGGTAAATTAGGCAGAAGTTCAGGAAAATATCAAAGTTAATTGGGAAGAATAGAAAGATTTTATTTTCTTTTTTTACAGTTTATCACAATTCAATCTTCACTGGATTCCTGAGATATTGTTTGGGTTTTCTCTAGATCTTTTTTTCTTTTTAAATACTGTATGTAAGTATTATGTATGTATATGTATATATGTATTTAATTCAGCTATGCAACTTGAATTCATAATGATATTCCTGTCTCAGCCCCCCAGTGCTGGGATACAAGCATGTGCCACCATGCCTGATTTTGGTGGCCTGCACGGGCACACCCAGGGTTCTGGAGCTGACCCAGTGCGCTTGCCAGGAAGTCACTTAGACCTCCAAGCTGTCTCCCCAGCCTTTCTCTAGATTTTAACACAGACTTTTACTTAATTTCTTTTGGTGGAGCTGGAGACTGAACCGGGGCCTTATGGATTGTAGCAACCCAAACTTTACATGTTGGGGAAATGTTAATATCTGATAAGACTTGCTGTTGCTGGTTTTAATCCTAGTTTTATAGGGCCTCACTTTATTTTTTTATATGTTGGTACTGGGGATTGAACTCAGGACCTTTTGCTTGCTAGGCAGGCACTTACACCACTGAGCCATCTCTCTGGCCCTAGAATCTCACTTTATAATCCCAGGATTTGGAATACCAAGTCAGGGGCAATTTGAGTTTGAGGCCACTATAGCTTACATATGGAGACTGTGTCTCAGAACACTGAAAAATAAAAGAAAAAGTTTATGCCATGGCATGCTATGGAAAAAGAAGAAATAGACAGCTTGGAGTATAGGTCAGCTATAAGTTTTACATTACATTAAATTTTTTTTTTTTTTT
>NW_004524651.1:6434493-6439069 GCF_000260255.1 Octodon degus
ATGTGGTGCTGGGGGATTGAACCGCAGTCCCGTGCTTTGCTGAGCTTGTTCTAAGTAGGTGTTTTAGACCACTGAGCCATCTCACCAGCCCCTGTAACACTATTTTAAACTATACCTTATGTTAAGATGATTTTGCTCAGGGCTGGGGCTGTAGCTCAGCAGTATAACAACTGCCGGATGAGTGCAAGGCCAGGGATTGAATTCCTGATGATTTTGCTCAACTACAGATCAATACACATCTTCACAGTCCATTTAACTTAATTATGCTAAAGATTTCAGTTTTTAAAATTTATACATGAAATTTGTGTGTGTTACCCAGAAATATTAATGGAATAAGAATTTGGTGATCAAACTCAGGACCTTGCGTGTGCTAAGCGGTCATTTATGTTGTTGAGCTATCTCCCTGGCTGGAACAAGAATTTGAAAAGAAAAAATTTTACCATGTTTTTGATATGAGTGTTCCAGAGTGGAACATGACTGATAAAAGAATTAAGGTAGGCAGGGCTAAGCTATGTTCAGTGGGTGGGGTCTGTGTAATGCATTTTGTAGTGAATATTTTTAATTTATGGGTTTATTAGAAGTAATCCCATTATAGAGGAACATCTGTACAGTTTTTGCTAGGCAAAATCATATCAGGATAATAACACAATTGTGAATGTTTGAAGAAGGAATAAAGTGTTGGTTTGTCCACTCTTGAAGAAAAATGGAGGGACCATAGATATAGCTCAGCAGCTCAGGGTTTGCCTGGCAAGTGCAAGATCCTGAGTTCGATTACCAGTACCAAAAACAAACAGACAAAAAAAGATATATAGAAAGCTGGTGTGTTGACACATACTTGTAAGTCAAGTACTTGGGAGGCTGACACAAAGTACGTAACAAGACCCTGTCTCAAAAAATAAAATATGATGTGTTGATAGAAGGTGTCCATGAAATGAGTGACAAGCTAGATGAAAATCCTAGCAATTTTCCTTGAACAATCTTCCAAGAAATCCCCGGCCAGCCATGTCAGCCCTGCCCCCAGGTGCACTGAGACTGGGCATGGTGTCGCGGGCCTGTAATCGCAGCGCTCGGGAGGCTGAAAAACAGGAAGGATCTCTACAAGTCCGAACTGTGTATCAAGACCCTGTAGACCCAGAGTGTGTGTGTGTGTGTATGTGTGTGTGTGTGTGTGTGTGTGTGTGTGTGTGTGTAAAATGTAAAATCTTCCAAGAAAACTCAAAAAGCAATAGATTTTTGGGGAGAGATTTTATGGGATAAGTAGCACTGACTTTTTTTTTTTAATCATTTATTTATTTATTTTTACATTTATTTATTGTGTGTGTGTGTGTTTGTGTGTGTGTGTGTGTGTATGGCCAGCTCAGCCCACAAGGGGGCGGGGCTGGCTGGCATGTGGTGCTGGGGGATGAACCGCGGTCCCTTTGCTTTGCCAAGCTTGTTCCAAGTAGGTGCTTTAGACCACTGAGCCATCTCTCCAGCCCAATAGCACTGACTTTTAAATAATTTGCAGGTGATTTTCCAATAACTATACATAAATATGTTTTTTGCAGGATATGTAAGCATAAGATCTAACAATTGTGATAGTGTAGAATTTATTAAAAAGCAGTAATTAACTTAAGAACCAATAGATAACCATGTGTGGTGGTATGTATTGTGATCCCAACACTGGATCATCACAAGTTTGAGCCTAGCCTGGGCAATTTTACAAGAACTTGTCTAAATAAATAAATGAATGAGTGAATAAAAAGGGCTGGGGATGTAGCTCAATGAGAAGGCTATAGGCTCAATACTTACTACAGCTGGCAGACAAAAACTTAACTGTTCCATTTGCATAGAAACCTAATACATATTTATAAGATCAACCGTGGTAGTGGTGCATGCTTGTAATCCTAGCTACTTAGGAAGCTGAGGCACGAGAATCAAAAGATTGAGGCAATAAGAAGGTCCTGTCCCCACTCCACCCTTCTCTAAATCTGTAAGATCAATTTCTGTGTCTGCTAAACAAATAAAATCTTATCCCCATTTAGTTTGTATCCAAAGCTTCATTCTCTAGTGTAGAATTATATAATATATGAGTACTGAAGTATGCCAAATTGTTTTCTTATTTATTTATTTATTTATTTATTTATTTTTTTGTGGAACCGGGGATTGATCTCAGACTCTTGCGCTTGCCCAAATTGTTTTCTAATATGATTGTACAGTACTAATCCTGTCAGCAATTTGTAGGCTTCTGATTCCTTAATGGAACTAACCTTTAAAGGATCAGCATTTAAAATTTTGTTTATCGTTTTTGTTTGTTTGTTTGTTTGGCAGAACCAGGGATTGAACTCAAGCCCTTGTGCTTGTAGGCAAATGCTTGTTCTACTGAGCCATCTCCCTGGCCCCAAAATTTTGTTTATCTGATGGGTTGATATCAAATTATTTTAATGTCTTAGAAAACTAGTGGAGGAATGCTTGTGTTTCTTGTCTTTTTCCTGTAACAGATAATATGGGCGCGCCCCCTCCCCCTCCAGTATACTTAAGTTTCTTAGTTGCCCAGGTAACAGTTCCTGTTCCAGTTCTGGTTGTTCCCCTCTCTTAGAAAAAGCTGGTCACTGTGATGCATAGCTGGTCACTATGATCCGCTTTATATAAGTCAACCCCCAATTGAAAGTCAGTAGGTGCTTGTACTTCTTGCTTGCTTATCCCATATAAGCCCTAGACCACCAGACATCAGGGCCTGATATTCTGGGAATGGTCCCCATCAGTGCATCCCCATCAGTACATCATAAATAAATCTGCTTCTAAATCCTGGTTGTCATTTTGTTGTTTCTGCTTGCCTTGTATCCCTTAATGGCTTTCAAGATTCACCTTTTCAGGGCCATAGCTCAGAGGATTAAAGCACCTGGTACAGGGGCCAGGGTGGGCTTGCCATGCTGGCCCTGCCCCCAGGGTGGCAATTGAGACTGGGCGTGGTGGCACAGCCACCTGTATTCCCTAAAAAATAAAAAATAAAAATGAAAAGATTTGTCTTTTCAGAAATCCTTTCTGAGGGCCGATGGTATAGCTCAGCGGACTAAGTGCTTGCTTAGGCAAGCACAGGGGCCAGAGTTGGGTCCCTGGCTTCTGCATGCTGTGCCAGCCCTGTCCCTGGGTGTGCTGAGCCACAATGGAGTCCCAGGTGTTGTGGTGTGTGCCTATAATCCCAGCACTAGGGAAGCAGAAATCAGGAGGATCACTAGGAGTCTGGGCTTTGTTAGCGAGACCCTGCACAAAAAAAAAAAAAAAAAAGAACAAAACAAAACAAAAAAACAACCACCTAGAAATCCTTTCCAACCTTTTCAAATCCTTTCCAATATTGTTGGGGCCTCTGTTTTGGTTTGTGTCTGGATGTTCCCCCAAAACCTCATGTACTTTAAATGTAGCTTTTTGGGGGGCAGCTGAATCTAGAGTTTGTAATTGATTCATAGTCAATGCTGTGATTATGGGTAAATTGATTGCTGGATGAGTCCATTGATTGGATTACCACCACCCTATTTTCAAAGTATGCATAAGATAAAAAGGGCAGCAAGAGGCTTGTTTTTCACATCCTCTCTTCCACTGCTACCAACGGTTGCTCCTTGGCCCCATGACAGAATTCTTTAAACATCTAATTGCTTTTATCAACTAGTGCTGTGTGGTTATCCTGGAATACAGTTGGTAGAGGAAAGACAAGATAGATGACTTTGCTCTTTAAATTTGTCAGTATTCAGTACACTAGTTAATTCCAGAACTGATCAAAAGGGTATCGGTATTGAAGATTTGGGTATCATTGGTCTAGTTTTTCCCAAGTGGGAAATGGGCTCTAGATTAGCTAGTTTGTACCTGAAACAGAAACCTCTTCTGACTGTAAATTGTTGTATTGTTTCATTTTAGAAAAAGTATGTCTTTTTAATTTAAATGAGAGCATTGGGGCTGGCAGGAAAGCTCAGCAGGCTAGTTCAGCCTGCTTAGGCAAGTTTCTGTAGTTCGATCCCCAGCACCACATACCGTGCCAGCCCCACCCCTGGGTGCACACTGAGCCAGCCAGCATCTGAACGTAATGTCCCAGCACTGGAGAGGCTGGAAGCACAAGGATCACCATGAGTCTGGGCTGTGTAGTGAGACCCTGCAATAACCAAATACATTAAAATAAAGTTTTTAAAAAAGAGAGTTGGGGAGATAGCTCAGTGGTTTAAGTACCTGCTTGGCAAGCACAAGGACTCGGTGGTACACACTTGTAATCCCTACACTGGGGAGGCTGAGACAGGAGGATCACTATGAGTCCAAGCTGTATAGCGAGACCCTGTACCAAATAAATAAATCTTTATTTATTTATTTATTTTTTGCGGAACCGTGGATTGAACTCAGGCTCTTGTGCTTGCCAGGGAAGAGCATATTCCACGGAACCATCTCCCTGGCCCTAATAAATCTTAATTTAAATGAGAATGTCAACTTGCTTTTCTGTTCCATTTCTTTTTTTTTTTTTTCAAAATTTTATTGATAAACAGATAGCAATGAGACAGTTTCAAATCAAATTGGAAGTACAGTTTCAACAAATAATACACTGCATATATTCTTC
>NW_004524651.1:6443691-6444898 GCF_000260255.1 Octodon degus
AATTAATTAATTTATTTGGCGGAACCAGTGATTGAACGCAGGCCCTTGCGCTTGCCAGCGAAGCGCTTATTCCACTGAGCCATCTTCCCAGCCCCTAAACTTAATCTTTTAAAAAAAAATTTTTTTAGGCTTTTTTTTCATTTCACATTGAGTATTTTGTGTGTAGGTGATTATATTTTATCTTTTGTCTTACCTGCAACTTTTATTGTTTTATTGGTAACTATGATTGTTTAACATAGTACATCAAGCAGTACTATTCTCCTTTACATATTTTACATGTTATACTAGCATATTTTTTATGTTTTTGTTTTTATACATTTTACTTTTACATATGTTATAAAAAGCAAAGCATGTCTTTGTTGTTTTGCTTTAGCTGACTCTAAGAAGTTTCTCAATTTCTTGATTTCAGATTTATATTCCAGTGACATACCATGCTATCATCTTTTAAACCAATCTTTTTTAAAAAATGTGGTAGGATGAAATTCACCATTTTAACCATTTTTAAAAGTACAGTGCCATGGCATTAATTACTTTTGTAGTGTTTTGCAGCTTGTACTATTAGATATTTCCAAAAACGTTTGCCTCTCCAGCGACAGATGAGAAGTCTGCATTCTCTCTAAATAGTGACTCCCAACTCTTCCTCTTAGTAACAATAATCCTACCTTTTATCTCAATGAAGTTTCCTTTTCCTGGCACTACCTTTTTGTGGAATTATATGGTGACTGGCCTTTTGTGTCTAATTTATCTCTACGAGACTCATTGCTGTTGTGTTCATCATATATCACAGCTGCACTCCTGGATGTGGGTGAAATAATTTGCAATGTCCCGCCACGTTGTATTTGAAGACGCCTACTTATAAGTTAATGGAGTCTACCTCTTGTTCATTATAATAATGTTGCCATGAGCATTGATACCCTACGTTTATGTTTATCCTTTTAGGATCTGCTTTCATTCCTCTATGTTGATCTGTCTTGTATCATCTTCTTTCCTGAAGATTTTCCTTTAACTTTTTTTTTTTTTTTTTGCGGAACCGGGGATTGAACTCAGGCCCTTGCACTTGCCAGAGAAGCGCTTATTCCACTCTACATCATCTCCCCGGCCCCACCTTTAACATTTTTTATACCTTGGGTCTCCTCTTGATTTTTTTCAGCTTTTTGCGTTTAATAAAATCAAGATTTCTTTCCACCACCTTTTTTTTTTTTTTTTT
>NW_004524651.1:6446623-6447649 GCF_000260255.1 Octodon degus
CACACACACACACACACACACACAAATAAATAAAGTTTTTTAAAAAGATGAATTTAGAAATCTAACCATATACAGCATTGTAGCATGACAGTCCTGTGACATTTTTTTCTTCTTGTGTCTTTTTATTACCCATTTAAAAAAACAAAAACAAAAACAGCTTTTGCTTGTGAGACAGTATGGTAATAATTGGTATGTCATGACAAGAAGCACATATTTAGAAGACCAGAATGTCAGGCATTCGAAGCGTGACCCTTCTATTACACATTGCTATCTTCAGTGTATTTGCTTGGTTCACAGGTATCAGCATGTAGAGTTAGTCAGGGTGAGAATTCTACCAATTCACTGCTAGTTTCAGAAACCAGCTGATGTTTCTCAGGATCATTGCCTTGACCATCTTGTGCATATAAATGTATGGTTTGTCCCTGTCCTGTTTCCCAGCTTTTCTTCTAACCCCTCTCCTCATTGTCCAATTCTCAAGTTCTCGCTTTCCTTTTAATTGTGTTATACCTTTCTATTTGTATTTCTTCTTTTGAGTTCTTGTAGTAGGGAGACTATACAATATTTACATCTGTGGGTCTGGTTTATTTCACTTATGAGTATATCTTCAAGTGGCATCCACTTCAATATAAAGTCTTCAAGTTTATCATTCTTTATAGTTGCGTAATACTTCACTGTATGAAAATACCACATCTTTTTCATCCATTCCTCATGTGACGGGCATCTTGGTTGTTTCCAAGAATTGGCTATTACAAATTGTGCTGCTATAAACATAGGTACACATATGTTACTATGATAGGACATTTTCAGTCCCTCTGGGAAAATTCCCAGTAGGGGGAGAGCTGGTTTAAATGGGATTTCCAGTCTTAGTTTCTTAAGGAGTCTCCCCACTGATTTCCATAATGGTTGCACCGGTCTACATTCTCACCAGCAGTGGAGAAGGGTTCCTTTTTCCCCACAGCTTCTCCAACATTTGTTGTTGGTTGATTTCTTTATGATAGCTATTCTTTCTGGGGTGAGATGGTATCT
>NW_004524651.1:6450669-6451214 GCF_000260255.1 Octodon degus
CCTGCTATGCTACTGAATTTCTGTATTAATTCTAATAGCTTCTTGGTGGAGTTTTTTGGGTCTTCCAAGTAAAGTATCATGTCATCTGCAAATAACGATAATTTAACTTCTTCTTTACCTATTCTTACTCCTTTTATTTCTTTCTCTTGTCTAATGGCTCTACGCAATGATTCCAGAACAAAATTGAATAGGAATGGTGATAGAGGACATCCTTGTCTTGTACCAGATCGAAGAGTAAAAGATGGCAGTTTTTCCCCATTTAGAATTATTTTAGCCGTTTGGTTTTCTGCTTTTACCAGATTGAAATAGAGGCCATCTATTCCAATTTTCTGTAGGACTTTGAACATGAATGAGTGTTGGACTTTGTCAAAATCCTTTTCTGCATCAATGGATATGATCATGTGGGTTTTAGTTTTCGCTCTATTGATACAGTGTATTACATTTATAGAGCTTCGAATATTGAAGCATCCTTGCATCCCTGGGATGAATCCTACCTGGTCATGGTGTATGATCTTCTTGATGATTTGCTGTATTCTATTTGCTAG
>NW_004524651.1:6451723-6452977 GCF_000260255.1 Octodon degus
TTAATCGATTTTATTTAATCTTTCAAAGAACCAGCTTTTTGCTTTTTTAATTCTTTGAATTGTTTTCTTCGTCTCAGTTGAATTAATTTCTGCTCTAATCTTTATGATTTCTTCCCATCCTTGTGCTCTGGGTTTGGTTTGCTCTTTTTTAGTTGTTGAGGGTGCAGCATTAGGGTATTTATTTGTTCCCTTTCTGTTTTCCTAATGTGTGAGTTCACAGCTATGAATTTCCCTCTGAGAACTACTTTCATCGTATCCCATAAATTACAATAAGTTATACTTGAATTTTCATTGAATTGTAGATATTGTTGAATTTCTTGTTTAATTTCATCTGTGACCCATTGGTTGCTGAGTAGGGCATCATTTAATTTTCATGTATTTAAGGGTTTTTTCTGGTTTCTTTTGTCATTTATTTCCAGTTTCATTGCAGTGTGGTCACATAATGTGCATGGGATAATTTCTGTTTTCTTGCATATACTTAAGCATGACCTATGTACCCGTATGTGGTCCATTTTAGAAAATAACCCATGTGCAGCTGAGAATAATGTGTATTCAGCTGTGTTTGTGTGGAACACTCTGTGTATGTCCACGAAGTCCATTTATTTCAAGCTCTGGTTGAGTTCTGTTATTTCTTTGCTAAGTCTTTGTCTGGTTGATCTATCTTTTGGGGATAAGGAGGTATTAAGGTCTCTTATTAAGATTATAGTAATGCATATTAGATTTTTCATGTCTAGTAAGAGTTGCTTTATAGCTTTTCCGCCTGCTCCCCTCTCCCCCCGAGCGCCGCTCTGGCTGTACCGCGCTCACTCTGAGCTCCTGCTAAGCTTGTCCGGCCGCCACCTCCCTCAGCCACTGTCATGATTATCTCTTGGGACCTCATCAGCCACGATTGGATGTTTTCTGACATTTACAAGATCCAGGAGATTGGGGGCGGGCTGTGCCTGGAGGTGGAGGGCAAGATGGTCAGTAGAACGGAGGGTGCCATTGACAACGCGCTCATTGGTGGCAGTACCTCCGCTGAAGGCCCAGAGGGCAAAGACACTGAAAGCACAGTAGTGACTGGTGTAGATATTGTAATGAACCATGACTTGCAGGAAACCAGCTTCTCAAAAGAGGCCTACAAGAAATACATCAAAGATTATATAAAATCGGGCTGGTGAGATGGCTCAGGGGTCTAAAGCACCTACTTAGAACAAAGCACAGGGACCACGGTTCAATCCCCCAGCACCACATGCCAGCCAGCCCCGCCCCCCT
>NW_004524651.1:6453203-6455353 GCF_000260255.1 Octodon degus
GTTTATGACGGGGGCTGCAGAGCAAATTAAGCACATCTTTGCTAATTTCAAAAACTATCAGTTCTTTATTGGTGCAAACATGAATCTAGATGGCTTGGTTGTTCTCTTGGACTACCATGAGGATGGTGTGACCCCATTTATGATTTTCTTTAAGGATGGTTTAGAATTGGAAAAATTTGGGGGCAGGGAGATGGCTCAGTAGAATAAGCGCTTCCCTGGCAAGCACAAGGGCCTGAGTTCAATCCCCGGTTCCGCCAAAAAAGAAGAAATGGAAAAATGTTAATGGATTTGATGGTAACCTTGTTTTATCACTTGTCATAACTGGCTGCTGCTTGTCATCTACACAACAGCAGGATTTTAGACAAATGGGACTGGTGTCATCTTGAATGCTTCGTTTATTTTGATCGTGATTTATTTGGAGTGGAGGCATTGTTTTTTAGGGAAAAAACATGTCATGTAGGTTGTCTAAAAATAAAGTGCCTTCAAACTCATTTGTGAGAATGCCTCTTAGTTTAATACATATCTAAACTAAGTCCATTGGTAGTGCTCATAGAGAAGATAGAACCTGGTCAGAGAACACTGCTAAAAAGCATAAGACTGTCTGCAAATAACTTCTGCAGTAGAACTACTTCTGAGACTGTAATATAAAACAAGAATCAAAGTTTTAATTCTGAGTTGCAGAGAAGGGAAAGAGGCTATGTTCATAGCAGTGCCAACATTTGAAGAGGAGCCTTACATATTTCATCACCTACAATGGAAGTAGTTAACCCTGGAAGAGATTACCAAAAGAACAGAAAGACTTAACTCAGTTGGAAGCAAAAAAAAAAAAAAGATTTGATTTATGTAGTTGGGTGTTCCCATGTTTGGTGCATACATATTCATGTGTTACCTCTTCCTCTTGAATTTTTCCCCTAACCAGTATATAGTGGCCTTCTTTATTTTCTCTTGATCATTGTTGGTTTGAAGTTGAGACTGTCTGAGAATAGTATTGCTACCCCTGCTTTTTTCTGAGGTGCCGGGGCATGTAGTATTGTGTTCCATCCTTTGACTTTCAGCCTATGGATGTCTTTATGAGTTGAATGTGTTTCTTGTATACAGCATATTGTTGGATTTTGTTTCCTAATCCACTGTGCCAGTCTATTTCTCTTAATTGGTGAATTGAGTCCATTTACATTGATGGTTAGAATTGAGATGTATTGACTTATATTTGACATGTTATTTACCTGTTGTCATTTGCTCCTTTTTCTCCTGTGTTTGTTTGCCCTATGTAGTTTCTTGTTTCTGATCTAATTCGTGGAATTCTGATCCTTTTGGTCCCTCTCTAAAACACCTTTCAGGATCCTGTGGACGATTGTCTTTGTTTTCATGAAATTCTTTAGTTGTTCTTTGTCATGGAAGTATTTCACTTCTCCATCAGACTTGAAAGAGAGTTTTGCAGGGTATAGTAGTCTGGGCTGGAATTTGTTTTCATAGAGGACTTGAAGTACTCTGCTCCATGCTCTTCTTGCCTTTATCGTTTGTGAAGAGAAGTTGGCCGTAATTCTGATTGGTTTTCCTTTGAATGTGATCTTCTCCTTTTCTCTAGCGGCTTTCAGTATGTTATTCTTTTGTTGGATTTGTGGGATCTTTATTATATGTCTTGGTGTGTTTGTAATTGAGTTGAAGTTATTTGGCATTCTGTATGCTTCGGTTACCTGAATGTGAGATTCTTTCCTCATATTTGGGAAGTTTTCTGGTATTACTTGTGCCTGTAGTTTTTTAATGTCATTTATATTGACTCCTTTCTCATTGATACCTATTAGTCTCACATTGTTCATCTTTGCATCCTCTTGCAAGTAATGAATTGTTTTTTCCTTCAACTTAGTTGTTTTTAAAAGATCTTTTCTTATCTTTTCACTAGCTGCACCAGCATCTTCAAGATCTGAAACTCTGTCTTCACTTTCACTCAAACGGTTTTGCAAGTTTGTGATTGAGATTTTAAATTCCTCTATATCTCTTTGACTCTGCTTCATGCGATCTATTTCTTTCCTGTATTGCTCATTCAAGGAATCATCATCCTGTCTTCATTTATCCTGGATGTTTGTTTGTTGTCAAATATTTTATTTCAAAATTATTTTTAATGTATTTAGTACAGAGTATACAGGGTCTCA
>NW_004524651.1:6455453-6457507 GCF_000260255.1 Octodon degus
GGTTTTTGTTTTCCAGATTGGGTTTCCTCCCTATGTGTCTGTATTTGATTCTTTACTTCAGATCCTATGAGTTCTGAGAATTCCTTTTTTATTGCAGGAAATAATTCCGCTCTGAGTTCCTCTATGACTTTCTGCTGTTGTGTATTTAATTTTGACGCTATTAATTCGTATGTTTGAGCTGAGCTAGTGTCCTCTTCACTTGTTTTGCGTGGGCATTGGGTTTCCTCTATATGTTTGTGCCTTTGATTCTTTACTGCAGATGCTATTAATTCAGGGATTTCTTTTTTCATTCCTACTCTGAGTTCCTCTATACCTTTGTGCAGCTGTTCTTTATTTCATAAGCTGTTGATTCATTAATTTCAGCTGTGTGATTCCCAATTTGTTCCGTGTGAGTGTCCTCTGCACTTGTTATGGGTGGGCTTGGGGTCTGAGATTGCATTTTGCTCCTTCTCATTGTCATTTTGTATAGTGCTGTCTTCTGACCTTTGTTGTAGAATTTTGGTGCAGTTATACTTAGCGCCTACTGAAATTCAGGTGTACATCTGCAAAGTTTGGATTTATCCAGCTGTGTCTGGCTTGGTTCTGGCTGCTGTGCTCAGCTTCTTCCTGCTGACTCCCTTGGAAGTGAACCTGTTGTGCCCCTCTGACAAGATGTTCTGCTCCTGGATTAGCTGGGTGGTTCTGTCTCCTACTGTCTCTGCAGGGACTACAGCTGCAGCGTTTCATCCCAGGCCTGTATGCTGAGTTTCCCAGGCTCGACTGGAATTTGTGATCATCTTGCTTCAACTTCCCAAGGTGCAGAGATTACAAACCTGGCATTTTTTTTTACTGATGATGTCAACCCTGCTAGCTAGTTACAGTTTTTTGATTTCACAATCTGTTTTCTCATTCTTTGTTGCTTTTGTTTGGATGTTTATCATGATGGTTTGCTTTTTTCTCTTTGGGCTCTGTTGGTCTTCCTAAATCAGTGAATCTGTGTCTGTTGGCTTGAGAATATTTACAAGTATTATCCATTATCCCTTTTGTATAACTGTGTAAAAAATTGAATTAGCTATTTAACTTTGGTCATTCATACCTTTTCATTTCACCTTGAAATTTTCTCTGTTTCTTATGGGTAAGTTACCTGACTGTATCTTCCTGTTTTCTGATACTCCCATTCCCCAGGTATAATATCACATCTGGTATTATTTGCTTGTTTTTTGTTGTTTTGAGATAGTATCTCACTTAAAATGGCCAAACAGGACCCAAACTCGAGATCCTCCTGCCTTATCCTCTTGAGTGTTGCTGTTGTCTTTCCTGTGCTACTGGTGAGTGAACCCCTGAGCACAGTCAGAGTCCCCAGCCCTTTTAAAGCTAGTCATTGTGGTGCATGCCTGTAATCTCAGCTGTTTGGGAGGCTGAGGCAAGAGAATCACAGATTAAAGCTAGATTGGGCAAGTTGGTGAGACCCTGTCTCAAAATTTCTAAAAAGGACTAGGGATTATAATTTACTAGAATAGCATTGTGTAGCATGCACAGGAAGGCTCTGTATTGAATTCGCAGTACTACCAAGTATAACAACAACAGCAACAGCAATAATACTTCCAGGCTTATCACAATTCTGTTGATTTCTCATGTTGGGAAATGCTATCCCTGGTGACCTTCCCTATGTTGGAAAGACAATACTTAACAGTACAGTAGAAGTTTTCCATGGCTCTTCAATTGTCATATGCATACAAATGCACATCTTTTTTTTTTCTACTAATCACCATCATATAGGGAAAATTTTAATGACTTTTGAGATAATAAGCAACCTTGAGGGAAGGTTCTAGAGGCATATGAATATATAAGGATATTTATTGGTTTCATTTGGAACTGGGGATTGAACTCAGGCCCTTGCACTTGCCATGGAAGTGCTTATTCCACTGAGCCATCTTTCCAGCACCCTTGGTTTTATTTGTTGAGAGATTTAGGGACCCAAGTATTTATTTATTCATTTATTTATTTATTTATTTATTCATTTTTCAAAGTTTTATTGATAAACAGATAGCAATGAGACAGTTTCAAATCAAATC
>NW_004524651.1:6458816-6467721 GCF_000260255.1 Octodon degus
CTTTTTTTTTTTTTTTGGTATCAGGACCTTGCGCTTGTCAGGCAAGCACTTATTCTACTGAGCTATCTCCCCGGCCCAAGAGTTTTAACAATACTCTCTTCTTTTAATATTTGACAGATGATAAGCAAACCTTCAGATTCCCAAGATGTTCATGAGCTTGTGCTTTCTAAAGAAGATTTTGAGAAGAAGGAAAAAAATAAGGAGGCGATATATAGTGGGTACATTAGAAACAGAAAGGTATGGTACATTGTAACTGTAAATGTTTGGACAGATGACTAGAAGGAAATTGTTTTCTTTTCCAAATTTATTACTAAGACACCAGTATTGATGTTTTAAAAAACTTAACATTGGGGCCGGGGAGATGGCTCAGTGGAATAAGCGCTTCCCTGGCAAGCACAAGGCTCTGAGTTCAATCCCCAGTTCTGCCAAAAACAAAAAAAAAAAAAAAAAAAAAAAAAAAACTTAACATTATAAAATTTTCCAAATGGGTTACTTAGCTTTTTCATTCTTTTTCCTTTAATCAAGTGCATTGCAAAAATGTTCTTAGACTAAAAGTTTTCATATAGTAAGTCATATTAAAATCTTAGTAAGCTTTATGTCAGTTGCTCATGAAGTTGTAAACTTTTCCCAGCCCTTGGGAAGGCTTAGGAAAAATGGTCAGAAATTCACTCCCAGCCTGGGCAACTTAGTGTCTTAGTAAGATTCTTAGCTCAAAAATAAAGTAAGGGTTGAGAGTGTAGCTCAGAGCAGAGGGTCCTGAATTTGGATCCCAGCTATAAACTTTTCTTTGGTCTGATTCTGGGTTTTAAAATCTTTGTTCTAAAATATTCATAGAAGGTAGAGTACAGAGTAAATGGCAGGGTATTGAACTTCTAGGAAATCAGAGTGCCAAACAAATGAGAGGTATAAGATTTTTATTGCTAGTTTGCTTCTAAATTGTAACTTGTACTATGATAGATTGTTAACAAATTTGAATCTTAAAAGTGAATACATGGTTTTTTGTTATACCTTTCTTCAACTTTCTTTGTTTGAAACATTTTTTATGGTCCTTTGAGACAGGATTGGCACTATGTGGTGGTTTTGAACTTATATATGTGGCCTACTCTAGCCTCAGGCTTGTGAACCAGGTGCTGGGCACCACTGCACCCAGAAGAATCTTTAATTCTGAATATTTAAAAAATAGCTACTTTTAAATAAATCAGAGAAAATTTTATAGTACAGTTGAAAAAAAAAAAGTACTCCCAGGAGAAAAAGTACTGATAGCATTTTGGTGGGTTTCCTTCTAATTTATATTTTTAGTTTTGGTCCTGCTTTTCTTAAGTTAACATTGTATTTCCCAATTTGATAAAATACAGTACTCCCTCACTATTTCATGGTTTGACTTTTGCAAACTGTTTTGCAGGTTTTCAAAACATACTAATCTAAATTATTTATCATGGATTTTTCGCTATATTGCAGGATTTTGTAGGGCTATACAGTATACATATGTTGTTAAAATTACATAGGTATACAAGTTTAGGCAATGATTAAGAACATTAGAAGTGTTTTTAAAAGTGTGGGAAAAGTTTATAAGAGTGTTGGAAGGATTTGTAAAGCCTTAAAATATATATAAATACTAAAATAAATATATAGTCGCTACTTCACTGATTTTCATGTATTGGAGAGGTATCTAGAATGTATCCTTTACGATATATGAGGGACCACTGTACTTTAATATACAGTGTATTTTTTTTAATGCATTTAGTACAGGGTCTACAGGGTCTCACTACACAGATTGGACTCACAGTGATCCTTCTGTTTTTAGCCTCCCAAGCGCTGGGATTACAGATGCGTGCCACCATGCCCAGTCTTATATCGTTTATTCTTTTCTTTTAATTTTTATTTATTGGATACAGGGTCTTGCTATGCAACTCAGACTTGTGGTGGTTCTCTAGTCTGTCTCCCCAGTGCTGGCATTACAGATGTGTGCCACCACATCTGGTTTTGGGGCCAAGCATGCAGTACCAGAGATAGAACTTGGGTCCTTGTGCTTTCCAGGTGCTTAGACCACTGTGCTATCTTCCCCAGCCCAGTATGCAGTGCATTCTTACTAGTTTTAGAATATTTTCTTTGAAGACTAATAGTGTTCAGCTATTTTTGAGAGTTTAGCATATTTAAAACATTTTGTATAAAGATAATCCATAAATACCTTTGTATAATAGTTTTCTGAAATTACAGATTTTTAAAAATATAAATGACGGTGGGGGAGGAATCGAATTCAAGACCTTCTGCTTGCCAAAAAGTACTGTACTGCGCCACTGAGCTACGTCCTTGACCCCAAAGTAGCTTTTTTGTTTGTTTATTTTGAGGTTGGGGCTATGTATTTTGGGCTGGCCTTCAACTCAAAGACCTTCTTGCTTAGTCTTCCAGATTCTGGGATTACAGGCTTGTGCTACCATGGTTGGCAGAATTACAGAACTACAACTGTGACAATGAATTTGAATTTTTTTTTATGAATTTGAATTTTTAACATGTCCATAGTATATATTAAAAATTGCTTATCTGAAAAGTTAAATTCTATCATGTCTACATCTTGTCCTCTGAATAACCACTATGAAGACAACAATATGCAATGTATTAATTATTGTAACTGTCCTACTAACCTGTTTTGAAACTATTTCAGTGCTATTTTATTTTCTCATTAAAATGAATAAAAAATTAAATATTAAAAAATGAAAAGTTGAATTCTCAGAAATTGTAGATTTCTAGCAGTTGTGTGTAAAAGTGCCTGTCGGGTCATTTTCTTTTTCTTTCTTTTCTTTTTTTTTTTGCGGAACCAGGGATTGAACTCAGGCCTTTACACTTGCCAGACAAGCGCTTATTCTATTGAGCTATCTCTCTATTCCACAGGTCATTTTCTTATATTTAGAAAAAATGAGAAGGCAAAAGGTAGCAATTTAACAGGTGAAAGTAATGCCTTTCCTTTAATTACTCATCAGCAGAACTTTTTTCTTATGTTTAATAACCACTTTTATTTTCTCTAAACTTAAACATTTTGTCTTAAAAATTTTCCTTAATTTCATCTCACTTTCCTCTGCTTCAAATTAGTTGCACGTGTTAACAAGTGACATATTGTGGAATAGTTACATAATTATTCCATCTTCTTGAGCCATTGTAAAAACCCATAAAATATATTGGCTGACACACTACCTGTTATGTTAAAACTGGTACAAGATAGGAATTAAGAAAAGTTTGACAGAGCTCTATAGATTGTATGAAGCTTGGATAAAGCTGGGATATCTGGATCATGTTTCCTCTGCAGCTTTTTCTTTTTTTTTTTTTTTTTTCAGATGCTTTTTCCATATTTTGTGCTAAATTCACCTGAGTAAGCATTTCATAGTTATCAGTAGGTACTTGATCCTTTTGTTCTGTAGAACAGTTCTTTCCAACTTATATTTATTGAATTTCTTCAACCCCATTGCCCTTATTTTAAAAAACAACCCATTTCCTAGAGATAATAGTTTAATGTGTAGCTGTATTTATTTTGTGTATGTAGAAATATACACAGTATGTGTGGCCACGTATGCACATATCTGTAATGTTTGACACATAGATTTTTGCTAAAAATGGAGAAATTTGTGATTCTCTTTAGATCTTCCTCACTTCCTTGCACAGCTCTAGGCAGTCTCCAAAAGTGGCCTGGCACCCACAGAGATCCACCTCCTCTTAAACACAATATCAATGGGATAAACCCATGGTTCCAGACAGCTTCTGTTTGTCTTGATTGTGAAGAGCTGGTGACTGGCCCTGACTCAGTTAAGTGATAGGTATCCCAAGCCAAAAGTTTTGTTTCATTATAGGGTTAGTGTTTTCTCATTTTTTAAAAAGGCTTTTTAGGGGTGAGGGAGATAGCTTAGTAGAATAAGCACTTCCCTGGCAAGTGCCAGGGACTGAGTTCAATCCCTGGTTCCGCAAAAAATAAATTAATTAATTAAATAAAAAACTTTTTAGGGCTGGAGAGATGGCTCAGTGGTCTAAAGCACCTACTTGAAACAAGCTTGGCAAAGCACAGGGACCACGGTTCAATCCCCCAGCACCACATGCCAGCCAGCCCTGCCCCCTGGTGGGCTGAGCTGGCCACACACACACACAATAAATAAATGTAATAAATAAAAATAAATAAATAATTAAAAAAAAAAAAAGAAATAGATTTAAAAAAAAAAAACTTTTTAAAACTTATTGTGCGGTTTTTTTGTTTGTTTGTTTTTTGCAGAACTGGGGATTGAACGCAGGCCCTTGCGCTTGCCAGGGATAATGTTTGTTTTTTACCTTTTCTTTTATGAGCCTTAATTGGTTTAGCATTGTAAAATAGGTGTGCCAGTGTAGTTGTCCATGTGAAAGGTCTCCTATCCTTATAGTCTGGTCATACGTTCACCTAGTTTGTTGTACTGGGATAGTTTCCTCCACATTTTTCTGAAGTTTTTTTTTCTGCAGCTCATGCAAGTGAATCACATTAAAAGTTAATATAATAGAGGTGTGGGGAGATGGCTCAGTGGAATAAGCGCTTCCCTGGCAAGCGCCAGAGCCTGAGTTCAATCCCCTGTTCCGCCAAAAAAATAAAATAAAATAAAATAAAAAAATAATAACAATAAAAGTTAATATAATAGTTACTTGTATAATTATAATTTACATGATATAATCTGTTGTATTTATTCTTCTAGCCCTCTGATTCTATTCATATTTCAAATGATGATGAAAGATTTCTACATAATCTTATCTTAGAGGAGAAGGAAAAGGATAGCTTTACTGCTGTGATTATTACAGGAGTACAACCAGAACATATACAGTACCTGAAAAACTATTTCCATCTTTGGACTCGACAGTTAGCGTAAGTGATTATATGTGGTTCATGAAATGTTGCTGCTTTTTAAAGACAAAAAGTGTTACAGATAATGCTGAAGCCTTGTAATTATCATTTTTGTCTAAATTTTTTTTCTGTTTAGTATAGTACCCACTTTTCTGATATTGGTGTAAAAGGATTCTCCATTTATTCTGTAAATACTATAGATCACCTGACCATTGAGGCACTGGATATTTAACACCTGCTATGAAATTTAAAATGAACTTCAGAATTTATCAAATTTAGTATTGTTAGCACTATGCCCCTGCTACATGCTGCTTTTCTATAGTATCTGCTATAATCTTACATACTGTATTTTTGTCTGCTTTCCCCTATTGAGTGAATCTTTTAATTCACTGCTGTATCTTCATCTTCTAGAAGAATAGCTGCTGCACAGTACATACTGAGCAGACACTACATGAGAGCATCAAGTACATTAAAAAATACGTGGTGTACTGTATATCCTATTAGTAATACTTAAATCATTGTGTGTTTATTCTAGTAAAACAGTTCCATGTATCCCATTAGACCAAATCAGAGGAATATTTAGGTAATGGCTGTGAGCTTTTCACTATGCCTCTATGATACATATCGTTAACTGGACTGTTTCTATAATACACATCATCTGAACTACTGAGTTTTGTGAAATAGGTGCATCTGTACAATATTCATGTGCTCCACTCCCATCCTCCTTGCTGGAGACTCAGCCTGGTACCTTCCCATTGGACCATTCCCAGACCTATTTAATTTTGACACAGGTCTCACTTAGATGCTGTAGTGCCTAAGTTGGGCTCAAAACTTGTCATCCTCTTGCCACAGCACCCAGAGTGCCATGTGCCACCATACCTGGCATCAGTGGAAAATAGAGTTACTAGGATAATACATTCAATTATTCTGTAATTAAAATGTATGAAGAAGTATAGATTTGAGGGTGATAGATAGGTAGGTATTGAACTCAGGTATTGAACTTGTGCTTACAAGGTAGGTACTGTGTCACTAAGCTGTATCACTAGCCCTAAAGATGTATTTTAAGTAATCTTCATCCGCTAAAATAAAGTTAACTTTTACTTAAAAAATAAGGTAGCAGTGATTTTTGAAATGGGGTTTTCAGTGGGATGTTGTTCAGTGTAGTAGTTTTGTCTCTTCGAATGTTGATATAAGTCTGTCAGTGTCATAGAGGAGAAAACATGAAAGTTGTAGAATATTCTTCTGGGATTAATGGTACACAATTTAGTCTAGTCTCACTTGAGTACTTTCTTAACAAGTAGAATTATAGATTCTTGTTCTCCTCTTCCTCCTTCTCTTCCTTTTCCTGTCTTTGAGACAGGGTCTCACTGTGCAGTTCAGGCTGGCCTTGAGCTCACTGCGTAGCCCAGGATGGTCTTAGATCCACAACTATCCTACTGCTTCAGCCTCCTAAGTGCTGGGATTATAGGCATGCACCACCACACTGGGCTACAATGATAGATTTTTGCCCTCTAACTTGTACTTGTTTGATGAACTAGACTTTGTGGCAGTGTGGAGTATATGTATTTTGAAATTGGAAAGACTAGGATTGAAGCCTTTGCCTCCTAACTCAGTTCTGTGGCCTTATAATTTAACATGTACTTTTTGCCTTCCACTTTCTATATACAATGAAATGTAATGCTTGCATTTCAAAATAGTTTTTAACATTGGGTTAATGTGTTAAAAATTCAGAAGGTGGGCTTGGTTCAGGATGTAGGGCAGTGGTGGATGCCTGCTTAGCGTGTATATGGCTCTTGATCCCAACACCAAAGAAGTCTAATGCAACTAAGATGCTTGGTACCTAGTAAGTGCTGTTAAATGGAGCTATAAAATTTTTTTACTAGATTATACAGATTATAATTTTATGAGAATTGAAAGTATAAAGTTATTTTTCTTTTTCTAGGCATATTTATCATTACTATATTCATGGACCAAAAGGAAATGAAATACATACATCAAAAGAAGTTGGACCTTTCAACAATATTGATATCGAAGTACGATTAAGAAACTACTATAAAATATGATGAATACAAATGACTACATAAATGTACCAGCCACACAACTCTGGATAACAATAATCACACACTCTCTCCTTATATATATAAATCAGAGTACTTTGGTTATTTGGTATCCAAATAAAGAGATCATTCCTGTATAGTTATTTTCCTAACCTTTGCCATAGTACTCTTTTGCATGCCCTATACAAAATGATGTTGATCATCAGGTCTTGAAACAAGAAAAATGAGAGAGAGAGAGAATGAGAGAGAGAGAATGTGTGTGTGTGTGTGTGTCTGTGTGTGTGTGTGTATCACAGTTTTCCTTTGTCTTATGGTGAGATTTTAAAGCACAGAACATTTGAATGTTGGGTTGTCAGTATTGTTTACACATTTGAATTTCTCTTAGGAAAAAAAAAATGAGGACTGGGGAGATAGCTCGGTAGAATAAGCACTTCCCTGGCAAGCACAAGGTCTTGAGTTCAATCCCCAGTACTTCCAAAAAAAAAAAAGAACTCTTAGAATGTTAAAACCTTGAATTAAATATTATCATTACTTGTCCTTTATCTCTGCTTTGCTACTTCTTTGCTTACTTTTTTAGTACTATATTCCTTATGGAGGTGCTACATGTAGCTCTTCAATCCATATCAAGTGTTTATATTTCATTAAGCTAGATAATTGTACAAATAAAGGTAGTTTTTACCTATTCTGTTGTTGGGTCATGACTGACAAAAGTCAAGTAACTATGATACTTAATTATTTTTTTTATTTTTATTTTAGATTTCTATGTTTGAAAAAGGGAAGGCACCTAAGATTGTCAACCTAAGGGAAATACAAGACGACATGCAGACATTATATATCAACACAGCATCTGATAGTTTTGAGTTCAAGGCTCACGTTGAAGGAGATGGTGTAGTGGAAGGGATTATCCGATACCACCCTTTCTTATATGATAGAGAAACATACCCTGATGATCCGTGCTTCCCGTCAAGTATGTTTTTTATTTTTTTTTTTGGTTCTCCTAGCTACATATGTGATGCTGTGGTTTAGAATAGTGATTGTCCAAAGTAATGGTTTTCATTTGGACTATTAAAGTTAGGTAATTAAACATTAAGCTTCCTTTTCTTATATAAGTCCTACTAGGTTTTTATGTTCCAGATTTTTAACAAACATTGCCTTTAAGAAACTTACTATCACCGAACTAACTTTTAGATATCTGTGCATGTTAATATTTGTTAAGTTCCCCAGATTCTGTTCCCTTTGTAAGTATTCATTTAAAAGTTTTACACTATATGCATGCATATGTATTCATCTTACTTTATATTTTGATTCTGTCTTGCCATAGAATGACTTTTTACACCTTGAAATTTTTTAAAGATCCTATAGGTTTTTTTGTCTCCTAATTTTTCTCATTTTATGTGAAATGCATCACTTTTCCTTTTTTTTTTGTATGTAGAGTAAGGTAGGAATTTAACTTATATTCTTTCATGCAGTGATCATTGACTTACAAAAAAAAAAAACTTGTGGGATTAGTATTGCTCTGAATTTGTAAGTTAGCAATGTTTAATTTTCTCATCTTCAGTTCTTACCATATCCTTAATTTTCTGGCTCCTGTAGCCAAGCTAGATTTCCTGATCTGAATATCCCATCTTTGCCAACTCCTATTATATAGTTTTGGAAGAACTACTCATTGCCTTAGTTTCCTCACTTGTGAAAGGGTAATAGTGTAGTTTATACCTACCTTAGAGGGGTTGTGAGGATTATAGAAGGAACTGAGGCAAGGTCCTAGAGTACTGCTCAGCACATGTGACTGGTGCATGTCTCCTTGTGGTGTCACTGACCCTACTTAATTTCCTGTTTGTGATTTCTGTATGCTTGCAGACAAAAACATACTAGTCTTCAAGTAATGTCTTACAAATAAAAGTCAATAATATATTGAGTTTTGCTGAGTTTACACACCTATAATATTCAATAACGGAACTTAGAAAAAATGGGGTATACCGATGAATGTCCATTTTGTATTTGT
>NW_004524651.1:6467821-6470435 GCF_000260255.1 Octodon degus
CTTAATGAATAGAATGATTTGTTCTAATGGTGTTTGTAAATAGGATCACAAGTCCACTTCTTGTACAGCAATTAACCAATAAGAAGAATATATGCAGTGTATTATTTGTTGCAACTGTACTTCCGATTGGATTTGAAACTGTCTCATTGCTATCTGTTTATCAATAAAACTTTGAAAAAAAAATAATATATTGAGTGATGTGGGCCAGAGAGATGGCTCAGTGGAATAAGCCTTCCCTGGCAAGCTCAAGGGCCTGAATTCAATTCCTGGTTCCGCCAAACAAAACAGAACAATATATTGAGTGATGATCAGAGGGGTTCTTGAAGAGCAAAGTGATGTGGTTTGATTGAAAGAAACTTTGACACAGGGACTTCACGTGAGGCTTTTTGGAAGGAGGCCACTTTAATTTAGGTGGATAACTTCATGCCAGGGTAACTAAGGAGTTAATACATTAGAATCAGTAATGTTTGATCTTACCTAATCAGTATAAGGGAACATATTGTTAAGCATACTAATATTACAAATAATTACGCTAATTATGGTCTTGATGGATAACATTTTTGTACACAAATTTCATACCTACCTGTATCTGATCTCCAATCATGTAGTTGTTTATACAAAATTAAAGTCAGTAGTCAGTATTAATGACTAATTCCTCCAAAGTAGATAAACTTGCTGCTACTAGATACTTTCAACTTCTCCGATGAATTTTTATGTGTACTTGTCCTACAGAGTTGCTAATTCCTTTGCTTTCGATATGAGATTTAGCACCTACATGTGTTGGAAGAAGGGTTTTGCTCTAGGACACAATCTTTTTGGGTTATATGATTCAAACTGTAAATATTGCTGCAATGGTTTCCAACTTAGCTGGTCTTTTTGCTTAGCACGAGCTGATTCGTATATAATTATTAACATTAAACAGTAAACTGTTAGCGGTGTGAAACCACTTTAGAAATCTGCCACTTTGAGGGCAAAATGAAACTAACTTTAGATTTTAAAAGTGCAGTTGAAGGATCTTATGTGCCTTTGCATTGCTGTTTTCCCTGGAGCAGTTTTAATATCACAGCTGGAGGGCCGGGGAGATAGCTCAGTAGAATTAAGCACTCGCCTCGCAAGCGCAAGGTCCTGAGTTCAATCCCCGGTTCCGCAAAAAAAAAAAAAAAAAAAAAAAATCACAGCTATATCAGAAACTGACTTCACAGTAATAGGAATTGCCCCGACCTTACAAACTAAACATTCTGCTCACCCAAACTTTCTGACCTAGGGTTAAAGGATGATGATGATGATGACGATTGCTTCCTCCCTGACAAAGCTGCGAGAGGGAAGAGGCCTATTTTTGAGTGCTTTTGGAATGGACGACTAATCCCATATACATCGGTTGAAGAGTAAGTTTTTATTTTTGCTAACATGCATTATTTTATAACCAGAACTTTTCATTAACTGCTGTTTTGTTCTCTTCAAGCTTTGACTGGTGCACTCCTCCTAAGAAGAGAGGGCTTGCGCCCATTGAATGCTACAATAGAATATCTGGGGCATTGTTCACTAATGACAAATTTCAAGTCAGCACAAATAAGCTGACATTTATGGATCTTGAGCTAAAATTGAAAGACAAGAATACCCTTTTTACAAGGATTTTAAATGGACAGGTATGACCTTTAATATCAAGTTTTCAATATTTGCAATTAAGTGAACCCAAAAACCCTAGAAATGTAAACTTTTACTGATATTTTGCATACTTTGAATTATTTAATCAAAGAATTATGACAAAGAATTTATAAATGTTTAAAGCTAAATTATATTTAACCTTTAAACATCATGTAATGTATCAGACATTAAATGGTACCCTACTAATGTCTGCAACATTTATGTCTCTGTGTATCAATTAAAAATAAATTTATTAGGTTTGGTGGAACATGACTGTAGTCCCAGCTCTCAAGAGGCTGAGGCAGGAGGCTCTCCTTCAGTTTGAGGCCAGCCTGGACTACACTGTGAGCTCATGGTTAGCCTGAGCTATGTAGCTAGACCCAAAAACTAAAATAATAAAAAAAGTGAAACTGTTCATGGTGGCACACATCTATGATTTTAGGACTCTGGAGGCTGAGATAGGACCATTGTGAGTGGGAGAGTAGCATGAACATTCAGATTGTGTCTCAAAACTGTAACAGTTTAAAAATGCTTAAATGTTTTTAAAGAACCTTCAACTGTTCATAGCCCTCAAAAATTTCAAGCTGATTAGACTGTTGGAGTAAAATTTTTCTACATGTATTAGATCTGAATATCAAGATTTTGGAATAATGAATAGAAGTCTTAGAAACATCTTAATGAGAGCACATATGAACAGTTTTATCTACTTCTTGAGCTCTGCACGGTAACAACGTAAATGTGTGGTAGAACAGGGAGACTTCAAAATATTGAGGACCAAAATATTGAGAATGACCTGTAGTAAGGATACATTCAATATTAAATTACACACACACACACACACACACACACACACACACAGATTCAATTGTAAGGAAAATTTGTAAAAAGTTGGATGGGACTAGTGTACTTTTCTTCCCATATACCTCAGATACTTTTACTTGATGCTTATCCTCCAGTTACTTAACATTTA
>NW_004524651.1:6470550-6472677 GCF_000260255.1 Octodon degus
GCATGTGGTGCTGGGGGATTGAACCGCGGTCTCTGTGCTTTGCTAAGCTTGTTCTAAGTAGGTGCTTTAGACCACTGAGCCATCTCACCAGCCCCTATCATTAACTTTAAATCACTGAGCAACATATGTACACAGTCATTCCTATAAAAGCTTGAGATTACTTTTATAAAGATTCTCAATTATGGGCTATTATGATACTTTAAAGATTTACCTAGTAGGGTGGGGGTATTACTCAGCTAGAATGCTTGCCTACCATGTGTGAAGCTCTAGATTTGAAAATAAGCACCATAAAAAAGTGTGAAATATTTGGCTGGGGAAATAGGTCTGCAGTTGAGCACCTGCCTGGCGAGTGCAAGCAAATGGGTTTGATTCCCCGTACTGCATGCTGTGCTGGCCCCAGAACCCCAGGTGTGCTGTGCAGGCCATCAAAGCCAGGTGTGGTGGTTTGTGCCTGTAATCCCAGTGCTGGGGAGGCTGAGACAGGAGGATCATTAGGAGTCTGAGCTGCATAGCAAGACCCTGTACCAAATTATTAAAAGTAAAACATTCAGAAAAATTGAAAGAATGCCATAATGAGTAGCTACATAATCCTCTCCCAGTTAAATGTCACTCTTCTACATCCATTGTGTCCTGCGTTGCCTCTCCTGAGTTTCTGTCTGTAATGCATCTGTTATGTTGTTTGGTTGATTGTGGATCCTGGGAGTTTTAGCTTAGCCTTGAAACATGGGTTAAGAATTTGGTAGGCAGACTTCCCATTCTTCATTAAGAATTTCAGTATGCATGTCTGCCTCACAAACTGACAACAATGCTTTGCAGATTTAAAATAGAGTTAGCACCTGAGGAAGTAGATCAGGGACAGATTTCCTTAAAAATATGTTCTAGGGGCTGAAGAGATGGCTCAGTGGAATAAGTGCTTCCCTGGCAAGCACAAGGGCCTGAGTTCAATCCTCAGTTCTGAAAAAGAAAAAAAAAATGTTCTATCTTCAACTTCTCAACCTTTACCCTCTATATGAATATTGTATTCAGATAACTTTATTATTATTTTTTTTCCAGATTAAAGTCAAATGTTGTTTATTAATAACTGATATCCCTCCAGCTAAGAGCTGCAAAATGTTTAGGTGGAATAATTTTTAGTTTTGACTTTTCCCAATGGGAATGCTTAATATGGTTTAAAATATACAGGAGGAAAGGAGAAAGCTTCAGTAACTTTGGGAGCTTGTCTTTTTTAATTTTAGAGACAGTTATCACATGAGGGTGTAGCATCCTAAATATATTCTCACTCATCAGGTGAAGAACAATTGGTACAATACCATCTTTTTTTTTAAATTAAGAAATACTTTACTTTTTGAATTAAAAATGATACAGAGCTGTAGTCCAGTGGCAGCCACTTGTCTGCTGTGCCCAGAGCTCTGGGTTGAGTGCCCAGCACTGGGGAAAGTTTTGCAGAACAGTCTTATCCAGCCTCTTTTGTTGTCTCTTCTTTTTTTTTTTTTTTTTTTCCAAAGTTTTATTGATAAACAGCAATGAGACAGTTTCAAATCAAATCGGAAGTACTGTTGTCTCTTCTTATGGAGCCTTTGTATACACGATTTTCTTAATTGCTGTTCCCAGTGGAATTTCAGATACTACAGACTTCCCCTCTATCTATTGTAGAAATTTATCAGTGTGCCGTAACAAGGAATGTTTTTTTTTCAGTGCTGGAAGTGAAGCCTGGGGCTTTTTGTCTGCTAGACAAGCACTCTACCACTGAGCTCTACCCCCAGCTCCTGCAAGAAAATTTTCATTACTGCATTGAGAATTTGAATAGTTTACATTTATGTATGTATGTATGTATGTATGTATGTGTGTGTGTATTTTAGGGAAGGGTTTACAGGGTGTTCATGGTCTCACTACTAAATGGGACTCATAATGATCCACCTGTTTACAGTCTCCCAAGAGCTGGGATTAACAGGCGCGCTACCACACCTAGTCTCTGAATAGTTTACATATAAAATGTCTCCATTCACACCTCTTTTCTGAGCTAATTACTTGCCATGTGGTCAACCAGTATTCATTGCTTTTTCAAAATAAGATTTAGGACAGAACACATTTGTTACAAGCATTAACTATTGAGACCAAAGATGATAT
>NW_004524651.1:6473007-6474113 GCF_000260255.1 Octodon degus
CTGAGCTAATTACTTGCCATGTGGTCAACCAGTATTCATTGCTTTTTCAAAATAAGATTTAGGACAGAACACATTTGTTACAAGCATTAACTATTTTTTTTATTTATTTGTGTGTGTGTGTGTGTGTGTGTGTGTGTGGCCAGCTCAGCCCACCAGGGGTCGGGGCTGGCTGGCATGTGGTGCTGGGGGGATTGAACCGTGGTCCCTGGGCTTTGCTTAGTTTAGCTTGTTCTAAGTAGGTGCTTTAGACCACTGAGCCATCTCACCAGCCCCATCCCTAGCGCTTTCAAAAATGTTTTTACTTTGAGACAGTGTCTTGTTAAGTTGTTCAGATGCCTAAGCTAAGCTCAGCCTTGTGATCCTCCTGCCTCAGCACCCCAGAGCACTGAGTATACACATACATACTAGCACAGTGATACCAAGATAATCAAGTTAT
This sequence comes from Octodon degus, assembly GCF_000260255.1. Taxonomy (NCBI): domain Eukaryota; kingdom Metazoa; phylum Chordata; class Mammalia; order Rodentia; family Octodontidae; genus Octodon; species Octodon degus. The sequence continues at coordinate 6,473,444 of NW_004524651.1, forward strand.
ATATTAAGTAATGCTTTTGTTTGAAATCTAAACATGTATGGGAGCAAGATTCAGCAAAATTTTTTTTTTACTCGGTTTTTCTGAAATATGGTATATTGAAGGAAGAATGAAATAAGTGACAGATGTCTGTGGCTATAGATGTTTACTAGTAGCTGCATTTCATAGAATGTTTAAAAATTTTACAGGAACAACGAATGAAAATTGACAGAGAATTTGCTTTATGGCTGAAGGAATGTCATGAAAAGTATGACAAACAAATAAAATTTACACTTTTTAAAGGAACAACTACACGTCCTGATCTTCCGTCTAAAAAGCAAGGCCCCTGGGCAACATACTCAGCAATAGAGTGGGATGGAAAAATATACAAAGCAGGACAGCTGGTAGGTTTAACCTATTTTCAGATTCAGCGTCTGGTAAAATTTGAAACTAAGATATATTAGAATTTAATAACAAGATATATTGCATGCATCAGCTCCCAAGGAACAGTAAAGAATGAAAAGCACAACTGATTTGAGTTACATAGCTTATTGTAGCATTTTTAAAAAATTGCTTATTGCCAAAGGCATAATTAGTAACATTTGTATTATTTCTTATAGTAAGCTCTACTTTCCTGGAGATTCCCGTTTTTGTTTGCTTGGTTTTTTTTTTTTTTTTTTTTTTTTTTTTTTTT
>NW_004524651.1:6474213-6476251 GCF_000260255.1 Octodon degus
GTCTCACTACTAGATTGGACTCATAGTGATCCACCTGGTTATAGCCTCCCAAGAGCTGGGATCACAGGCACAAGCCACCACGCCCAGTCTTAGTTGCCTTCTTAGCATGCCCTGGCAATGGGGCCCGCACTGCAGGCCCAGGAACCCCCCATTAATCCACTGAGCTATTTGTCCGGCCCTCATTTTCTTTTTTAATATGTTGTAAGAAATGATTTCTTAGTCTCTGTTGTTGAGCTCTGCTGATATTCTTCTTAGTCTCTGTTGTTGAGCTCTGCTGATATTCTGTGCCTTTTGCCTATATTGTGCTGAAAACAAGAAAATGTGCTTTGTTCATAGGAGATTTTAGCCTCAAATAGCCATAATGTATGTATAAAAACTAACTGGCAGAAGGTCAGTGCAGTGAGTGGGGAGGAATGCAGTTTTTCTGACTACATGAGCTGGAGCTTGGAAGAAGAGCATAATTATGGATAAGGAATGGCCTTTGTGTGTACCTTGAGAGAGCTAGTCTTGGCTCAATACAGATGGTTACAAAGATAAAAGGACACCCATTTTCCCCAGTGATGTGAGAAGCTCAGTCATCTGTTTAATGCCATGGAATTGGATAAGGTCACTTGATGCCATGAATATAGCCACAGAGCCCGAGGATGGAGCCTGGGGTTCTCCGAACTTTTAGGGTGAGAGGGAAAGGACCCAGCAAAGGACTGAGAGGAAAGGCTGGTGAGGTGGAAGGGAACCCAGTAGAGAACTGCCGGGAGGGGATGGTACAGTGGATAATAAATTCTTGTCCTTTTGGAAGATTTCAGAATTGGAGTAATGGAAATATTACCTGTAATTTTTGTTTAAGTCGAGAAAAAAATGTCTTAAGTTTTGTTTATTTGGGAATCCTGTTAACTTGTCACATTTATAAGCATGTACTTCACTGTGAAATACTTGTATAAAGAATTTGCTGTATCTTTATAGAAATTTAAGAATAAGTAGAGCACTTCACAGATATTTATTAGAATGCTTTACTGGTTTTTCTCATGACACCAAGGGCTTCTTTTTGCCTTTGAATATGAAGTCATTTTATGTCTGTTTCTGTGAGTAAATGTCACTACTGATCTCTTTTAAAATTTAAATATCAGGTCAAGACAATCAAAACTCTTCCCCTCTTCTATGGAAGCATAGTGAGATTCTTTCTGTATGGTGATCATGATGGAGAAGTGTATGCTACAGGAGGAGAAGTTCAGATCGCAATGGTAAGGCGGCAAGTAATATGACTTGTTAGGAAAGTGTCTTCTTTTTTTTGTCTTTGGTGGTACTAGAGAACCTATAGAGCCTGCCATCTGTACGCACAACGTTCTATAAAACTGTATTATTGCTAGTTACTACAGTAATTTTATAAAGTGACACATTTCCTCCAAAGCTTACAAACCAGTAAATATTGAAAAATTCTGTTTCAGGGATAAGTAACTGCAAGACCAGAATGAATTTTTTCCTTTTATCATCTCTTATTATTTGAATAGTGTATCAGACTTACTGCTCATTGCTATTTGTTTCTCAATAAAATAAAATAAAAGAAGTAGGATTTGAGAATCCTGTTAACTTGTCAAGTTTATAAGCATGGAGATTATTAAAAAAATGAAAATATATCTGTATATGCTATAAGAATGGCTACTTTAAGTATACAATATACTTAACTAGGATAAAATAGACGCCTTTGAGAGAGACAAATGGGTGCTGTTTTTACAGCTAAATTTAAAGTTTTCTCTGAAGTCACATAAATTCATTTTATTCAGGAACCTCAGGCACTGTATGATGAAATAAGAACTGTGCCAATTGCAAAGCTGGATAGGACAGTTGCTGAGAAAGCTGTTAGAAAATATGTAGAAGATGAAATGGCAAGGTGAGTTATGTTTCAAAAAGCATGACAAAAATAAGATTTTAAGAGGAATTATGCTCTTAAGAATTCTTGAATATGTCATTTACAATTCATAATTGGTCATGTGTAGTTGTAAGATATTACACATGGGTGAGTTTTTTTACTTTCTGGAGGTCC
>NW_004524651.1:6476811-6486952 GCF_000260255.1 Octodon degus
AAAAAAAAAAAAAAAAAATCCTTCTTGAGTAGCTACAGTAAGAACAAAGAAAAAATTTTAGTTGACTAATCCATTTAGAATTCCAGGTTTAACCTTTCATTGTACATGAACAATAAATAAGATTCTAGTAACTTGTATATTTTTAATTAAGGTCTTAAATTCACAAAGTTCATGAAAAACTAATATGCTGGTTTCCTAATAGACTCCCTGACAGATTGTCAGTAACTTGGCCTGAAGGAGATGAATTATTGCCTAATGAGATTAGGCCTGCTGGAACCCCCATTGGTATGTTGGTCTTGTTTTCTCTAATACCAAAACATGTTTCTGTCTCGTCTAATATGTCTAATACATAAAACACTATGAAAAGTTAAAGTACAGTGTGATGACCTAGCAGATTCTTTAGGTGTGATTAAGATACTCTTTCTTTTGATTTTGAACTCATAGGTGCATTAAGAATTGAAATACTGAACAAAAAAGGGGAGACAATGCAAAAGCTTCCAGGAACAAGTCACGGAGGGTCAAAAAAACTCCTAGTTGAGCTTAAAGTTATACTACACTGTAAGTATATAGAATGATTCAGATCTTTAATAGCTGCTAATATAATACTGATCAGACTGTTTTCATGTAATTAATAATAGACATGAATATGATTAAAGTCAGGAATTTCAGATGTATGAATAATACATTTGTTGCTATTTTTCTAAGTGTTTAGGTTTTAAAATACTTTATCCTGAATTTTCTCAGGTAACTGGGGTAGAGTAAAAATGTGGTATAGTTATCTAGAAAAATTGAGATAATCTTTAAAGTCTCTTCCAGATCAAGAATACTATAGTTTTGTACCTGGGGCTAGAAGTAATTGGTTCCAGTAATAAGCCTGGGCTCTCTGAGGTCAAGGAAAAACAGCTGGCTTTAGTGCTCATCTTTTAGTTTCCTGACTTTAATCACCTTTATTAACTATGGATCCATTATATTTTTCCTAAGCACCTAAAATATTTTCACTTTATGTTTTGTATAATCTGTTCCATCACTATATTATTTGTGTGACTGGGCAGTGGAATTTTTAGTAATTGGTATTTTATTCAATATATATTTATTTCCAGCATTTAAAAACTTAGCAGTGAAAGATTTTCCTTTTGGGGGGTTATTTATTTATTTATGATTATATTTTATATTATCAGTACATGATTGCAACTCACGCAATTTACAGTCATCTTGGGGTTGTGGTTACAATGTACATATTATGCCTTGTTGTTTTCTAATCCTATTCCCTTAAGATTTTGTTTTTCTGTTGGACACTCTGTGCTATATTTTTCCAAATTTTCTTTGTCTTATAAACAACATGCATGTAGTTTCTCTTACAGTTCTAGCTGTGCGTTGCCCAGCACAGATTTCCCAGTGTTGAGAGGACTGCGCTCCTTCTGGAGCTGTAGGGCAGAGCAGCCCTTTGTTTTCTCGTAGAAACCAATCATTCCTTGCCTGTGGCCCTTTCTTCGTCTTCAAAGCCAATGCAGTATAGTGCATCCTGAGCTATATCTTTAACCTCTTTTTTTTTAAGTTTTATTTCGAGACAGGGTCTTGCTAAGTTGATTAGGCTCTCCTGGAACTTGGGATCCTCCTGGCTCAGCTTCTATAGTAGCTTGGATTGTAAGCATGCACTACTATACCCAGCTTTTGCTTTCCTGTGTCTTGAACTGCCTTTTTAAAATTACTTTTAAAACTATTTGAGAGCTAAAGTGGGCTATAAAATAATAAAAAATGTTTCACAGAAGTTATCTCTGCTCCTCTTTCTATTTCTACTTCCCTTTTGTTAGTCTTTGGCTTGGTTTGCCTTTTTAAAAATTCTAAGCAGTGTATACTTGCTTTTCTAATAGTAGATCTTGGAAATTACTCTTTGTTAGTAAAATGTATTCTTTTAATTTTGAAGAAAATTTAAAGAAAGTGGTTTTTAATATCAAGGAAGATTCTGTCTATATGTGCCAATTAAACTTTTTTTTTTTCAAATAAAGACTAGCAATATGGTGAGTATGAGCTGGAGTAAACTTACTGTTTATCTGCTTACCATAGCATTAGATCTTTTGAAGTTTCACAACAGTTCTTAAAAATTTACAGCAAATAAAGATAATTGCATTTAATGCCATAGTGGTCTCTCACATTCATATTTGATGCTGATTTTCTTAAGGTAATAGTGGTTTTTCTTTTCTTCTAAGCCTCAAGTGGAAATAAAGAAATCATTTCACATATTAGTCAACATGGAGGAAAATGGCCTTACTGGTTTAAAAAAATGGGTGAGTGATTATTCTGAAAGTTAAAAACTATCCTGGCTAGAGATGTAGCCCAGTGGCAGAGTGCATTCCTTCCATGCATAAGGCGAAGGGGTCAGTCCCAGCATGGCCTCTCCTATTCCCCCCCCCCTTTTTTTTCATAATTTTATTGATAAACAAATAGCAATGAGACAGTTTCAAATCAAATCGCTAGGACAGTTTCAATAACTAACACACTGCATACATTCTTCCTAGTGGTTAATTGCTGTACAAGATGTGGACTTGAGATCCTATTTACAAACACCATTAGAACAAATCATTCTATTCATTAAGAGAATGTAACTATATATCCTAACCACTTTGAATATACAGATATAAAATGGACGTTCATCTGTATACCCCTTTTTTGCTAAGTTCTGTTATTTGAATATTATAGGTGTGTAAACTCATCAAAATATTCTAAAAGAGTCCAGTAGCCCATAATAGCATTGGGTCTTCTGTTTAACTGGCAATGCCAGAAATTATTGACCTGAGTTCTCCACAGCTCAACATAACATCATGGCTTTACTTCCTATATTTCGTCTTCTTACTTTTCTACTGGATGGTTAAGACCAAGGTAAAGCAGGACCTATACAACAAGAGTTGTAGCTTTTGGGTCTGAGAAGGTCAGTGAAATCCTCTCAGGATTTATCCTGAGATCCTGTACCTCAGATTGTAGAACCTTTGTCAGTGCAGCCATGTGGATGAGTCACGGCCATTGCTTGGCCAATGTGCTGTCTGTGAAAGCCTGAGAGAGTGTTTTCTCCCCATGTGACTCTCCTTAGGCACACTCTACATCATCGATCACTTTCCTCTTTGGCCCCATAATCTCCTTGATCAGAAAATTTGGGACACTACCGAGGTACATGACGTTACAGTACAAGTTCTCATATGTCCTGAGTATTAATTGACCTTAGAAGGTTAGGGCCAAAATGTTGGCTTTCCTTGCAGCCCTTCTTTTTCTCTATTTTGGTCTGCAAACTTAGGTTGTTAACCATCCAGAGGCCTCTCCTATTCCTAAGTGTACACATGTAATCCTTCCTGAGGTAGGAGGGTCCCTTCAGTGAGCCTGAATACAGTAGTGAGATCCAGTCTCAAAAATCTATACATAATTTCCATCAGTGTTGATTTGACTTTTATTTTTTTAATTTATCCAGAAAATATTCAAAAATTGGGGAATTACACATTGAAATTACAAGTGGTATTGAATGAAAGTAATGCAGACACCTATGCTGGAAGACCATTACCATCTAAAGCAATTAAGTTTTCTGTTAAAGGTAAGCAAAACACTAATGTAGGGCCGGGGAGATGGCTCAGTGGAATAAGCGCTTCCCTGGCAAGCGCAAGGGCTTGAGTTCAATCCCCGGTTCCGCAAAAAAAAGAAACACTAATGTATAACTAAGCATACTAAAACTGACACTTTAAATCAAGAAGGAAATGATAGGTCAATAATAAATGCTATTTGACCAGTTTAACTAACTTGATTTTTCAATGGTTTTGTAAATCTACTTGATAGTCATTTTCTTTCTTGATTTTGAAAATATCATTTTTTCTACTTTGCATTGTTGGTAAATCAAAGGTGTTCAGATTCCTGACCTTTTGCATGACCTGGATATTTGGGGAATCTTTTTTTTCCTGTTTCTGGAATTTCTAGTTGCATGGTTTGATGCAAGTCTGTTACCATCCAGTTGCTATGTCCCACATAGCTCTTTTAGGTTAGAAGACCCTCAGTTATTTTCTAGGATTTTTTGTTTAATTATTTGATTTTTCTGGGCCAAGGATATAGCTCAGTGGCATAAGTGCCTGCCTAGAAAGCATAAGGTCCTGAGTTTGATCCCTGGTATGTCCCCCAAAAGACTTGATTTTCTGTCCCTGTCTCTTTCCTTACATATACCAATATGTTTGATCTCTTGATTGGTGTCTTGGTTACTTTTCTCTTGTTGCTTGAATGAAATTCCCAACCTAGTAGAGGTTTCCATCCATACTTCACTGGCTTCAGGGCACAGTAGCACATGGCAGAGGGTGAACTTTTATGGTGGAGGAAAACAGCAAAGAGCATGGGCAAAAAGACAAGAGAATGGCAGTGGTGCTAACAGAGGCAAAGAGCAAGCCTCTCCTTTCTTACACTGCATCAAAACTTATCTACCCCAGGGAAGGTGTAGTACTCACATCCATAATCCCAGCAGCACTCACACCCATAACTCCAGTATTGGATGATGAATTAATCACAACCTCTAGAAGTCTGCCCCATGGCTCTGTGAGGCTTTGGGAAGACAACTAGACTCAAACCATAACGATTGGTATATAAATTTTTCTTTTCCTATCTCTTTGCTTGGTTTTAGTTTTCTAATTCTAATTGCCTTGATACTCTGCACTTACTAGTTTTTTCTTTATGCTCTTTTATTTCCTAAAAATTTCCTTTTAAAAAAAAACTTAATTGATACAACGTCTTGCTGTGCAGCTCAGACTCATAGTAATCGTCCTGTCTCAGCCTCTTTTAGTGCTGGTATTCTAGGCGTGCACTGCCATGCCTGATTTCAGGCTGGCTCAGCGTGCAGGCTGGCAGGGGATCCTGGGTCCTTGTGCTTGCCAGGCAGATGCTTAGACTGCTGAGCTATCTCCTCAGCCTAAAATTTATTTTTTTATTATCTAGTTATTCCCTTTTCAAAGTATTGTCTTTCTACTTCATGGATTCAGTATCTTTTTTTCCTCTGAGGATAGTAGTAATAGCATAGGTTTTAAAATTTTTTTTCTTTTCTATTTATTTCCTCCACATTGCTTTTTTCTGTTTGCACTAAGTACTTTGTATTAGGTTTCTATTCACTCACTTTGAAGAATAAAACAATTGAAAATACTATTTCATTGTGGGATGTTATGTAGTAAGGACTCCCATCTGGCCGTGCTGCTCCCGAGCATGGCGTCTTTGGTGCCTTGCTGAGCAGCGTCCTGCCTGCCTGCCTGCTTTTGGGTCCAAAGTTGGAAAGAAGCTCAGGCCATCAAGGAGGTCTTCTCTCTCAGACAGGCTTTCCATTGAGTTTATTTTCACTGAAGTGGGACACTTTCAGAGGTGGTATGTTCTTCATTCCTCCGACACTTTTCTTTCCTAAGAAAGTAAACCTATCTTTTGCTGGGGAGGGAAGAAGTCATTTGACTTGGCCTACACTTTGAGCGATGGGGATTTGGAGAACTGTTTCTTAAACAGACTCCAACAACTCTTCCAGTTTTGCTGGTGTCACTAGACCTTTTATTTTATTTATCTATTTTTATTTATGTATTTCGTGCAGGGACTTGCTACATAGCTCGGACTTATAGTGATCCTCCTGTTTCATTCTCCCCAGGACTGGGATTACAGACATGCCCCACCATGCCTGGTTTTGGTGGCCGGCTTAGAGGGCCTGGGGTGGGGCTGGCTTGACATGCTGTACTGGGGATTGAACCCAGGTCCTTGCACTTGCCAGGCAGGCACTTAGACTGCTGAGCTATCTTCTGGATACATGTGTCACTAAATCTTAATGGAGCTGTTTGTGAGACTTTTGAGAACCTTGTGGGTGATTATTTTACTAATATTATTTTATGTATTTAGTACAGGATCTCACTACGCAGCTCTAACTCGTAGTGATCCTCCTGTTTTCAGCCTCTCCAGTGCTGGGGTTACAGGCATGTGCTACCACACCGGGTCTCATATAGGTAAAAGTTTGTGTGTGTGAGGCCCAGAGAGGGATGTGGGAAGGAAATACAAGAGCACTGGTCTATTGCTTTTAAATATTTTCTGAATTTTAATTGTTATATTGGTTGCAAATATTTCTCACATTCAGCCTGTCTTTTAAGCTCATCAGATCATTTTATGCCTTAGTCTTTCTTTTTTTTCTTTTTTTTTTTTTTTTGCACAACCGGGGATTGAACTCAGGTTCTCATGCTTGCCAGAGAAGCACTTATTCCACTGAGCCATCTCCCCGGCCCCTGCCTTAGACTTTCTTATAAGATAAACATTCATTATAATCTAATGTCACAATTTAGAACCATCAATTTATACCTTTAGAATTTTATGTTTATATGGTATGAGATGAACTTCTGCTGTATTCAGTTGACATAGTGGTCTGTGCCAGCAATCCCAATATTTTCTGGGTTTTTTTGTTTGTTTTGGTAGAACCAGGGATTGAACTCAGCCCCTTGCACTTGCCAGGCAGGCACTTAATTTACTGAGCCATCTCCCCAGCCCCAGCAATCCCAATACTTGATTGGACTGAGGCAGGATTACAAGTTCAAGCCCAGCCAGGGTAACTTCGTGACTTAGTGAATGAGACCCATCTCAAAATAAAAATGGCAACTTTGTCATTTTTAGACTAGAGGTATAACAGTGCAAAGGTTTTTGATTCAATCACAGGTACTGCAAGAAAAAAAAGTTCAAATTATTTTCTCTTGTAGATTATTGGTAACAGTTAAATTTCTACACTGTGTTACAATACCATCTTAGGGGGCCTGCCCTTTAGCTCAGTTCTTTAAGTGGCTACTTCAACAAAGCAGTCAGGCTCAGGTTGCTGTGGTTCGATCCCCACAACCCAAGCCAGCCAAACCTGTCCTGAAGGCATTTGGAGCAAAAAAATAAAATAAAATACTATCTTTATCCATGGTCTGTAATTTCCCATATGTGAAATGAGTCTGTTTTTAATGATCAGTGAATTTTCTCACCAATGAATTTGCTGTTCATTTTGTTTTTGTTCTTGTTAAAGAGGGAAAACCAGAAAAATTTTCTTTTGGACTACTGGATCCTCCTTTTCGTGTTGGTGTCCCATTCAGTATCCCTTTGGAATTTCAGGATGAGTTTGGTCATGCTAGCCAACTAACCGGGGACATTGAGCCAGTTCTTGAAGCAAGGCAAGTGCTCATGTGTATTTGTGTTTTTTTATTTGGTAAGTGCTCTTTTTTCTTGTGTTGGGGTCAAACTATTTATGTGTCGTTGACTATTCTCTTTTTAAGACAAGGTCTTGTTATGCAGTTCAGGCTGACCCTGAGCTCACTTTGTAGCACAGGGTGGTCTCTAATTCATGATGATCCTCCTGCCTTAGCCTCTCATGTGCTGGGATTACAGGTGTTTGTGCGCTGCCATGCCCAGCTATGTCACTAACTTCAGTATTGTCAATATTTTAAAATGTACAAACTGAGCATGGTGGCACATGCCTAGAATCCTAGCACTTTGTGGTCTGCAGCAGGAGGATCACTGGAGTTCTAGGCCAGCCTGAATTGCATAGGGAAACCCTGTTTCAAAAAGACCAAAATAGGGCCGGGGAGATGGCTCAGTAGAATAAGTGCTTGTTCAATCCCCGGTTCTAAGACTAAAATACTTCGGTGTATAAAGAAAGTGTTCAGTGAATTTATGACGATCCAGGGATTTATTTGACCCAAGCTATCTTCTGTGAATCCAGTGGCATATATCAATTATTCAACTGGCTTGTCATTTGACTAAATGAACTGTTGAGATCACTGAGGTATTTAGGTTTCACAGTCTTACTTTTGTAGTTAAGATATGATGTCTCCAGGTGGTGCTATTTGTTGTTGTTTACTGAGAAGCCGTGGCCATTTGAACTCCATGGTGTTGTAATGTATTTTAGCGTTTTAAAAATCGTAAGTATAGGGTTGACCAAATAGCTCAGCGGATGAAAGCTCCTGCAAACAAGTGTAGGGGCCGGGGGTTTGATCCCTGGGCCTGCCATACCAGCTTCACCCCTGGGGCACACTGAGATCAGTGATTGAGACTTGGTGTGGTGGCTCACATCTGTAATCCCAGCTCTTGGGAGGCTGTAAACAGGCAAATCAATATAAGTCTGATCTAGTAATGAGACCTTGAAGACCGTTCCCTAAAATACAAAAAGCAAACAAAAAACCCCATAAGTATGACACAGATTTATAAAGTTTTTCATACTGTTGTTTCAGCAATATTTTAGCACATATGCTAACTTGTTTCATTTCTAATACAGTTTCTCTGAGTTCATTGGGAAGAAAGTTTTGTATTCTTCTGTGTAAGAATCTTTTTGGTCTGTGTCTTGTATTCTGAGTAAATACTTTGAAGATAATGATACATAGTACATTAACTATTGCTGTTCTACTTATTTTGTTAGGAAAAAATTATTTATGTATTTATTTATTTTTGAGACACAATCTCACCATATAGTTTAGCCAAGCCTTCAACTTACTGTGTAGCCCAGGCTGACCTTGATCTTTCTGCAGTCCTCTTGCCTCATCCTCCCTAGAGCTGCAATTACAGGTGTGCACCACCATGCCTGGCTACTTTTAATAAAATTTAAAAAAATGGAATGAAACATAAGCAATGACTTTATATGTTCATAGAAATTTGAGTCCTTCCTTAAATTTGCTAGTAGTCCTATAAAATGATGTGATGGTCTGTATTAAGAAATAGTTCTTGGGAAACTTAATAGTATGTCCGCTGATGTCATTGCAGATGTTCATTACTTGTCATTATGTCTTTAGGAAGGAATTCTTGATAAGTCCTATGGGAGTAAGTTCTATATCTTCAAAGTAGTTATTCCTAAATATTAACTATTATTTTTGCATCAGATGCCAAATCTGCCTTTATTTGCACACTCATCTCCTGCCCTCCCCTGTGGTGCCAGGGCCTTGGATATGGTAGGCAGGAGCTCCCTAAGCTGCGTTCCAGCCCTACATCCACTTTGTATGTGCGCCTTCTTTTATTGTCTCTTATAATTATCTGCCTTGAATGGTTCTTTCAGTCATTGGAATATATATTCTAGGATATTTTTATGTATATATGCAAGATAATTTGGATAATTGTACAGCTGATTTCTGCTGGTCTTTTGAAAGGAGCAGTTAATACTTAAATTTTTTTTTTCATTCTTTTTTTTTTCCTTTTTAATATCTTATAACTTTTTTTGTGGTTGTTTTGTTTTTTTAAACCAATTTTGTATGTTTATATGTGATAACCTAAACACCTAGTTTGAAGATAATATCATGCAATACAGCAACCATTGTTTAATTCCTGTTACTTTGTTTAGTGAAATTTTATTTATGTCTAATGCTTTTTTAAATTACTTTTTTTTTCCTAATGTATTTGTTTGTCAGAGAATCTCACTACACAGCTCACACTTGTGGTGATCCCCCTGCTTTCAGCCTCCCCAGTGCTGGGGTTACAGGCATGCACCACTATGCCTGGACTCTGGCAGGCTCAGCCCACCTTGGCGGTGGGGCTGGCACAGCATATGGTTCTGGGAATCGAACCTAGTCCCTGTGCTTGCTTAAGCAGGCACTTTAGTCCGCTAAGCTATCTCGCTGATCCCCTAAATTACTATTTTGTATTCTTTAAAAAGTTATTATATATTTATATATTTTCTAGGCACCTGCTAATTGAAGATAGCACATGGAAATAAGGATATTTTCTTTCTTGATGCTTATAGATGAGTGAGACAGATTGTGCTCTATTGAGAATATACCCTGGTTAAATTGCTAAAAAGAAGTATGTAGTATTCTGAATGTAAAAATATTCAGAATTTTTTATAGTTTTAATTTCTTTGAAGTTTCAAAAATGTCTTTTTGGGGGACTGAAACCAAGGCCTTTCCACTGAACTTCATCCTCAGTTCTTTTTTTTTTTTTTTTGAGACAGCAGTGTCGCTAAATTACCAAGACTGGATTTGAACTTGTGATCTTCCTTCCTTACTCTCCTCCAGTGCTGGGATTGCAGGTGTATACCTCTACAGTAGGCCCATGCTTCTCTTTTTAATTTCTTCTTCTCCTTCTTTTTCTTCTTCTTCTTCTTCTTCTTCTTCTTCTTCTTCTTCTTCTTCTTCTTCTTCTTCTTCTTCTTCTTCTT
>NW_004524651.1:6487064-6491555 GCF_000260255.1 Octodon degus
TTTTTTAATGTATTTGGTACAGGCTCTCAGTACACAGCTCACACTAGTAGAGATCTTCATGTTTCAGCCTCCCCAGCACTGGGATTACAGGCATGCACCATCACGGCAGGTCTTGGTAACCTTCCCGGCATGTTTCCCAGGTCCCTGCACTTGCCTGGGCAGGCATTTAGACTGCTGAGCTATCTCTGTGGCCCTCATTCTTGTCTCTTTTTTAAAAAAACTTATTTATTTGGTACAAGGTCTCACTGTGACACTCAGACTCATAGTGATCCTCTTGTCTCAGCCTCCCCAGCTCATGCTTCTCTGTCTCTCTCTCTCTCTTCTCTCCCCCCCCTTTCTCTCTCTCTTTGGTGGTACCAGGGGTTGAACTCAGGTCCAGCAAGTACTTATTCCACTGAGCTTTGTCCCCGGCCCTCATGCTTCTCTTTTCGACATACTACATTCATTTGGATAGTGTACAGCAATAGAAGAGTTGGGTAAACATACTTTAAAAATATTATTTTATTTAATAACATATTGAAGGATCTAATCTAATAAAAATTATCTATAACGACTTCTATCTTATTCTTGATATGATGTATACTTATAAATATCCTGTCATGCACACATGGGGTAATTTAAGATTCTGGACTTCTCACTACGAGAACGTACACCGGCCCCTCAGGGAACAGAACATCCACCACCACCACCGTGAATGCTGTACCTATGGTGTCATGTTGTTGTTTTTCCACATTGCCTTCCTTCTCCCCTCCTCCCTAGAACAGTTTCTCAAATCAGCAATCAGGGAATTCTCAGGAAAGTCTGTGATTGCTATCACAAACACTGATGGGGATTAGAAAAGAGCTGAGCAGTAAAAAAAAATTTTAAATTTTTAAAAAAGAGTGTTTGAGGAATGAACCTCTTCCACCAGCTTTTTAGATGCTCTTGGGATTACGTAGAAATCACTGTGGCATCCAGTGTAACGCTGAAGTCTCTACTCTTCGCTTTCAGCATGCTGAAGAATAATTTAAAAATATAGTGACAATCATCTTAATAGCTAAAATTCACTAAGCACAAGGTAGTAATATTAATTGGAATTCTGCTAAATGACTCCATCGTAATAGTAAATTTAGGAAATTATGCCTTCACTATTGTAAGCAACATTTATAGCCCTCAACGAGCAGTGTGCATGTCATCTAAACGAGGGATACTGAGCTGTTGCTGCTGCTGAAACTTCAGTTCTCAGCCAGGATGACACAAGAATAAAAACATTTGATGTTGATCAAAAAAAAAAGATTCTGGACTTCTGAAACAAGTATTTGGCTAGATGTGGTGGCACACACCTGTAACCCTAGCATTCAGGAGGCTGAGGCAGAAGGGTCACCATGCATTCAAGGCCAGCCTGGGCTACATAGCAAGTTCAAGGTTGGCTTGCACTACCTAGTAAGATCCTGCCTCAAAAACATGGTGGCATCATGATTAAAATTTCAATGAAGAGCATTTAATGAGTAGATTTCTTTTTTCTCCATCATTACTTAAATTTGAAAATACTTTATTCACTTACATGAGTTGAAGAATCAAATTGATTCATTGAGGGTTTTATAAAATAGAAAGCTTTGCCTCCCTTTTCTCCACATGCTCCAGTTCTCAGAGAACCTCTTCTACTTATTTTGCTTGATTCTTTTGGTAATAACTGCCATTTATCTAAGTAATTTTAGTATCACTTTTTTTTCTTTTGCAGAACTGGGGATTGAACTCGGGCCCTTGCGCTTGCCAGGGAAGCGCTTATTCTACTGACCCATCTCCCCAGCCCCTAGTATTACTTTTTTTTTTTTTTTTTTTTTTTGGCAGAACCAGGGATTGAACTCAGGCCCTTGTGTTGCCAGGCAAGCACTTATTCTACTGAGCTATCTCCCCAGGCCCAATATTACTTCTTTTTTTTTTTTTAATTATTTATTTTTATTTATTACATTTATTTATTGTGTGTGTGTGTGTGGCCAGCTCAGCCCACCAGGGGATGGGGCTCACTGGCATGTGGTGCTGGGGGATCGAACCGCGGTCCCTGTGCTTTGCCAAGCTTGTTCCAAGTAGGTGCTTTAGACCACTGAGCCATCTCTCCAGCCCAATATTACTTCTTGATTGTTCAGTTTTACACATTCTCTTGACTTATGGGTATGGAAGACAAGGATACACTGTACTCTCCTATTGCCACCTCCATTTAAATTTAAAAGGTCTTCCCTCTTTGCTCCTGTAGTAAAGGTACATTCTACTCTAGTCAGTAGTGTTTGCTGCATTATGATAGATTCTAGGGACTTCATTTTGCAAGTTCATTGTTACTTTACTCTTTTCCTTCACTTCACTTGTTACAAATTATAACCTAAGCTTCCTGGCAAGTGTGTAGTATCTTTTCGAGGTAATTTAGGTGCATCCTTGAAGACATCTTTCTGAGTTTGTGTTACACTGGGTTATAGTCTGTGATCTATTTCTCTTTTCTGTGTTGCATATTAGGGAACTAGGAACACAAAAGCCACTCCCAACCCTGAAACTTCCACAACGATAAAAGAGAAAGAGAACTGCTTTATTATTAAATAGGCATGCAGCCAGCATGATTGTAGGCTATCAGCTAAAGAAATTTGCAAAGATAGAAGGTGTATTGGTCAGGGTTTTACTTAGAGGAACAGATGTAATATAAGGAACAGATATTAACACAAGATATACAATGTATAAGGAATTACAAGATTGGTTTAGGACAGTCAGCCACAGAGTCAAGTGGAGGAGTGTGCAGAGGGCGTCTGTACACCCCAGACTAAGGAGTTAAGTCCTAAGGTCTGAAGCTCACTGCTGTGCTCCATGCAAGTCTCTGTTCGTTGGCTAATGGGTCTGCAAGGGAAGACTGAAGAGTCTGTGATGGATACTGAAGAGTCTGACAGAAGGTGAAGAAGGATCCAAGCCAGAGGCCAAAGAGTCTGCACTGCAAGCCAGGCGATGAAGTCTAAGCCGATTGCCAAGACTGAAGTTCCTACAATGAAGTGGAAGACTGACTACTTCCTCAGCCCCTTTATATGGTCTCTTTGTGCTGAGTCACTCTTGGGGCAAAACGAGTTGTGGAGCAAAATGAGTTGTGCCCCAGGGCGGGACCCCCCACCAGCCGGAAGTGCTCCTGGAGTCATCTAGCCAAGATGACACAATATATCAATCACTACAGAAGGAATCTTATTTTTCTATGTGGCTAAGTGCATACATGCTATCAAAACAAAATTTATTTGTGGAATCTTTACAACTTAGGGACAGAATTTGCACTCTGAAGTTGACTTGTCACTGGACAGGTTCTGAGGAGTTCCCCCAAAGAAAAGTTGGAGAACTCAGTTTATCCCATATATAGGATGGGTTGTAGATCCACTGACTTTTATCATGGAAAAAGAATTTTCCAGATCTATCAGTGAGAGGCATATGTAGGTTTCTTAGGTAGAATTCACAAGTACACACACACTCAAAATAAGAGCTCAGGCCCTTGAGAGAGGCACTATGTGATGTGGAGCTGAATATATTTCAGTGGTCTTGGGTGTCTACTGAATATTAAAACAGAAATACTAAATCTGGAAGAGAGGGGCCGGGGAGATGGCTCAGTAGGATAAGTGCTTCCCTGGCAAGCAGAAGGGCCTGAGTTCAATCCTTGGTTCTGGAGAAAAAAAAAAAAAAAAAATCTGGAAGAGAGAATTGGTAGAGGACTTTTTTTTTGTACTTTAGGGAAGGGTCTAAATGATGTTCAGGGTCTCACTACTAGATCAAACTTGTAGTGATCCACTTACTTACAGCCTCCCAAGAGCTGGGATTGCAGGCATATGCCCCACTATGCCCAATCTCAATTGCTGTCTCAGTGCACCCCAGGGATGTGGCCGGCACTGCAGGCCTGGGGATCGAACCCCCCGTCCCTGTGTCTGCTTGCAGGCACTTTGATCTGCTGACCTATTTGGCCAGCCCTCACAGGACTTTTGAAGATACAGGTGTAGGTAGAAAAACTTCATGAACAAAACATTGACTGCATGCAAAAAACTATAGAAAATCAACAACTGAGGTCTCATTAAAAAGTTTTGCACAGCAAATTACAGAGTGAAAAGACAACCCACAGAGTGGGAAAAAAAATCTTAGCCAGTTCTTCAGACAAAGGACTAGTATCTAGAACATAGATGTTTTAAAAATCAGACCCTCCAAATTTAAAGACCCAGTCCAAAAATGGGCATCTGAAATGCCTAGAAAAATTCTTAGAAGTACAAATGGCAAAGAAACACATGAAAAATGATCAACATTACTGATCATTCAAGAGATGCAAATTAAAACACTGAGATTCCATCTCACTCCAGAAAGAAGGCCTGTCATTAAGAAATCAACCAGTAATAACTGGCAAGGCTGTGAAAAGACATCTTTTGGGGCTGGGGAGATGTCTCAGTAGAATAAGTGCTTCCCTGGCAAGCACAGGGGCCTGAATTCAATCCCTGGTTCCACCCAAAAAAA
>NW_004524651.1:6492437-6500773 GCF_000260255.1 Octodon degus
CTGTACTAATAAAATTATTTTAAAAAGATGGGTGATCTAGGCTGTGTACTCATAACATCTGTATTAGACCCCAAGCCATTTACCTATGTGTGGAGTTTAGATCTTTTGCCTGCTAATACGTGAGCCAGCCGGTCCATGGCAGAAAGGGCCGCATAAGAGAAGAACAGATCCCTGCCCCAGTCACAGGCTTCTTAAGAGTGCAATTGTAAAATTACGGATTTCCTTCTCTTTTCTACTGTCTTTAGTTCTCTTAACCCATCCCAAGGTTACAGCTGAAGTTAGTTCCATGTTACCCTAGGAAGCTGGAAGATGGGACGTTTTCTTGTTTGGTTACGTTTCAAAGAGATGGTTCTTAGTTTTTGAGGAAGCAGTTCCAAGTTGTGGAAGTGTTAGGTCTTTTAAGCATTTGCCCTTTCCTAAACCCCCCAGTATGAAAGAAATCCTGTGCCCTCTTGCTTTGCTGAAGTGCTTCTTTCCCTAGCTTCTGAGGAAGGAGTACATGTGAGATGAACATTTACTGTGAAAATGGAATGGCTATTCCAGTCTGATACTTCATTGATTGCAGTAAAGGTACTACTACTCATTAAAATTATGTTTTGTGTTTTAGCTTTCAGTGTTGCTAATATAAACTTATTTTCATTTACTTTTTGTTTCCTGTTTATTGTCTCAAGGAAGTGAAATAATTCTCTTATGACTGGAAGTATATCATTCAGACCTATCCTGTTTTCTCTTTCCTGCATTCTCATTTATTAGTTATTGTACTTTCTGCACTGGATCTTAGATTTCTTTAATTTTCACTATTTTTTTGTATTTCTACATTCTGATATTTTCTCAACTGATCTTTACACCTTTTCTATAGATTTTTGTTTTCTTCACTCACATTTTTTTTAATTTCCAAGAATTTACCCAGAGTTTCAGATTATTCTTTTATAGATCCTGTTCTTTTTTATGAATGTGAAATAGTCCCTCTCTACTTCGCAGACTCACTGTTTCACGGGTTTTCAAAATCTGTTAATCTAAATTATTTATTGCAGATTTTTTGCTTATAGCAGGATTTTGCAGTACCATACAGTATGTATATGTTGTTAAAATTACATGGTTTGGGGGCTGGTGAGATGGCTCAGTGGTCTAAAGCACCTACTTAGAACAAGCTTCGCAAAGCATCAGGGACCGCGGTTCAATCCCCCAGCACCACATGCCAGCCAGCCTCGCCCCCTGGTGGGCTGAGCTGGCCACACACACACACACACACACACACACACACACACAAATAAATAAATTTATAAAAAAAATAAAAAATACATGGTTTTATGAGTTTAAAAAATGGTTAAGAACATTAGAAGGGGCCGGGGAGATGGCTCAATAGAATAAATGCTTCCCTGGCAAGCTCAAGGGCCTGAGTTCAATCCCTGGTTCTGCCAAAAAGAACATTAGAAGTGTTTTTAAAAGTAGTGGTGGTGGGGTAGCCTGATAACTAGCAGATTAAAGCACCTGCTTAGGCACAGTGCAGCGACCAGGGTTGGATCCCCAACCAGGGTTACATCCCCATTGTACCATGCCAGCCCCACCCCTGGGTGCTAAGATGGTGATTGAGACTGGGCATGGTGGCATGCCCCTGTAATCTTAACACTTGGGAGGCTGAAAACAGGAGACTCACTATGAGTAGTAAGACCCTGTAGACCCCATCCTAAATACAGAAAAAAAATAAATAAAAGTGTGGGAGAGGTTTATAAAGCCTTAAAATATATAAATACTAAAATAATTATAATGTCAGTATTGTGCTGATTTTCACTTATCACAGGGGTATCTGGAACGTAACCTCTGCAATTAGTGAGGGACCACTGTAATACATTTTACTGATAAAGCAAATCAGTTCTTTTTAAAGTTTTTTTTTAAAAACGTATTTGGTTGTTACAGGGTCTCACTACACAGCTCAGACTTGTAGTGATCCACCTTTTTTCAGCCTCCCCCGTGCTGGGATTACAGGCGTGCACCACTACGCCCAGTCTCTGTAGCCAGCTCAGTGTACCCTGGGGCGGTGCTGGCACAGTATGTGGTGTCAGGGATTGGACTCCGGTCCTTGCACTTGCCTAAGCTTGCCCTGCTAGTCTACTGAACTATCTTGCCAGCCCCTAAAGTTTTCTTTTACTTATACAGATTGTATGTTGTCTACAATCAGTTTTCATTTTCTTGTTTGTTCCTGGTGACTTTTTTCTTTGGATGATCCTGTAATCATTGGCTATTTGCTTCAGTGAGAACTGAAATGCAAACCCAAGCTTGGTGCAGGACAGGCTGTTGAGGTTGGGATGGCCAGGAACTTGATCTTGCTGATAGCTTCAGGTCTTCTCACAGGCAGGGTGGTTTGCTGGAGGAAGAATCTGGGGTCTTACTTTTCTAGTGGGGGCAACAGTTTGGGCCTGGGTTAGGACCCAGGGCTGCAGCGGGACTAGAGGCTTAGTTCTCAGCACCCCAGTGCCTTTGTTGTTGTTTAGCCCTTCTGTCCATTTCACTCTCACCTGCTTCAGTTTATCTCCTGCCGCTGTTGCAGAGATCTTGTTTCAGCCTTTTAAGAGGAGATTCCTCCAGTCATCTGCCAGGTGGGAGAGAGGAGGGAACTGGGATCTGAGCTCTCTTTATTCAGTCTCTCTCTATACTCCACTTCCCAAGGCTCCTGGAGCTAACAGCACCCGTGCTTGACTGCTCCCTGGGAATTCTGTGGCACAGATAGGTTCCCAACTTTTTCTATTGGTATTTTTAGCCTTTAGTTTTATTATAGTCTCTGGTCCTTAGTTTGTCACTGTATTTTCTTTCAGATGTTTTGTTTGTTCCATCACTTCTATATTTTAACCTTTTACTTACTTATCTTTGCTTTCAAAAATAAAGAGATCTTTCACTCTCATTGTTGCCAGGAAGCTAGCTCCCACTCACTTCTCAGCCATTTGGCTAAGATACAGTATAGGAAGCTGGGTGCTGATACCAAGGAGTCAGCCCTCTTGCTTGCTGGCCCTCGATCATTTGTGCCTTTGATGACAGATTTCACATTAGATGGTCAAGGTGCAGAAGTGAAGAGTTTATTGTACAGCAGATAACAGAGATTTTTAAACAAGAAGGCTGCCAGTGTCACAGAGACGTCTGCCCAGAGTGGAAGTTTGGGTATCATTCCTGGGGTTCAAGGAACTATGATGATTATCTTGTTTTATTTACATGATGCACTTGCTTACTGACATTTTTTTAAGGGTTGCTTTGGAATAGGTAGCTCAGAAATGTCTTGTTCTTTTCCTTCATGGGTTTAAATTGTAAGAATCTTTTTTTTTATTATTATTATTTTTTTTTTTATTTTTTTCAAAGTTTTATTGCCAAACAGATAGCAATGAGACAGTTTCAAATCAAATCGGAAGGACAGTTTCAACAAATAATACACTGCATATATTCTTCTTAGTGGTTAATTGCTGTACAAGATGCGGACTTGTGATCCTATTTACAAACACCATTAGAACAAATCATTCTATTCATTAAGAGAATGCAACTATATATCTATCCCAACCTCTTTCAATACACAGATACAAAATGGACATTCATCGGTATACCCCATTTTTCTAAGTTCCGTTATTGAATATTATAGGTGTGTAAACTCAGCAAAATATTCTAAAAGAGTCCAGTAGCCTATAATAGCATTGGGTCTTATATTTAACTGGCAATGTCAGAAATTATTGACCTGAGTCCCCCACAGCTCAAAAGGCATGGCTTTTTTTTTTTTTTTGGTAGAACCGAGGATTGAACTCAGGCCCTTGCGCTTGCCAGGGACGCGCTTATTCCACTGAGCCATCTCCCCAGCCCCCTAATTGTAAGAATCTTAAGAGAGAAATTTAGGGAAGAAAACATTCTAATCTAAATCAATCCCAAGGAGAGAGTGTCAAAGATAAACTTCAGTCATTTATAAGAAAATGGATGCGGTTTGAAACAATACGTTAAATGATGTAAATCACATACAAGCTTCAATTTTCATGGTTTTGATTACGTATAAGAGAAACCCAAAGAATAAATAAAGAATGAAATAAAAGGAAAATAGGAAGTAGGAAGATCTTTCTCAAATGGGAAGCAGATCAAGAGATGGAGAAGAGGAAGAAGGAAAAGGAATGAAAAAAGGAATTGGGATGTGTTATATACATATACGAACGCTGTACAAGAAATGCAAACATGTACTGATAAAAAAATTTAATAAAAGGATTTTTAAAAAATAAGAATGTTCCCTTTTCTGATATTATTGGGCAAAGGCCATGTTTCCTAAGCTGTATGCCTTATTTTGGAAATAGCTGGCCAGGCAGCCAGGTGATATTGGAAGGAATGTGCACACCTTGTAACCATAGCATGTGCTTGTACTCTGTGGAGTCATTTCGGGTCTGAGACCTGACAAATGATTATGGATGTTCCCTCAAGCCCAGTGATGTCTAACAATATTAGAGAGCTGTTAAGAGACAATGAAAGTAGACTGTTTAATATGCCTTCTTTCCCAGAGAAGTTTTATCATGTGTGCCACTTCTACAAACAAGGCATACTAGTTTTTGTTAAATAAAAATTGTAAGAAGTTAGTGTTAGCTGTTGTTTTAGACTGGGCTTCTGCAGTAGGTCTCAGCAGACCGGACTGATGATTAGAATAGAGCCGCCTACACTAAAATTCAGTCACTATAGAGTAAAACTTAGTTTATTTGATCTTCTGGGGCCAGTTTCAATTGACAAGATAGTGAGGTTCCCTGTCTTAGTATTTACATAAAAGAAATAACATGAAATAACTCAATATTTAGCTGATTAGTTGTTTCCCTATTTTTTCATCTCCTTACTTTACCAGAAAAGTAACTTTAAACTTACTAATCTATTTTTCATCTTTTTGTTTGTGCATCTGTCGGCCCTTTTCCTTATTTAGAACCAGCCTGCTGTCTGTTCTGGTCATTGAAACATTTTATTGGGAAGAGTGGAAATGAAGTATCGTCAAATTCTAGAATCAGATCTTTACGCTGTAACTTTAAACAAATTTTGCAGTTTATTCAGAAAATACCTGTTAATGCTTGACTTCCATTTTTTGAAAAAATTAGGCTTACCCTTCATCATGGAGTTTTTTTTTTTAAACCTTTTTCCCTTCCTTACCTTAGTAAAATGTTCCTTGTGAAGATCTCTACATGTGTCAAATTAGATTTAGGAGTCAGTTTTTCTCTGAGTAGATTAGAGGATCTAAGTGTATTTTCTGACCAGTTTATACTACCACAAGAGTGTCTTTGATTATTTGGACTTGTCTAAAATTGCAATTCAAGGGCCGGGGAGATGGCTCAGTAGTATAAGTGCTTCCCTGGCAAGTGCAAGGGTCTGAGTTCAATCCCCGGTTCTGCCACGAAAAAAAAAAAAGAAAAGAAAACTCTTGGTGGTTAGGGAGATGGCTCAGTGGAATAACCACTTCCCTGGCAAGTGCAAAGGCCCAAGTTCAATCCCTGGTTCTGCCAAAAAAAATAAAAATAAATACAAATAAACATCTTTAAAAATAAAAATAAAATTGCAGTTCAGTTTAATTTGTGCCAAAAGTTCTTTAAAATCCCACTAGGTAGAAGGAAGATTTGAAATAATTCAAAGCAAAGCCTGAGAACATCCTTAAACTTGGCCTATTTGAGTATTTCCTTTGCTTAGATCTGCATACAACGTCTACCATTTAGATTATAATTTTGCAGTAATATATTATTTTTAGTGTTTATCTTTTGCTGTTATCAATATATATCGAATCAGTTTTCCATAAAAGAAATTTGTTGAAATTTGCTTTTTTCCTATTTAGAGAAATTATAGAAAAATGCATTAAGTATACTCTCAAAACCTTTACAGCTTATTTTTAAGTGTGGAGAGGATGTTAAAAAATAATTTATATTTTGCAGTGGTTTATCTTTACATTATGAAGAAATAACCAAAGGACCAAGTTGTGTAATTCGAGGTGTTATGGCTAAGGGCCCCGTAAACTCTTGTCAAGGCAAGGTAAGCACTTCACATATGTAAGTTTTGTTATATGTTTCTTATATGGTACAAGTAAAATTGGAAATTTAAAATTAAATGACCTGTATTTGTAAACAGGATGACAACAATGAGCTGTAGAAATTAATCAGCATCATGTCATTTCTTACATCCAGAAGAAAAACTGGCACATTCATTACTGTGTTTGTTGTTGTTTTTGTTTTGTTTTGATTTTGATTTTGCTTGAACTCCCCACCTCTACCCCTTTTGAGACAGGGTCTCACTAAACCTTAGCCTCGAACTTGTGATCCTTCTACCTCAGCCTCCTGAACACTGAGATTGTAGGCATTTGCCACCACACATAATTTAACTACTATAGTTGTTTAAACATTGACAAGTGTTTTTCAGCTCTCTTTATTCAGAGATATTTTCCCAACAATTATCTAGTAGTATGCTAGATGGCATACTCCAGTGTTTTCCATCTATTTTATGTTTCTCAGTCTAAAAAGACAATTAGAAGTCATGGTGGCTCACACCTGTAATTCCAGGTGTGATCCTGTAATCCCTCGGATGCTGAGGCAGGAGGATTATAAATTCAAGAGCAGTGACCCCTAGCTTAAAAGGGACGGTTGTGTGGCACAGTCTGAAGGCCCTGGGTTTAGTCCTTAGTACTTCTAACACAAAGAGTGAGCTTGCAGATTTAAATTATTTTTTGCTATACTTTAAGTGAAGTACACTTAATCTGAATAATCCAAAATCTGAAGTTTTTTTGAGTGCTGAAATGGTACCATAAGTATTAAATTTCATATCTAATCTAATGTAATGAGTTGCAATTAAAACATTGTATAAAATTACCTTCAGGCTATGCGTATTAGGTGTATTTTACACATAAATGAGTTTTCTATTTGTATTTGGTCTCATCTGTCCCATCCCCAAGAAACTTCATTTCCAAAATCCAAAGTACTTCGAGTACCAAGCAGTTTCAGATTGTATAGTTAAATCAAATTAAAGTTCAAGTTTTGTACATCTTTCTAAATGAAGAGTTTTCTGGGGGAAAAAAATAAATCTTTGAAATTCTTGGTAAATCTGACTTTAGTAAGATAAACTTTATAAAGTTTGTAGATTTTTAAGAATTTTTAGGGCTAGCCAGATAACTTAGTGGATTAAAGCACCTACTTAGGCAGACATAGGGGCTGGGAGTTTGATCCTTGTCCTGCTGTGCGGGCCCGTCCCCATCCCTGGGTGCGCTGAGAGCCATTGAGGCTGGCCATGGTGGCGCACACCTGTAATCCCAGCACTTGGGAGGCTGAAAATTAGGAGGACCACTGCAAATCCGATCTGGGTAGTGAGACCCTGTAGATCCTGTACTGAATACATTTAAAAAACAAAAATTATTTTGAGGTCTGGAGAGATAGCTCAGCTTGCCTGAGCTAGATAAGTGCTTGCCTGGCAAGTGCAAGGTACCAAGTTCAATGCCTGGTATCGCAAAAAAGGAATAATAATAATTTTTATTTTGAAATAACTACATTTACAGAGGGGTGCAGCAATAGTTTCACAGAAATTTTCTCTATTAGCATATTGTAGAACCTCATGTATTTATCAAAACCAAGAACTTAACATTGATACAATGCAGATGCTTTAGTTACTACTGCTTAGTACCTATATTCAGATATATCTAGTTATTGTTACTATTCTGCTCCATATCCTGCCCAATAAAAAACATTAGATTATATGTGAAGATCTGTAGACTTTAAATTTTTTCTTCTATATTATTTCATGCTTTTTTTAAATACCCATCTTGTTTCTCATAATTGTTCAGAGAAGTACATCTGAATTTGAAGAGGCTATTATCTATAAGGAAGCAGTACACGTAATTTTTTTCCTGTCTCCTCACATAAGTGCTAGTTTTATCAAATTTAAAATTGGTGAGTAGATTTATATAATGATAGGAAAATGCAAAAGAAAAACAGATTGCAGTGGAGGTGCTGAACTACTTAGACATGTCTTTTGGACTTGGGTTTAATTTCTGCTATCTTTTAAAACAGAATTTTAACCTGAAGGTGATTCTGCCAGGTTTAAAAGAAGATTCACAAATTCTGAAAATTAGATTACTACCAGGTAATGCTATTTTAAGAATTCAAGTACTTAACTTTTAAACAGTATTTTAATAATACACTTGATCTGTAATGCTAATAAATTTGAGGTTTGAGGATATTTGTATTTTCAAACATAGCATAGCCAGAATTGGCCAGTTTTTAAAATGGAAGCATGTCAATGAAATTATAAAATCTTAGGAGAAAAAATTTGAATATTGACAATATATTGGGAGCTATTTTTCTTTTTCTTTTTCT
>NW_004524651.1:6500923-6502447 GCF_000260255.1 Octodon degus
GGCCAGCTCAGCCCACCAGGGGGCAGGGCTGGCTGGCATGTGGTGCTGGGGGATTGAACCGCGGTCCCTGTGCTTTGCCAAGCTTGTTCCAAGTAGGTGCCTTAGACCACTGAGCCATCTCACCAGCCCGTCAGGAGCTATTTTCTTAAGGGAATATGTACTAGGTTTATGTTAGAACTGGGTCTGCTTTTTACCTTTTGTTGATATAACTTTCATATTTTAAAGAAGTTTCTGATTTCATTTAAACTAACTTGATAATGACTTAATTTGAGAAGGTGAAATTGCATTAAATTTACATGGGGTAGAAATGCTGGCTAATTTGAGAGGTGGTCTGTTGTAAAATTCAGAGCACATTCTGGAGTTAGCCCTCCGGGTTTGCCTTTAGGGAGTGGTCTGTGCCTCAGTTTCTTCACAGAGGTGGGGAAAAAGCATTTGTTCTGGCCAGCCTTGGCAAGGCCACTCATTGTGCCACGTGCAGGGACCTCCATGGGCACAGGACAGTGTGAGCACAGTGGAGTGTGAGTGCTGCATGCCGCACGCAGGGTTGTGCTTCCCTGGGAAGTCAGTGCAGTTTTACAACTCAGCTCCCACTTTTATCCGTAGGAGACCTTTGTGCTGGTTTCCAGTCAAGCAGGACCTATTAGTTGACTTTCACAAATTCAGGTTGTGAGGTTTCTTTTCAGCATGCATTGACAAGGAGAAATTTGCACATTGGTAGAGGTATAAGAAAAAGCTTCATTTTACAGATTAGATAGTAAAATTATTAGAAACTAAACATTTAATTTTTTTTTATTTTAGGGCAAGAGTAGGGAAGTAGGATACTGATAAAAGTAAAGAAGTTTTAAATTACAATCCAAGGGCTGGGGACATAGCTCAGTAGAAAGGGCCTGAGTTCAATCCCTGGTTCTGCAAAAAATAAAAAATTAAAATAAAAAATTAAATTACAATCCAAGATTTAAGCTCTGTCTTCCACTTGTGTCCTAGGCAAAATATTTAATGCTAAATTTTATGTATTGTTAAGTATTAATTTTAAATTTTCATGATAGTGTTTTTTGTTTTTTGTTTTTTTTTTTTAATCTTCCAAAATTTATTTCAAGTTTGGAATCCAGTGAAAAATTTCCTAATGCCACCATTCAGGTTCCTGACATCCAAAACATAGATAACGTTATCGTTCTTAATTTGCTCTTAAGACTATTACTACAAAAGTGCTGGCTTGTGAAAGTGACCCAAGACACCTAAAAACAAAGGCTGTGGCCAATAACTTGTCCACAATTCTAAGTCCTGTTCATGATAGTTTTAATCTCAGGACTGACATAAAATTTTTTTTCTGTATAAAATTGGAGGGGCTGGTGAGATGGCTCAGTGGTCTAAAGCACCTACTTAGAACAAGCTTAGCAAAGAACAGGGACCACGGTTCAATCCCCCAGCACCACATACCAGCCAGCCCGCCCCCTGGTGGGCTGAGCTGGCCACACACAAATAAATAAATAAATAAATAAATTTAAAAGAAAAAAAAAAATAAAA
>NW_004524651.1:6502742-6509059 GCF_000260255.1 Octodon degus
AAGCAGCCACTTAAACAACTGAGCTACAGGGCAGGCCCCTCGAAGTACTTTCTTGATTGATGTTATTCTGAAGTTTACAATAAAAAGTTTCTAATTGAAACTTAATGTCTGCCATATAGTAAATAATAAATGTTAATTAACATTACTACAGAGTAAAATAAGTGTTTCCAGTAATTTTTTCTACATTTATGTTAACTAGTATTTACTGTAAATTGAATTTTAAAATATTAATGATTATGGAGTTGATCAAATCACTACTGTAGACACAGACTCTTACAGTAAATGTGTGTAACTTGTTGATGTCAGAGGCAGTGTGTCATAGAATGAACTGATCATCTGAAGAAGTATGAACAGCCACGTTGTGACTTAACGTTGGTTAATAAAAAGTAGTTT
The DNA here is from genome assembly GCF_000260255.1 of Octodon degus. NCBI lineage: Eukaryota > Metazoa > Chordata > Mammalia > Rodentia > Octodontidae > Octodon > Octodon degus. The sequence continues at coordinate 6,503,136 of NW_004524651.1, forward strand.
TAATACCTTTATTTTTCTTCTTAAATTCCCCAGGATTATTATTATTTTTTGGTGGGATGAGAGTGGAGACAGAGTCTTGCTGTGTTATCCAGGCTGGTCTGTAACTCTTTGGAGCCCAGGCTGGCCTTGAACTCAGAGCTTCCTGCCTCAGCCTCCTGAGTGCTGGGATTACACATAGGTGTGTGCAGCCACAGCTGAGTTTCTCCAGGGTCTTTCTTAAAATTTCAGGCATTTAGGTGATTTCAGTCCTGAGATCTCTACAAGCGATGTCTTAACTTGAGCATAGAAGTGTGGTGTCAGCGCTTTCCTGTACATCTAAAGAGCTCTCATCATCTGTAGAGACTGTGTATTTAAGAGATTTAAATTATTAAATGTTGATGTTACTTAGATATTTTTCTTGGCATTTTTCTAAAACAAAATAATCTTTTGATATTTGTTATTTCAATGCTGATTCTCTGAAACCTAAATATGCATTTCATTATGTAATCTCCTGATAGGTCCTCCCCGCAGGTTGAAAGTGAAACCTGATTCTGAAATTTTAGTTATAGAAAATGGAACAGCTTTCCCATTTCAGGTGGAGGTTCTCGATGAATCAGATAACATAACAGCACAGCCAAAATTGATTGTTCACTGTAAGGTAAGCTTCCTTTGATTTTATTTTGAATCCTGTGGTAGTAAGTGCCATTGACTGCATCTTTATAGTAAGCCTTATGTACTGAGTCTTTAGTGACTGTTCCATGGTAAAGTTTACGGGCTCTCTCATTGCTAGTAGCTTTTCAGTGTCTGTAAGCCAGTAACTGTATCTGCTTTGTCCACTTTTCATGAAGAGATTTATGGATGAAAGTTTTCTACCTTCTCTTCCCTCTCATCTTAAATTATGAAGTATTTTATTTATAAACAGAATGATAAATAGCTTTCAGCCTTGTCATTGGATGGATAAATAAAGGTGGATAAAAAGACTGTGAAAGGGAAAGGAAAACGAGTAAAGTTTAAAACAAACAAACAAACAAACAAACAGGCCAGGGAGATAACTCAGCAGTTTAAATGCCTGTTTGGTAAGCTCAAGGTCCTGCGTTCGATCCCCAGTACCAAAAAAATAGATAAATAGGAACAGTAGTGGTCAAAGAGTTGATACAGCTTCTGAAACAAGTTTCATTTAGCATTATAGAAAACTTTTCTTCAGAAGTTCTCTGGAATGGTGGGTTCTATTTAGAATTTTCTTGTTTATAGCCAGAAAAATAGCTGTGATGAAGTATTTGAAATTATGAACAATTAATTGAGTAATCAGTTATCTTTCCTGTAGTTTCTGGGGGCCCCCAATCTCCCAGTGTATGTGGTGGACTGCAGCAGCTCTGGAACCAGTATTTTAACAGGATCTGCAATTCAAGTCCAGAATATTAAAAAAGATCAGACACTTAAAGCAAGAATTGAAATACCTGTAAGTTGTTATTATTACTCATTGATACTATATTTAGGCTTTAACACAGTTTTTAATAGCATTATAATATTTTATGCAAAGATGTTTGAATTTTTAAAAATAAGGTAATTGTGATTTCTTTAGCCAAAAGGGATGAAAGGGCAGCACAAAGTGGCACGGAGACTTGTTTAACATTTTGTGCCAAGCTGGGGATATAGCTCAGTGGCACACCCCCTGCCTGGTAAGCATGAGGTCATGAGTTATATTCCTAGTTTAAAAAAAAAAAAAAAGTGTGCCAAATATTTACTTTCTCAGTCAGGCTTTTTACAGTGTCTATAGCTATTAATGATCCTCTAAAATTGTTTTCCTAATACTAAAATGTACTATGCTTTTTTTTTTTTTTAATGTTTTTTAGGTTTTCCTTTTTTTTGGGTAAGGTTTGACAGGTATTTCCACTTAGTTTACCACTAAAGGACTTAGAAACCTTTAATTTACCTGTGTATTTTTATATAGCTTTTACTAGTATTTGTACATAAAGGGACATTTTATTGGAACTGCATCGTGGGTGATGGTGAGGCCAACAGGGTGTGTGGTCAGTCTTGTGAGAGTGCTAAGTGGAGTAGGAGACACGCAGGTAAGATACTTAGATGGATTTGTTAGTAAGTGACATGTGCTGGGCAACCTTATCAACTGATTAATTGAAACTTATTTCTTACTTATACACCAATTAGTAGTACATCTTAAGCCTCAAAAGGGCAAAAGATGGCTTTTACATTTTTTTATGTATTTAGTACAGGGTCTGTAGGGCCTCACTACACAGATCAGACTCATAGTGATCCTCCTGTTTTCAGCCTTCCAAGCACTGGGATTAGAGGCATGCACCACCACACCCAGTCTTACCTTTTTTTTTTTTGTTTGTTTGTTTTTTGGTTTTTTTTTTGTTTTTTGACACAGGGTCTCCTCACTATGCAGTTCAGGCTGGCCTCAAACCCACAGCAATCCTGCTTCATCCTCCCTAGTGCTGGGATTACTGGCATTGCATCATCACGGCCTTTGACTTTTATTTCTTCAAAATGAGATGACTTGGCTTTATTCTAACTTTTCTAGCTCCTTATATTTGATAATACTAAATAGTTATAATGCCGTTTTTGCAGGAATATGGACAGTAGTTTTGAGTATTACTATCATGCAAAAAAGTCAGGAGGCATAAATGTCAAAATTAGGAGGGAATCTGAATTTAGAGGCAAGGCTCATAAGCAGGCCTATTAGGTACTACAGAGCAACAGTAGACAAGAGATCATAGGATCCAGGGTATCCAAAACCAATACCAAGGTGTAAATTGTAACATACAGTGATCCCAATGTAATAGCTGAGTCTATGGGGTCAAGTAGGAATTTTGGTGTATCAGCAACATGAATCAGTTTCCATAGGAATGGCCGTAACTACACAAAGAAGGTGATACAATACAGTAAGATTATAAAGGTGCAGAGTTAAATTTAATGTGTGCTATAGAGTGCACTATATATTGCTAGATGATAAAATAATATATTTTAATTTTTATGTTCCTGAATTTTTTAAAATTTTATTTTCAGGAGCTGGCCAAATAGCTCAGCAGACTAATGTACTTACTTAGGCAGACGCAGAGACTGGGGTTCGATCTCTGGCTTGCAGGGCCTGCCCCACCCCTGGGGCATGCCAGGACAGCGATTGAAACTGAGCATGGTGGTACGCACCTGTAATCCCAGCGCTTGGGAGACTGAAAATAGGAGAATCTCTACAAGTCTGATCTGTGTAGTGAGACCCTATAGACCCTCTACTAAAATTTTATTTTCCGTATGTGGGATTGATCCAAGGGTTTAAGAACTTAGTTATGTCCCCAGCTGCTCTTATTTGTTACACTGAGAGAGGGTCTCACCTTGAAGTTGTGATCCTCCTTCCTCGGTCTTTCAAGTAGTTTGGGTTTTAGGTGGAAGCCATTTCACTAGACTCCCAGATCAAGTTCTGTAGTACAATCCAGCTCTTGTTTACTGTTCTATGGAGTACTGGCGTGCCAGTCATAGTCATAAATTTCCAAGATGCTTAGCTCAGCCTTCAGGACATTTAGAGAACCCTTTTCTGGCTGTAAGCAACTTTGTTCGTTTACCTCAGTATGTTACCAATGAAGCAAACATGGAAAGCTTCAGTGTTAACTTGTTTTAAGTAGTATATTGTTTGGCAAGTGTTTGTCTCTCAGCTTATGGGAAGTTACTGATTTCTTACATGCTGTTCTTATCAGTAAATGGTCAAAAATCTGTGACATTAAATTTTCATTTGTAATACTTGTAATTTTAAATTAAATCATAAAGGGGAAGGATTCCTTTTAATCCAGATGTACTTATTAGTTTTAAGAATGTGGCCAATGCTCCTTATCATCTGATGGTATAAAATACAGTTAGCAATGGTAGCTGCCTTCTTACTGACAGGGCCTACAAGTAAACAGTATATACAGCGATCTTCCATTATACCGAGCTTTAACTTCTACAGCAGTGTAATGTATTCATCATTGAAGTTTTTAGCCCTGATGGCACTCAGCAGGCATTTGTCCTTCTCTTTCCTTAGAGCTGTAAAGATGTGCCGCCTGTGGAAAAGACTATCAAATTGCTTCCCAGCAGCCATGTTGCACGACTGCAAATCCTTAGTGTAGAGGGACAGAAGGCAATCCAGATCAAACATCAGGATGAGGTTAACTGGATAGCAGGCGACATTATGCGTAATCTTATTTTTCAAATGTATGATGAAGGAGAAAGAGAAATCAACATAACATCAACATTAGCAGAAAAAATTAAAGTAAGTATCTCAAACAAGTTGAATAATTGCAAGAATCTTTTTATTTTGTTATGACCAAAAAGTATTACGAGTAGCCTCTAAGAAGAATCTTACCATGAAAAATAATATTATTTAAAATTCTAGGCTGAGAAAAACTTTTTTTTTTTTTTTTTTGCGGAACCGGGGATTGAACTCAGGCCCTTGCACTTTCCAGGGAAGCGCTTATTCCACTGAGCATCTCCCTGGCCCCAAGAAAAACTTTTTGTCTACTCATTTGAAATGTGTGTGTTCATATATGACAGGCTTATACTTTTTTTTTTTTTTTTTTTTGACAGACTTATACTTAAAAAGAATTTTTTTTTTTTTTGTCATTTTGAGACAGGGTCTCACTATGCAGCTTAGGCTGGCCTTGAGCTCATTTTGTAGCCCAGGCAGGCCTTGAACTCCCAACAATCCTCCCTGCCTTAACCTCCCCAGTTCTGGGATTACAGGTGTGCTCTACCACACCTGGCCAGAAAAATGATTTTGATATTTTAAAATTTCTGGTTTAAGGATTTTATTTGTATACTTCCTGACCAATATGTTTTTGTAGTCACAGTCAAGATCGCCCTTTACTAACCAATATGTTTGCGTCTGTTCTGAACCTACTAATGAAATACTGAAAGCAAATGGTGATAGTGTTGTTAACCACAGAGCCCTCATTTAGCCATTTAAAATTGGTATACCACTCCCAGCAGCCATGTTGGCTACTACTGTGTTCCTTAGAAAAATTTTGTAGGTCCTCATCGCTCAGCTGTGATCTAAATGTAACATTTAAACTTTGATAAACTTGAATCTACATGGTGGAACTGAACATCTCACCAAGTAGGGAATCAAGTTAAACAACTGTAGCCTCCACCTTCTTCTGGTTGATTAAAAGAATATGCTTACATCATTCAAAGTGTAGTAGCTGTGCTGTAATGAGAGGCAAGCATACCTAGAAGTCACTGTGTTCTACTAAACCTTGCAGTAAAAAAACAGGGCTTATGAGAAAAGTAGAGTTTTAGATACAACTTCACCAGCCACCCATTTCAAAAGAGGAGGGAACCTAGTAAACAGTGGTAGAAACACAAAGTCATCCACACACACTGATGGTTGAGACAGCCTGTTTCCCTTGCTTGTGGTAGCTGCAGGAAGTGTGACTGAAGTGGGGAAGGAGGACTGTCTGACCCTGTGTGGAGCATAGCAGTGCCGTGTGGACAAGTATGCTTGTAACAACCACCTACAGTGACTGCTATACCTTATACCTATCCCGTGTTTCCAAAAACAGGATCTAGTAATTCAAAAAGGGTTACTTAGCATGGGTTTAACTGGCCTTATTTTTAAAGCTTCATTTTGAATAACCCTTATTCTAGCCAGTTTATTTTTCCCTTTTATATCAAAGAAATAGTCTCATTCTTCCTTAGAATGGGTGGAGGGTAAGCCATTTTTATCTCTAGAAAGCTAAGTGGCTTACAAGTGATGCCAGAGACCTGGCTTCCAACCTGTCTCCCTTTCCATAATAATGCCTCTACTCAGTGAGGAATTTATTTATTTTAAACAGGGTCTCTCCATGTAGTCCAGGCTGGCCTTGAACTCATTGTGTAGCCAAGTCTGGCCTCAAACTCATGACAGTCTTACTGCCTTAGCCTTCCAAGTTCTGGGACTATAAACATTCACTACT
>NW_004524651.1:6509395-6536162 GCF_000260255.1 Octodon degus
GCATTGACACATTTTACATCAGATGATACAATAGTAGAAATGTTTCATGGTTACACTCGGGCCCTTGTGCTTGTCGGGCAAGTGTTTATTGTACTGAGCTATCTCCCCGGCCCCTCAAAGATTTTATTTTATTTTATTTTTTTATGAGCAGAATATATTTATTGAGAGAAAGAAAGCTCCTGTCCAAGCCCTCAAAGATTTTAAATTAAAAGAATATATGCAGTGTATTATTTGTTGAAACTGTACTTCGGATTTGATTTGAAACTGTCTCATTGCTGTTTATCAATAAAATTTTGGAAAAAAAAAGACATATAATTAAAAAAAAAAAAGATTTTAAGTTAAGCACTTCCTCATCAATGAGTACATAGTCTTCAGAGTAGTTTTCGTCTGCAGAGAATTAGGCCAACATTAGAGGAAATCACCCAGAAATGAGTGAGGTTTTTTAAAGTGCTATTTTAAAAGGTACTTTTTTTTAATTATCATAATGTATGCACCACTGTCATTTCTGGCCATAGAGACTTTTTCCTTGGGAATGAAGATAATGGATTTTTTAGCTTGTCAGATTCTTCAGTAACAGGCTGAGCTTTAAGTTATTCTTTTTTTTTTTTTTAATTATTTATTTATTTATTTATTTGAGAGAGAGAGAGAGAGAGAGAGAGAGAGAGAGAGAGAGAGAGAGAGAGAGAGAGAGAGAGAGAGAGAGAGAGAGAGAGAGAGAGGCCAGCTCAGCCCACCAGGGGGCAGGGCTGGCTGGCATGTGGTGCTGGGGGATTGAACCGCGGTCCCTGATGCTTTTTGCTAAGCTTGTTCTAAGTAGGTGCTTTAGACCACTGAGCCATCTCTCCAGCCCCTTTAAGTTATTCTTAAATGTGTCATGTCCTCCAAGGTGAACTGGACTCCTGAAATCAACAAAGAGCACTTGCTACAGGGACTGCTGCCAGATGTGCAGGTGCCCACATCTGTGAAAGACATGCGCTATTGCCAGGTTTCCTTCCAAGACGACCACGTTTCTCTGGAAAGCGCATTCACAGTAAGGTTTGTGGACTTGTTATACTTTGAGTTATTACACAATTCATGTGGTACTAAAAAAATATTGATGCCTGTGAAAGTTATTTCAAAAATATTACAGCTTTTGTGAAATAGGCAGGCTGCCTTTGAAATGAAGTTTTACTCCAGGTGCTGATTAATTCTTATCATGATTATAACTGACAAATTATGTAAATATGTAAAAATCCTACTTTATTTCCTATGAAATCCTTGACTACTTTTTTTTTTTTTTTGCCATGCGCTTCTGCAGCACTGAGCTATATCCCTGGTATTTTTAAATTTTTATTTTGAGACAAGGTCTTGCTGAGTTGCCCAGGCTGGCCTCAGACTGCGCCCACCTCAGCCTCCTGAGTCCTAGGATTCAGCCTTGTGCTGCTGCACACAGGTGGACACCTCTTTTAGTAATTTCTGGCAGCATCATTCCTCTGTCTCCATATTGTTCCCAACACTTAGAGTAGCTCTACCACTTGAGATCCGCTAACTCAGATGTAGCTCTGGCTGTACACAGCATTCCTTTTTTGAGGATGTGGGGGAAGCCAAGATGGCGTGTGGTCAAATGTAGCTGAGAATTTAGTGTGGCCTGGACTGGCCTCAGATTTGCAGTCCTTTGCCTCCTGCTCCGAGAGCTGGATGCCAGCCATGTGCCACCACAGCCTTCTCGGTAAGCTGTTGTGACTTGTCTCTTACATTTAGGGCTCGCCAGTCATCATAGGCTTTGACTTGTCTTCTGGGTTAATAGCTGTATTCTGTAAATTAAAAAGGTGCTTCAGAGTATGCCATTGTATTTTTTTTTTTTTTTTTTTTTTTCTCCAAATGCCTTCAGAGCAGGTTTAGCTGGCTTCAGTTGTGGGGATCGAACCACAGCAACCGGAGCCTGACTGCTTTCTTAAAGCAGCCACTTCAACAACTGAGCTAAGGGGCAGGCCCCCATGCCATTGTATTTTTAAACTTTATATATTTATTGCACTTTAGTGTACTAAATATTTCTGTATAACTAGTGGTACTACTTAAGTCTTTTAACTTGTTCACTAATTTCAGACCACTTCCTGATGAACCCAGGCATTTGAAATGTGAGCTTAAAGGAGGAAGAACGGTGCCGATGGGCCAAGAGCTTCCTGGAGAAGTAGGTTAGTGTGGCCTCAGTTTTTTCCGCCATGCTGCTCCCTTGGGTTGCTGTTTTCATACAGACAGTCTGAAGGGCAGCCTTTGTATACGTTGAAGACATTTGGCAAAATTGTTTGTAAAAATTTTGCTGTTTTAAAAGCAATGTATGTGTAAAGTAAATGTATGAATGGATTCTTTTTTTTTTTTTTAATTTTATTTATTTATTTATTTGTGTGTGTGTGTGTGTGTGTGTGTGTGGCCAGCTCAGCCCACCAGGGGGCGGGGCTGGCTGGCATGCGGTGCTGGGGGATTGAACCGCGGTCCCTGTGCTTTGCTAAGCTTGTTCTAAGTAGGTACTTTAGACCACTGAGCCATCTCACCAGCCCTGAATGGATTCTTATATAGTCTCTATATTTTTTTTAATGTTCTATTTTGTTTTGCTTTCCTAGATAGCACCAGGGCCTCCAGCATGAGTACACAAACACTACCACTAATCTTCCTTGCCCTTTGTATTATTTTGAGGCAGAATCTCACTAAGTTACAATCCTCCCGTCTAAGCCTCTTGGTAGCTGGAAATACAAGCATGCACCACCATGGCCAGCTTTTTTCTTATATCTTGAAAAATAACATGTTAAAATGTTTCTTGTAAATGTTCATGGGAAATTTTTTAATAAGAGGATAGAAATGTAGATTACTAGTACTTACTGAGCATGCATGAGGCCCTGGATTTGATCTCCAGCATCACAAAACTAAACAAAACAAAACATTCAAATCTGATTAACATTAGCATCATGTTAAACATTTAATACTTATGTAGATTATGGTTTATTTTTTAGTGTATGAGGGGAATACTATTTTTATGCCAAGAAACTCTTTAAGAACAAAATTTATGTTTCTAAGTATAATTTAAGTGTTATATACTTGTATCTTTTATTAGTGATAACATTTTAAGATAAAATTTGTTTGTTTTTTAAGTTATAATTATTACAGATCAGTATGGAAATCAGGTTCCAGCATTTTCACTGAATACTTTATCTGCTTTGTCAATTGCTGGAGCTGGACTTGATAACTCAAATGTGAAGACTGCTTTGCAGGTATGGCCACTTTCTGCAACCTTTGGCTCATACTTTTGTTTATACACATGTAACTGAAAGAAGTTTGAAATTTACTTTTGTGAACTAAAAAGTCATAAAAGACATTAAAACTTCTATAATGAAAAAATTTGAATGTAAGCTAACTTACTAAGTAATTCCTGTGTTTCCATTGTGCAGGTGACAGCACGTCTCCCTTACCATATCATTTTGAAGCATGTCATAGCTTATTATATAATTTCTCCTTAAGCATTTTGGGATACGTGTATATGTGTGTATGTATGTATCAAGCTGTGTCATTTTTCAAGTAGCTCTCTTAGTCACACTTCATGGGGCTCACACCATGCATTAAATAGGATACTAAGGAGAAAACTGATTGTCAGAGTTGTAGCTATGCAGTTTATTAGCTTGGAAAAATAGAATTTTGGGTGGATTTCTTACAGATTCAGACAAGCAGGCATGTTTTACTCTGCTTGGAGAAATCAGAGCCAGCTTAAAGGAAATGTCCCTGCTGGAATGGGCTTTCAGGGACTCTGCCCAACCAGTGTATCTGAGAGAGGAGGAGAAGTCTCACAGATTAAGGGAAGATAGATTCCTGTAGAATATCAGCTTCTTCTAGACTCTTCTTCTTCAGCCTCTGCAGTATTCTTTAGTTGACTACAAGAATAGCCTACTTTATTTCTTTCTCCACTAATCTTTTATGCTTTTGTTTTCTAATTTTCACAAACGCCTTCACTGCTGAGCCTTTAGTGATGCTTATCTAGTGATGGAGACTGCTTTTTGACCTTTAGGTTCTCCTGTTGTCTAGTTTTAATCCTGTGTGTAGATTGAGAAGATAGATGTGCTCCTGTTGTTCTGCAGGAAGTTTCTATTTTCTGTTTCTCTGCACTTTGTCCTGTCCTTTGTGACCTAATTGCTCCTATATTACCTGGCTTTTTTACATCCTCAGTGTTTCCCATCTATGAGAGCATTTATCAGCACATAAAGATGCTGCAATATTTTTCATCTTTAAGAAATATACCCAAAAAGAAGGAAAAAAAAAAAAAAGAAATATACCCCCTTTCTCCAGAAAAATCACCAAAAGTTTGGCCCAATACTATATCCCTGTCCCCCACCCTTTTACCATGAAAAAATCTTTTTATATAAAAGTCCTTGGAGGTCTTGTATGTACTGTCTTCACATCCTTTGCTGACGTTCCCTAGCACTCCACTCTGGCTGTATTTTTATACTCAGTTCCACTTGACCAAATCTGGTGACCTTTCCATTCTCAGCATAGGCCCCATCCAACACCCTCTCTGCAAGGGCAGCAGTCAGCATTATACATAGTGATATACTTAATATCCATGCCTTGTGTGTGGCCTGTAGTACCCCCTAGGATATCATCTCAGGGCAGTCTCAACTTTCCCACCCCATGGTTCTACTCCAGCTGTGGGCATTTCTTTTATCCCTGTATACTTTTTACAACTCTGATGTACTATTTTGAATCATTTTGAGTCTTTCATTTAATTCTGTTTATACTGGTCTATAATTGTGTGTGTGTGTGTGTGTGTGTGTGTGTGTGTGTGGTTTTTTTTGTTGTTGTTTTGTTTTTTGAGACAGGGTCTCACTGTGCAGTTCAGGCTGGCCCTGTGCTCACTCTTATAGCCTCGAGCTGGTCTCAAACTTGCAGTGATCTCCTATCTCAACCTCCCAAGTGCAGAGATTATAGACATATACCACCATGCCTGGTTCTGAGGCAATCATGGCTTGCCAGGGGTTCCAGGGTCAGGTCAGCATGCGGTTAGGGGATTGAACTCGGGACCTTGTGTTTGCCAGGTGGATGCTTATGCCTCTGAATTATCTCCCCAGCCCCTGGTCTACATTTTTAAATGTACTGTTCTTATTTTTTTTTTTTTTAGACAGGATCTCACCATGCAGTTCAGCCTAGTTTTGAACTGACTATGTAGCCCACGCTGGCCTTGACCTCATGACAGTGTTCCTGCCTCAGCCTCCTGAGTGCTGGGATTATAGATGTGTACCATCCAGCTGACTTTTTCATTTTTAAGGTTGAAAATAAAAGCAAAACAACTTTCGATATGACTTGGGTTTTGTTTGAGTTGAATCGGCTTGGGTAATTTTTATGTATTTTCAACTTTGGATATGTTTTATGAATAAATATCTATTTGATTTTTTTCCCCAACAGTTTCCCTATGCTTATTGGACTTTCAGGGTAGATTAATTTTGGTTACTTTTAATGCCTTTTTTTTTTTTTAAACACAAAATGTTCTACAGTTTTACAGCATAAAACATGAAGTTTTATCTTTTAAATTTTGATTAATTAGATTTTAATTGGTTTAAATTTAAGAATACTCACCAGAGATCACTATTAAAATGTGAAGTAGGGCTCATACTCGTATGGAATCACTCAAGGTCATTTAGTCATATAGCCGAAGTTATTGGCTAGTTTCATTGATTTCCATCAATACTGTGTGTTAGGTATTATTCCAAGAAATAGGGTTAGCAGTGACAAAGTCCTTATCCTTGTAGAGGTCACCATGTCAGTAGGAAAATAAGATAGGTAAAATAGTGGCATGGCTTTACGTAAGGTAGCTGGGAAGACTTTTGAGATGTCACATGTGCAATTAACTAAAAAAAGAAGCCATGGAGCTATCTGGTAAAAGAAAAACTTCAAATAGGAAAAAGCACTGCAAAGGTTATCAAGCTTGCATACCCTTGGCTATTTGATTAACAATAGAAGAGAGTATGCCAAAACCTTTTGAGCACTGACATGACTTTCAGAAAATTTCAGATTTTGATTAGGAATACTTAATCAGTAAAGTCTGTACAGATATTCCAAAGTCTCAAGCAATTCAGACAAGGAATATATTCAGCATGTATAAAGAAGATAGAAGAGGATATAGCCAGAACCTTTTAATGTGTCTCCTAAAAATGAAAAACAAATTTGTTTGCCTTTTTTTTTTTTTTTTTTTTTTTTTTTTTTAGTACAGAATCTATAGGGTCTCCATAGATCAGACTCATGGTGATCCTCCTGTTTTCAGTCTCCCAAGCACTGGGATTACAGGCGCATGCCACCACACCAAGTCTTAATCACTGTCTCAGCACGCCCTGGGGACAAGGCTGGCATTCCCTCTTTTTTAATTAATTAACTTTATTGATATACCAGAACCGACCACATTCATCATAGGGAACCTGCCCATGAGATAACTTCATTCTTCCTCCCCTATCCTGTTGCCCAACTCCTCCTCTCCTCCCCATCCACAAAAGCCTTGTTTCTGGTTTTTCCCTCTCTTCTCATGTTTTCTTCTCCTTTCCCCTACACCCTTCCCTATTTCCCCCTCCTGGATGAACACTTCTTCCCATTTCACAGTATCTATGGTGCATCATGGTCTCTGTTTACACTTTTGATCTCACCAGAGAAACAACAAGATACTTACCCATGTGTGTCCAACTCACTTCATTTGATCATGCTTTCAGGGTGTTTTCACACACCTGAAATGTCTCAAGCTTATCCTTCTTTTTGGCAGCATAGCACTGCATCATATAGAAAGATCTACACCTTCTCTATCCATTCATTAGTTAATGGGCATTTTGGACTGCCTCCAAGATTTAACTATTGCAAATTGTGCTATTACATGGATGTGCACATGTTTTTCCTCTTACGACAATAAACTTTTTGACATGTCATTGGTGGCATATGGCCAATGGTTAATGACAAAAAAAATTGTTTTTTAAAAATCTTAAGCGATACCCTGTCTTTTCTTGATGTGCTTTTTCTTACTAGGAAAACTCACAGAGTATAAGTGTAAGAGGCATCAAGTTTATACCAGGCCCTCCTGGATATAAGGATCTGTGTTTCACTTGGCGTGAATTTTCTGATTTTATTCGAGTGCAGCTAATTTCTGGACCTCCTGCTAAACTTCTTCTTATAGACTGGCCAGAATTAAAGGAGGTGAGTAATTTCATGTCTCTTGACCCCAGAGTGCCAGTAACGTTTCACTAATTACTGATTTATTTTTTATTTTGAGACACAGTCTTACTAAACCATTAAGTGCCCAGGCTGGGCCCAGACTTGCGGTCCTCTTGCCGCAGTCTCCCAGAGTGTTGAGATTACAAGCATGCACTACTGTGCCTAGACTTTACTGGGAGTTTTTAAAGCAAATCCCAAACACCAGATCATTATAGCCATGCCTACTTAGTATGGCTTTCTGTGAAAGTACTTAAATCTTTAATGCTAATTTTGCAAATGTCTGCCAGATCTTTTTATGTATTTATTTTATTTATTTATTTTTTTGCGGAACCAGGGATTGAACTCAGGCCCTTGCGCTTACCAGGAAAGCACTTATATTACTGAACCATCTTCCCATCCCCTGTCTGCTGGATCTTACCTTTGTGAATTTTTACTAAAAGTTTTAGAATGTTAACTTTTTAATTTTTTGAATTGAGAAATAAAAAGTTGAATATATCTTGTGCAACATGTTGTTTTGAAATACGTAGATATTGTGGAGTGGCTAAATCAAGCTAATTATAACATATGTTATCTTTTTTTTTTTTTTTTTAATGTAATACAAGGTCTACAGGGATTCATGGTGATCCTCCTGCTTTCGGCCTCCCAAGTGCTGGGATTACAGGCATGTGCCACCATGCCCAGTCTCAAACGCCATCACAGGGCACCCCGGGGGCGGGTTGGCACAGCACACAGGGGATTGAATCCCGCCCACTGTGCTCTGCCTTAGCAGGCGCTCTAGTCCTCTGAGTTATCTGGCTGGCCCAAATTTGACTTTTTTTTTTTTCTTTTATTTTAGTATAGGGCCTACAGGGTCTCACTACACAGATTGGACTCATACCTCCTCTGTTTTCAGACCCCCAAGTACTGGGATTATAGGCACACGCCACCACACCCAGTCTCATTTGCCATCTCAGTTCCCCCCAGGGGCCGGCCTGGCACTACATGCCAGGGATAGAACCCCGGTCCCTGCATCTGCCTAAGCAGGTGCATTAATCTGCTGAGCTATCTAGCCAGCTATCTCTTGTCTTTTTGTGGTGAGATGATTTAAAATCTGCCCTTCAGTTCCAAATTCACAACTTAGCGTTTTGCCATCTGAAGCTTGGTGAACAAGTATATGCTGTCAAACACCCTGTGTGGTGTTTGAATAGTTGTATTCTTGAGAAAAACAACAAAAACCCCATTGTCCTAGCATTTTCCAAGAATATACATTAACTGCAGTCACCATGTTGTACAGTTGTTCACTGCATGTATTCCTCTTTTAAATTGTATCCTTGGATAGCATTAAATTTATTTACCTGTTTCGCATTAAATTTAAAATGTTCGGATTCTGGTGTTTAATTGAAGCATATCGGGGTGTAAGCTATTGGTGTGATAATTTTATTTGTTGTTCCTTTTGTTTTGCTTTTTTGAGATAAGGTCTTAGATATGTAGCCGAAGCTGGTCTTGAACTCAGTATATATAGTGCTGGCCTCAAACTTGGAGTGATTAACCTACCTCAACCTCCTGAGTGCTGGGATTTCAGGCCTGCACCACAATGCCCAGCAATGACTTTTTTTATATAGAAGAATGAATTCATGCTATAGTAACAAATGAACATATCCTGGTAAAGGAGCAGGTTACCTAAGAAAGGTTTACATTCCTCTGTCCTAGTTTGATATTGCCACTTTTGATGTTTGAATTTTAAAAATGCTAATTTTAATTGTGCTTCTAAAAAATTCTTTTTCCATAGCGCTCTGTTGAGATTTCACTAAAAAGCCAATGTGTTAATTTTTATCTGGGGGTACTCATACTAATTTTTTTTTTTTTTTGCCTTTTGAAACAATGCTTTGTTGGATGACTGTATTCTGAAACATTTATGTACTTTGAGTTGGAAGAAATCTTAAACATGTTTCTGTATTTGATTTTGTTGGGAATATAAAAGGTGACAATGTAAGAAATAAAAGCATATTATAAGGTTTATTTGCAGATAGCATAGTGATCCAGAAACCTTAAAATCTCAAGCTGGGCACAGTGGCACATGCCTGTAATCCTAGGTAATTGGGAAGTTGAGGCAGGAGGATCAAGTGTGAGGTCAGCCTTGGCAATTTAAGGAGATCCCATTTCAAAATAAAAACAAAAGGGCTAAAGAGGCAGCTCAGTGATAGAATAAGTTACCTGCTATTTGCAGGATTCTGAGTACAGTACCCAGTACTGTAAAAAAACAAAAAACCTAAAGCAGTTATCTATGTTAGTTGTATGTTTATATATAGATGTGGCTGAGAAAGTAATTTTAATATCAATTTTTAAAATTTATTTATTTATTTATGTGTGTATGTGGCCAGCTCAGCCCACCAGGGGGCGGGGCTGCCTGGCATGTGGTGCTGGGGGATTGAACCACGGTCCCTGTGCTTTGCCAAGCTTGTTCTAAGTAGGTGCTTTAGACCACTGAGCCATCTCACCAGCCCCAATATCAAATTTTTTAAGAATTTTCTGGGGGCTGGGGAGATAGCTCAGTAGAATAAGTGCTTGCCTGGCAAGTGCAAGGGCTGAGTTCAATCCCTGGTTATGCCAAAAAAAAAAAAAAAGAGAGAGAGAGAATTTCCTAATTCTTGACCTACTGTCCCTACACAGGGTCTGTGTAGTAAAGGGAAATTGATAATGTAGCATGATAATTAGAAAAGAACATGTAAGTATATAAATGTACATGTATATTATTTTATACATTAATAAGCTAATAAACTAAGCAAATATGAATTATTAAGTAACATGCCAAATGTGAAAGTGGTGAGGAACACATTTGTCTTCATAGACAGTAGCTTTTGGAAATTAGTATCTTCTATTTCCCTGAACAGTTTTTTGCAACCTATCTGAGCTAAAGTCAAAGAATCTTTTAAAAAGGTAGGCTATCGTTTAACAGTGGTTAGGGTAGAAAATTATATGATGAGGGTTAGAGTACTGTGTGCTTACATTTGGAAACTATGGGCTCAGTCAGCGGCAGCCTTGTGAACTACAAGGTTGTGTAGATCGTTAATGAGTGGTGCTCTTGTTAGCCCACTGCCAGAAGGCTGTTAGCTTTGCTTTGTTCACTGGGATAGAGAACTGAAAGTTGATAGAGCAGCTATCCTAAGGATTGCCAGAGCCAAATGTGAGAACAAGAGAGAAGCTTCTACTTCCTTTGCAATCATTCTTTTTTTTTTTTTTTTTTTGTGGAACCAGGGATCGAACTCAGGCCCTTGCACTTGCCAGGCAAGCACTTATTCCACTGAGCCCTCTCCCCAGCCCTGCAATTATTCTAATGTGTAATTTTTAAGGGCCTACATTAGAAGTCAGTAATGTTGAATGCCATATTTCCTTTTATCAAATTATCATTCTGTAAGTCATTTGTGCTTAATGGAATTGACTTTTAAGTTTATTGTCATTGATAAAAGAATAGAGCCAAGATAAATTAGTGTTTTATAAGTAATTGTATTTTGCATATATATTGTCTATTCTTAAAATACTTATATCTTTTTCAGGCCATTCCAGTGATTAATGGAAGAGAATTGGAGAACCCTCTTACTGTTCAGCTTTGTGATCAGTGGGATAATCCAGCAGCAGTCCCTCATGTTAAAATAAGCCTCGTAAAAGCTAGCAACTTAAAGGTAAGTGGTAAACTCCCTGGACTATTTCTCATCTAAAATAATTATTTCGGGGCTGGGGATATGGCTCACTGGTAGAGTGTTTGCTTAGCACATGCTCAGTGCCTTGTATGGAGCCCCCAGCACTGCAGCAGAAAACTCAGCACTTCAGCAGACATTGTGGCACACACCTGGATTCCCAGCACACTGGGGTAGGCAGAGGCAGGTGGTCCTGCCTGGGCAGGTAAGTGACTGTGCAAGACCTTGTCTTAGACTAAAGATACACTGGGGATAGAATTCAGCATGACAGCCCCAAGTTCAGTGCCCAGCACCAGTGGGAGAATCTGTACTTTATTCTCACGATCATATCTTTGTCACATTTTAATTTCATTTTAAATTGTAATCTTAACCTTTATAACTGTTTAGTATATATCAAGGATTTTTAAAAAATTTTTTAAGGAAGTAAAGTTCAGTGTAAAAAGAGACCAACATTTTACAGTTATAGTGGTTTGACTGTTTATTAAACAGAAATAGTCTTACATTCCAGGTTAGGATGGATTATTAATTCCTTTTTTTTTTAAAAAAAAAAAAAAAAGATGACTGAAGGTATATATAGCAGAGTGGGCTGCATTGTAGGTTTAAGGAATAGGCATTTTGGAGGAAATATGTACATGGAGGCCAAGCTAGAACAAGCATGCAGCTGTCTGTCTTGGTCTGGGGACAGGTGAGTGGAGACTGCGCTAGGCCTGCCCTGCCAGCCCAGCCACTCCTCATTTTCCATCTCCACCCACTGCTCTTTCTCAGTATACGCCATTGTTAGCTGCTCCCATGTGTTCACTTAAGCAGAGATGCGTAAGAGTTTAGGGCAGTGGCACAGCACCTCCCTGGCAAGCCTGAGGTCCTGAATTCAAGTTCCTGGTTACCTCCCCACCCCCAAAAAAAATTCATAAGAATTTAGAGGGGAGTCTTTTGCTACTACATGCTACAAAATCAGTTGTATTCTAAATATTTGCTTCCAGAGGGATGTTTTTAGTTTCTCATTTTTCTTTGTGGTAGTGGTGGTAGGGGTGTTTAGTTGCTAAAGAAGCAGCCATTAAAAGGCTTCTAGCTTGTTATTAGGAAATGTGGCCCCTGGTTAATCACTTGAGAGCAGAAGCTGGGTGGTAGCTGTAAAGGTTATATTACAGCAGAAATTGAAGCAGCAAACCTAAGTGAGCACTGAAAGATAAATAACCTATAGAGCGTCGTGGTGCCTGTGGTGCTGTCCTCCATAACCACACCTTCACCTTACGGTAACTGGTACTGACACAGTGCACCTGCAGTTTTGTAACCTTATCACTTTTAACATGAAATTCTAGTTCCGTTGATAAAAATGGTTACTGTCTTTTGGAGTATTTGATTACATATGACATTATTTCCCCTAGTTTCAGATCTGAAAGTTTTAAATTTTATACATGTGTACAAATATAATTTTTTTTTTTTTTTACAAATATAATTTTAAATATAGGAATAGACAGTACATCTCTTGAGGGCTGGGGAGATAGCTCAATGGCAAGTGCAGGGTCCTGAGTTTAATCCTGGTACTGAAAGAAAAACAAAACAAAAGTACATTTCTTGAATTTTCTAATTAACCAATTTGTTTTGTTCTTTTTTTAGCTCATGCCTGCAAACCAACAGCATAAAACAGACGAGAAGGGCAGGGCTGATTTGGGAGTGTTCGTTGTTTCTGCCCCTCGGTAAGAACAGAAAATTTGATCTTGATGTTGTAGAGATGGATTTTTTTTTTTTTTTTGGCGGAACCGGGGATTGAACTCAGGCCCTTGCACTTGCCAGGGAAGCGCTTATTCCACTGAGCCATCTCCCCAGCCCAGATTTTTCTTGTTGCCTGCTGAAGTTAAGAGTAGTAACCACCTTTTTATGTAGAGGTAAGCAAAAGTAGGACCAGAGTAGGAGGTTGAGAAGTTTCCCTGGAGTCAAACTTTGTAAATTGTATCCTAGTTTCTAGAGTCTAACTAATGTAACTTAACTCCTACCCTTTTCTTGTTATTGTTCAGGGGAGAACATACTATGCAGGTTAAAGCCATCTTTAACAAGATCACCATAGAAGGACCTGTAATCAAGTTAATGATTCTTCCAGATCCTGAAAAGCCCATCCGTCTCAATGTCAAATATGACAAAGATGCTTCCTTTTTAGCAGGAGGTATTTTCACTGGTGAGTATTGGGTGGTATTTGAATAAATCTTTAACAATAACTTACCTTGTTAAAACAGTGGTATAAATTATTTACGTTTGATGTTCAACACACTGTTTAAAACTCATGTCATTGCCTTTTAGATGGCAGCGAAAATCCATATGCTTTAGCAATGTCTACTTTCATTCCTTTGTCCTGGAGTCTTTTAATGTGAAGAATGAACTTTTAGCCAAGGAGATAGCTCAGTGGCATAAGCAAGCACAAGGCCCTGAGTTTGATCCCCTATACCACACACACACACACACACACACACACACACACACATGCACACACGCACATGCATGCATACACGCACACACACACGCTAAGAATGAGCTAAAATCAGTTCATGTATAAACTGGCACCCTGAGATCATTACAGTAATTCAGTTGATGTTTGTACATTCACTGAATTGTGACATTCTGTAAAAGAATATGAACTAAATGGTACAAACTGTGGAGTTGTGTTCTGCTAAACATGTGCTGTTACCTTAATCCCACCTGAACCAGAGCCATTTTTCTAATTTGGATGCAAATACATCCTGTTAAGATTTATGATTAAAGATCAGAACAACAGACTGACTTACTGTAACTGTTGAGCTTTTATTTTTATTTTTATTTTTTTTATTTTTTGGCAGAACTGGGGATTGAACTCAGGCCCTTGCACTTGCCAGGCAAGCACTTATTCTACTGAGCCATCTCCCCAGCCCCTACTGTTGAGCTTTTAGTTAGAGTCATAAATATTACAGTATTCAGTGAATATAGTGTCATAGGAGATCATTGATTAAGCAAGTGATTTAATATAGTGTGACTGTTACTAAATCAGTAGGAATTTAATATCTGCAATTTTATGGAACATTTCTGTTTTATTGAAGGGATGAATGCTTATATGTTGTTATAAAGTAATGAAAGAAACATACCAAAAATTTTAGATATAAAATTTTAACAGTAATTTTTAATAATTAAATTAAACATATACATACACTTTTATACTTTTATCAAACCTGTATTAAATTTTTTTGGAAGAGATAAAAAATATGGGCTGGGGAGATGGCTCAGTAGAATTCAGTTGATGAAGCGCTTCCCCGGCAAGCACAAGGATCTGAGTTCAAACCCTGGTTCTACCCCCCCCAAAAAAAAAAAAGATTAAAAAATAAATTTTGCTTTAAAAAATAGTGCAGAATAAATGTGCACATGACAGTTATGAGGATATTGTATATGATAATACTTTAGCTCCTGTATGCTGTTGAAAATCATGAAAGAACATGAATGTTCTGTTCTAGAAATATATAAGGTATATGATATTGTAGCCAACCCGCCTAGATCTGAGCTGCTGAGTAGACACCGTCTGGCATTTTGGTCTTGCATCGTAGAATCTGCAGCATGGCAGACTGTGAAAATGAGACAGGGAGAACTTGCTGTCCAGACAGCACTAGAGAATTGCCCGTCATGAGTAGTAAGTTTGAGATACATGTTGTATGTTTGCCATGACAGATTTTATGGTTAGTGTTATTTCTGAAGATGACAGCATCATTAAAAATATTAATCCAGCACGTATTTCCATGAAAATGTGGAAGCTATCCAACAATGTGAACAGACCACCAGCAAATGTGAGTAATGGGAGTGTTTTTAGAAGTCAAAATATTTAGCACAGAATTAAATCTATTTCAGGTAAAAATGCAGTATCTATATATTTGAATATGAGCTTAATTTATGCCATTCATTAAGATTTTTTTTTTTTTTTTAAAGAAATGCAAAGTGTCAGTACTTTTGGTTTGGTTCAGTTCAGTTCTGTCTCATACTGTCTTGCTTTGTCTTGCTTTGTTGAAATAAGGTCTCGCTGTTATCCATGCTTGGGCTAGAACTTGTATTGCTCCTCCTCCTGTGTGCCCAGCTTTCTGATGGTATTGCAAAAAGAGTAGCCTACACTGTTTTGTCTAAGATAATCACAAAAAGCAGAAAACATTAAGTATGGTCAACAAATAATATAAAAAATGAGAGTAAAGAGATGTTGGTAAAGTGCAGAGTAGAAATGAGGGAATGCAGAGAACACTCTGAAAGCCTAGAACCACAGCTGTCTAGTGGAAACATCATGCCTACAGTTTAAATAGACACATTAAAAATGTAAAAATAAATAAAATTAGTTTTAATATAATGTATCAGAAATTAGCATTTCAATAGGTACTCAAGTATTTTTTAGATATTAATGTGATTTTATTTTTTTATGTATTTAGTACAGGATCTACAGGGTCTCACTACACAGATTGGACTCCTAGTGATCCTCCTGTTGTCAGCCTCCCAAGTGCTGGGATTATAGGCATGTGCCACCACACGCAGTCTCAATTGTGTCTTAGTGCTTCCTGGAGGCAGGGCTGGCATGGCAGGCCAGGGGTTGAATCCTGGTCCCTGCATCTGCCTAAGCAGGCACTTTGGGCTGGGGAGCTAGCTCAGTGACATAAGTGCCTGCCTCACAAGTATAAGGTCCTCAGTTTGATCCCCCCCCCAAAAAAAAGCAGGCACTTTAATCCTCTAAGCTATCTGACCAGCCCTAGATTTTTACATTCTTTTCCCAACTCAAGATTTATCACATGCCAAGCTGAACTGTGTATATAGACCCTATACCAAATAAATAAAAATTTTTAAAAAAGATTTACCATATATTTTATAGCAGATTTCAAATCAGAGCAACTGTATTTCAAGTGCTTAGTAGCCACACACAGCTGTTGACTTAGTGGAAATCTGTGACATCTGAAATTAAAAACCAATGATTTGTCAGAACATCCAACTTAATAACCTGCTTCACCATTTATGGTTCATTTAAATATCTCTTTTGGAAATTAGCTTCTGTAACTTAATAGATTGAAAGTTAACTAACTGAATCAACCATATCTTCACTAGGGGGTGTTACACTCTTACCTTGAGATGTGCAATGACAGGTGTCTGCCATTGTGACATCGCTCATTGTGTCTGTGTGTATTATAGAGAAACATACTGCGTATGGGGGCTTGTATATTTATAATGCACAGGCGATCTGAATTCTCATTCGGTATGTAAAAAGTTTTCCTCCTGAATATACTTGGTTAAAGTTTGTTGTTTCCCCCTTTCCTTTGTCTCCCCTTTCTAGGCAGAAACATTTAGTTGTAATAAAATAAAAGATAATGACAAGGAAGAAGGCTGCTTCTATTTCAGGTATTTGGCATATCCTTTCCTGTGTTCATGCGGATTTTGTTACAGTTTATTTAAACCTTAGAAGTATTTGCATCCCTACTGAAAAAAAAGTAATTTATGATCAAGTAGAAATTATTAGTGTCTCTAATTTTTTGTTAAGGTTTTTAGGGAAAAGCATATTTTGGATTTTTTTCATGAGGGGGCTTGATCAGCTTTGGGTTTTGGTGTGGGTTGAGCTGGCCTTGAACTCACAGCCTCCTGCCTCCAAGTACTGGGATTGTGGGCCTATGCTGCCAGAGCCAGCTTGTCTTTAAAAAGGCTTTGTGAAATGGTTTGGGGAAGATTGGAGTGGTGCTTGTATTATCCCTAGAAACAAAGCCTTAAAAATTTCCTTATGTTGTCAGAGCACTTTGTATTTTATCATTGAAAGGTGACTATAATTCTGAGATCTTTTGAAGAATAAAAGATCGGACTAGGTTTTGCTGCTTATGTGCCTTTAAGCTATTGTTTTGTCATTCTAGCCTTCCATTTTCAGTCTTTTTTTTTTTTTTTTTTGTGGAACCAGGGATTGAACTCAGGTCCTTGCGCTTGCCAGGGAAGCACTTATTCCACTGAGCCATCTCCCTGGCCCTTTCCATTTTCAAATCTGATAAAAAGCTTTGAAAGGGTTATCATTGAGGTGCCCTTTTAAAAAATTATTTATTTTTTATTAAGTACAGGGTCTTGCTATGCAGCAGTTTGGACTAAGAGTGATCCTCCTGTTTCAGCCTCCCCCATGGCAGGCATGTACCACCATGCCTAGTTTGAGGTGTTTCTTTTTTTTTTTTTCCTTTTTCTTTTTTTGATACTGGAAATCAAACTCATAACCTTGTGCTTGCCAGGCAGGCATGGTGCCTCTGAGCTACATTCCCAGCACATTGTGCGGTTCCTGTTTTATTTTTCCCCTAAGATTTAAATTCCCAGCACCATAGAAAAAGGTAGAAAAGGCAGATCAGTGGACTGGCAGCAGGTTATGAAAGTTTTGGAACATTCTGAGTTTTGTTGTTTTCTCTGATAGACCAGTAACAATATTCAGACCAATCCCTATTCTTTGGCCGATATGGCTTTTGGTCCATTGAGTGCTCAAATAATTATAAGGGGCTGATTTAGACTTTTTAAAAGAGGTAGAAAAGGGACCCTTTTCATTATGTGAATTGTCTTTCAGTGGATGAAATCTACCAACCTATGTGAGAGGGCTAGTCCATTATATTCCAAAGTGTTTGTTTCAGTTAAATCTTACTTTACCATTCTAGAACAATGATTTGAAGGAAACGTAATAAATATTTTTAAATTAATCATACACTTTTAAAACTAAAAAGAGATGGTGGTTATATAAGAAGTGTCAGTAAATTCACACGCTAAAATGATTAGTTTTGTTACGTGACTTTTACTGTGTTAAAAAGAAAACACCTATGTACATCATTGTACATATCAAGTGATAAATGTGCTTACTTTTTTTTGGCTCCAGGGATCTAACTCGGGACCTTGTGCTTGCCAGGCAGGCACTTATGGTGCTGAGCTGTCTCCTCGACTGTACTTACATTTTGAGTATGTTTGAATGAAAATAATCTTGAGATTGTTAATGTGTTAGTCACTACATTTGGGATTTATCATATAATCTCATTCAACTTTTTAAATTTTTAAAAGGTAAAATACAAGGGCCTGCGAGATAGCTCAGCAAACTAAGCGCCTGCTTGGGCAAGCACAGGGACTGAGGTTTGCTCCCCTGCACCATAGGCCACACCAGCCCCATCCCTGGGCCAGCTGAGCTGGCCACTGAGACCGGGCATGGTGGTGCATGCCTGTAATCCTAGCATTGGGGAGGATAAAAACGGGAGAATCACTATGAGTCTGAGCTGCATAGTGAGACCCTGTACCAAATATATTTGAAAAAAAAAAAAAAAAGTAAAATAAACTGGAAAAGTGCAAAAAAGAAAAAAAACACATAGCATTATGGTTTTGCCCAAATTTGATGTGGGTGCAGCTCACACAGGGCAGGACCAGCCACCCTCCCAGAGCGCACCCCATTCTGTGCTACCCTCAACCTGTAGAGTTTCGCACACAGACTACTTGGTTTTCTTCTATGGTTCTTTTGGCCAACCACATGTCTCCTAACATGTCTACTTGTGCTCCTATTGCTATGTACAGTGTTTTTTGTATACTTCAAGATATTTTCACTGTGTTACTGTTTTGCAGGACTAGGTTCCCTAGCCCTTTTTTTTTTTTTTTTTTCAATTTTGTGATAGTATCCCACTAAATACCCAGGTTCAGTTTCAAACTTTAATCTTCCTGCTTCAGCCTCCCAAGGTGCTGGGATTGTAGGTGTGCAACACCACACCTGGCTAATCAGGGTATTTTCAGGTTGGCATTCTCTTGTAGTACTCTGAAGCCAACAAGCCTTCCCTGATCTCCTCATTTACCTGAGCAATTAACGTCCAGTCTTGTTGTTTTCTTGAAGTGATTTTCCTTCCTTATGTATTTGGTTGTTTTGGGTTTTATTCCCAACACTGTTAGCATACTTTCCTCTGTGTTTTTCATTTTATGTACCTTACCTGAGCTTTATAGACTTTGGCTATATTTTTTTCAGTTTTGAATAGTATACAGTCATTTCATTGGGTATATTTTCTGTCTGCCTCGGACTCAGTGATCCTCCTATTTTCAGCCACCTCAGTGCTGGGATTACAGGCGTGTGCAGCCATGCCCGGTCTCAGTGGCCAGGTCAGCCAGCCCAGGGGTGGGGCCGGCGCAGCATGCAGTGCCAGGGATTGAACCCTGATCCCTGTGTTTGCCTAATTTTGCTGAGCTATCTTGCCAGCAGTCGTTTCTCTTTAGGTACTTGCCATGAGCTAACGTCAGTTGACTAATTCCATATGAAATAGACTTTACTATGCTGATAAGTCCATCTTTGAGTTACCCATCTTTGGCCTTTTTAGTTCCTGTACTTACATTTGGTGTTTTGGGTTTGGTTTGAGAGGAAGTTTTGCTGCATTGCCCCAGGAGTCTGGAGGTCAGTGGTCCTCCCACTTTAGCTCTTGAGGATCTGGACCTGCAACTTCACACCAGCACCTCTGGCTTGCATTTACTATATTTTTACAAGCCCAACTGTGGTGGCACATGTCTGTAATCCCAGTATGCAGGAGCCTCAGGCAGGAAAATCACTGTGAGTTCATTCCCTGGGCTTTATAGTGTATACCATACCCCCTGAACTACATAGCAAGACCCTGTCTCAAAAACAAAACCAAAAACCTTTTACTGTATGTTTAAAGGTCCATATCTTTGTTGAAATTTTCAATCTTGGGCACGCCTGATAGCTCAGTGGACTAAAGTGCCTGTTTAGGCAGAGCGCAGCAGCCAGGTTCAATCATATTTTCTTTGTAGTAAAATATAACCAAAGCATGCCAGAAAATATACCTCTTATTAGGTGTAGAGTTTCATACTAAAAATTAAGTTATAATAATGATATTTAGAATAATGAATGCCTGAATAGAAAAGAATAAAATACAGAAAATCAACAGAAAGGCCTCTTGTGATTTTTTTTTTTTTTTTTTTTTTGGTGGAACCGGGGATTGAACTCAGGCCTTTGTGCTTGCCAGGTAAGGGCTTATACTGCTGAGCCACCTCCCCGGCACCCCCTCCTGTGATTTTGAAGTATAAAACCATAAGTTTGAAATTTTATAATGTAAGAGCTGGGCATAGTTGTGCACACCTGTCAGCACTCAGAAGGCTGAGGCAGGAGGACCTCCAGGAATTCAAGGCCAGCCTGAATTCAGAACTAGATTATTTCTCAAAAAACAAATAAATAAATATTAAAAATAATGTAATAATGGAGAAAAATTTATTTGCTTTATAATTCATATTTTATTTTTACTGTCTTTTCAATTTCATGCTATGATTTCCATTTTTATTATGTCCAGATGTTTTGTGAAGGAATGTATAGGTAAGGGAGACCTGGAATTAAGCCCAGAATATAAGAAATGTTTGTTGAAAGAATGAAGATGGATGTAGTGTTAGTAAATTTTTTATTCATTTATTGGTAATGGAATGAAATATTAATATTTTCAGTTTCCCTTTTACTTAAAAATTGTCAATAATTTAACCTTTTTTTTATTTAGGGATAAAATAATTCCTAATAAAGTGGGGACATACTGTATCCAGTTTGGTTTTATGATGGATAAAGCAAATATTCTCAACAGTGAACAGGTTTGTTTGCTTTCATTATATGAATTGGTTAGCTTTATATTTTATCACTTAGTTTATGAGTGAAGTATTTGTTTAAAAGTGAATTAGTTGGGGCTGGGGAGATAGCTCAGTAGAATAAGCACTTGCCAGGCAAGCGCAGGCCTGAGTTTAATCCCCGGTTCCACCAAAAAAAATGAATTAGTTGCTGGGGAGATAGCTCAGTGGCATAAATTCCTGCCTGGCAAGCACAAGGTCATGAATTCTATCCCAGGCACAATAAATAAATAAGAAGTAATTATTGGATACAAAGTATAAATACAGTAGTCTCCTGATATTCATGGGACACATACCAAACTCCCCAGTGGATGTTTCAAGCTGAAGACAACACCATTATCTACACTGTGTTTTTCCTATGTGTATATTTCTTTGATGAAGTTTAACTTATAAATTAGATAGAGATTAAAAGCAGTTAATATAATAATTACATATTATAATAAGTTATTTAAAATTTATGAATGGTTTAGTGGTGGGATTCTTCATTTAATGTTTTTAGTCCCTAGGGCCGGGGAGATGGCTCAGTGGAATAAGCGCTTCCCTGGCAAGTGCGAGGGCCTAAGTTCAATCCCCAGTTCCGCCAAAAAAAATAAATAAAAGAATAAAAAATATTTTTAGTCCCTGACTGATTTCAGGTAACTGACACACTGACAGCAAAATTATAGAGTAGAAACTGCTATCATGTGACTTCTCAGGAAAGTTAGAATATATTTATGTTCAGTAATTAGACCAGATACAGAACTTACGTTCCCATCTGTACATCAAAGATTCATTAAAAACCATTGTAGTGGGTATCATTAGAGAAGTTGCTCATGCCAATACATATAAAAAATGTCAGTAATGTGTCAGTTTTTGGTACTCTGGATAGTAACATTCAAGGTAGTTGTAACATACATTAACTTCATACAATTTTTTCAGCATATGAAATTTCTAAGATGTTTCTTGTATTTTTAAGTGCTTCTAAGTTTGTTTCTAGATCCTTAATATATTATGCATGACTGGGAGGCTGAGGCAAGAGAATCATAAGTTCAAGCTCAGCCCGGGCAACCTAAGCTAAGTTTAACAAAGGGCTCAGGGCATAGGTCATTGTCTAAAGTTCAGTTACCAATACCATCCCTCCTTCAAAAGACCCTAATACGACTTATATTCAGATTTTAAAAGCAAATTACTTTTAAAGAGGTTAACAATGGCATAGTAAAGGCCAGCAGTCTCTCCAGGACTTGGAGTCAGGACACTTTGAAAACAACAGTTTCATGAAGAGTTTGTAGGAATCAAGAAAAAACTGATAGCAAAACTAGAAACCACAGAAAAAATAACACAAGAGACGAGAATGAAGCCATCTGAAACACTAAAATAGCCCCCAAGGAGGAGGATCTCTCTCCACTAACCTGGGGATATACCCCTGTGAAGAGTCACTGATGTGTGTATGGACAGAACGGCCTCTGCAACAGCCAGGGGCACCTCCCCAGGCCACAGGCCATAAAGCTTGTCAGAGTGCAGGGACTGGGGCTGCACAGACAGGCACAGACACTAAATCCATTGGAGTAAAAACAGCCCTAGACCCAACACCAGCCATCTGCTGCCTACACTCAGCAGAAAAGACAGGGCAGGGCTCAGCATTATATCACAAAGAGTGGGCACTAAAACAAAAGAGGTCCTAGTTGTGGCTCACTGTGTCTTCAATTCCCTTGCTGCTATGACAAAATACTTGGCACCCACAACTTCAGGAAGACATATTTTGGCTCACAGTTTGTAGAGGTTTCATCCATGTGGGTTGGCTCCAAGATGGGCAGCAGGGCAGAGGCACTTGGAGAAGGAGAGCTGTTCAGGGCCAGTGTGGTGCTAGTGGGGGAATCCTTCCAGATCGTGCCTTCCAGTGACCCACTTCTTCCCACCAGACCCCGCCTTCCAGCAGCAGGTTAGCTGTGCTGGCCCGACAGTCGTATCACCTTCCAAGTCCTGCCAATGGTCACATGAGGCTCTGGGGATGTCTAGGTAGAAACCATGACACTGTCCCTTCACCATGTGGTGGTGTGACAGCACCTCAGGCCCTGAAAAATTGCCAGTCAAACACAGAGGCATTGTTTGGACTTGATTTCTCTCTGTTCGGTAGGGTGCGGTGTCTTTTTCACCTATATTTTGCTCTTTTTTTCTTTTTATTTTTTTTAATGTTACCTTTGTCTAATTCTGTTAACTTTTATTTTCTCTTTCCTTCATTTTCAAATTTTATTTTCACTTTTTTCCTTTTTTCTACTTCGATTTTTGTGGTCACTATTTAGTTTCATTTTTAGCTATTTAGTTGACTATGCCATTATTGCTGAATTATGTTCTCTGATTAATGGTAGTTGTGTGTCATTTTGTAAATACTTAACTGTTCAGCAACATTTGCTTTGTCTTTGTATTATTGCAGCTCTTTTCTGTTGCTAAATGTGGTATAGTTGTAACTCTTGTAATAATGTCAGTACTATTCACAAGTTTATCCTTGACTCTGTTATATTGTTGATTTCTATAGTTGATGATAACACAGTTACTGCTTTTAGTTGGTTTTAACTGTACGCCAGTATCTGGTTTGCATCAGCATTATTGTAGCTCATTTTCTCCTCTCTTGGTGGTCCTGGGGATTCAGCTCCCAGAAAAGGTTGGACACTAAAAAGATTCAAATATTATGCTGAACAGGTTGGGAAGGGACATAAACACCGACATGTAACCAAACCCAGGGACCCGTCTCAGGGAGGCAGAATCCCCGAAAGTAGTTACAGGGTTTTCCCCACCCTAACTGATCTTCAGCCTGCAGTACAAAAACAGTACAAATATGAGAAAGCAAGGCAGTAAGATGGCCCCAAAAAATGTTTAACTCCCCAAAGGCTGATTTCCCAGACCTTGAAGCAGAAGAAAAACTGTATAGGCAAAGAGCTCAAAAACTAAGTGTTTGAAATGCTTGAAGTGATCAAAGAAGAAACACATAAATTCATAAAATGTTCAGTGAGTTTGAAGATAATTTAGTTGAGTACATAAAGGATTTTACTAAAATTGTTCATGAGCTTAAGAAACTAATGGAACTAAATGAGAAAAATTCAAGACATAAGTGACATAAGTGACTATTTTTGGCAATGAATTAGAAATTGAAAAAAAAAATACAGAAGACTTTGTAGAAAGCATGGGTAGTAGGTTCCACAGTGTGAAGACAGTGTCAGAAATTGAAGGCAGTGTGGCTGGATTTTAAGAGCAGTGATAGCCCAAAACTGACAGGCAGCCTGCAAGCTGGACCCAACAGCTGCCAGAAAACTTGAAGCCAACTCAGAATTACAGGAAAAAAGAAAAAATTAGAAGATGACTCAGAAGGTATTAGTTTATCACTGAGATCATAGCACAACATTTTCCAAACCAAAAGAGTTTAACATTCAAATTCAGCAGGCTTATAGTACCTGAAATAGCCACAACCAAAAAAGACCCTCTCCAGAACACATCAGTTGCAGAATTTCAACTACAAGAGAATTCGAAAAACTGTTACAGAAAAAGCAAATAACCTGTAAAAGCAGACCTATCAGAATAATACCGTTTCTCAGTACAAGCCTTAAAGCCTAGGAGGGTTTGGAGTGAAGTTCTTCAATCCCTACATAAAAACAGCTGTCAGTCTGACTTCCTTATTCTTCAGAATTGACAAAGACATAGACTTTCCATAACAAGGAATCCAGGAGAAATACTTGAGCTCTAAGTCAGCATTGCAGACTGTACTCCACAGAGTCCTAGGCGGAGACAAGAGGCCACTAGTGCCAGCAATTGAGCCCAAAGGGGAGGCTACCTCTAAAAGGAGAGCTCTTTAAACTAAAGGAAGAAGTAAAGGAATTAGCCCTGGAAATAATATAACGGCTGGAGTCGGTAAAAAACAATGTAACAGGGAATTGGAATACATTTTAGAAAATAGTATTTAATTTAGTATATGACATCATTTAAGTTAATAGTAAAAACATTATTAATAAGTTAACTAGCTGCTGCTTTTGTTTTATAAGGTTATAGTTGATGTTCTACCTAATCAACCTGTGAAGTTAGTTCCTGAAATTCAGCCTGCTACCCCAGCTGTTTCTAATGTTCGCCCAATTGCCAGCAGGACCTTGGTCAAAGATTTGCGTCTCAGTATCACGGTAATGTTTAATCACTTTTCAAAGTTGCAAAGAGGAGCAAGAAAATGTCCTTGAAGTTTAGGTGAAAAATGCTTATTGTAGAATCAGAATGATTATTCAGTTTAAGCATATAGGAAAAACCTGCAGCTGAATTAAATCTTTATAAAAACCTTTGTGTTTGCATATAGAGAATGCATAAAATTATACATTGAATCCAGATACACAAAAACTGATTCCAGATACAGAAATCTGCCTGCTTTTCCTAACATGTGTCTTTATTCTCCCTTTCATGTATGTATTATCACTGTCTGTGAGCTATGTGGGCATCTCATTGTTGAGTTCCTAGAGGAGACAAGCAGGTAGTTGGATATTAGAGGTCAGTCAGCTAGACCTCCTCAAAGCTGCTCATTGTGGGAGCCGAGGAGGTGGCTCAGTAGAATAAGTGCTTGCCTGGCAAGTACAAGGTCCTGAGTTTGATCCCTGGTACCAACAAAAAAAGAGCTGCTGATGGTGTAGAGGGTAAGCAGCAAAACAGCTGCCAAGAATATTAACAAAAGCATGCAAAACACAGTCAGAGGGCTGGGGGGAAAGCTCAGGATGGAGTGTTTGCCTGGCATGCATGTGTGATGTCCTGATATTGGTCCCAAACACCTGGATGGGTCCCTAGTACTGAGACTGGGAAAGTGGGCTGATGAAATTTCAAGTTTTCAACAAGTGAGTAGTTCTTCTTTTCTCCCAAACATCCAGGGGTAAACAATGTCATAGAAGTACTGTAAGGGTCTTCAAATCTGTATACACCTCAAACACTGTCAGAAGAGTATAAAATATGTCAAGCACTTGAAGTTCCCAAGACCTGTTTATTATTTAGCACTTTTTCACAGCAACAGATACTAAAAGTACAAAACATGAAATTTTAAAAGGAGAATCATTGGGTCAGGAAAATAGCTCAGCAGCACAGCGTCTGCCTAGCAAGCATAAGGTCCTGAGTTTGATTCCCAATACCTGCCCCCCCCCCATGAGTTATTTAATTTAGAAAATTAGGGGTGGGCCGAGGAGATGGCTCAGTGGAAGAAGTGCTTCCCTGGCAAGTGCAAGGGCATGAGTTCAATCCCTGGTTCCGCAAAAAAAAAAAAAAAAAAAAAAAAAATTAGGAACCATTATATTTTTATTTTTTATTGAGAACTAAATATGAATGAGACAGTTTCACAGCTGATTAATAGGACAGTTTTGATAGTCAATACACTGTACATTGTTATCTTAGTAGGAACCATTATATTAGATGGAGATTTCTGGAACTGTTTTCTGCCTGAAATACTACCTTAGAGCTAAATTCTGTGCTTAAATTAAGCAGGATCAAGATAAAATTTAATTCTGGACTTCTATTCATGTGCATTTTATTTCTGATTTCTACATGTCTTTCTCTGTGTTTAGTTTTCTACAAGCTCTTATACTTAGCTATTTTCTATTCATTTTAAGGATGCATATGGCAATCATACAGGAATAAATTTGGTTGGCACCGTGGTAGCTACCATTAAAGATTTTAAGGAGGAAGATACTGACACTCCGCTCTTTATTGGGAAAGTTAGAACACTTGAATTTCCCTTCATGAATGGTTCAGCTGAAATCACGGTAATTTTAAAAAATATTTTGTTGACATTTCTTTACTTAATATTATAAACCAACATATTAAGGTACCTGTTCTGATTTTACTCTAAGCTGTTGCAAATTGTGCCAAATCATTATTACTAATAACAAGTGGCTTTTTATTTAAGTTTTAATGACAATGCAGTGTTCATGTTTCATTGCTTATTATGAGTGTTTTGTTTTGTTTTGTTTTGTTTTGGCTTAGATTTTTGTGGTGCAGTGCTAGAGGTTAAAACCAGGGCCTTGCACATGCTAGGCAGGGTGCACCCTACCTTGGAGCTACTTTCTCAGCCCTTTCTGTTCTTATCCAAGTTGCTGTTGGATAGACAGAATGAAACATAGGCCAAATAAAACTTAAACAGTCTTTCTTACTTTGTTCTAAATTGGAAAGTTTACTTATATCAAAAAATATAGAGGCCAGGGAGATAGCTCAGTAGAATAAGTGCTTGCCTAGCAAGGGCCTGCGTTCAATCCCCAGTTCTGCCCCCC
>NW_004524651.1:6536385-6537813 GCF_000260255.1 Octodon degus
TTTTTTTTTTTTTTTTAATTTTTTTAGGGAAGGGTCTACAGGGTGTTCAGAGTCTCAGTACTAGATGGGACTTTTAGTGCTCTGCCTGTTTACAGCCTCCCAAGAGCTGGGATTACAGGCCCATGCCACCACGCCCAGTCTCCACTGCCATCTCAGTGCACCCCGGGTGCAGGGCTGGCACGGCTAAAAGAAAATCTTTTTATCCTATTTAATCTGTTGCCAATGTATTTCTTCATCAGTGGATGTATGTCTACAGCCTACATCAGTAATGCAATAACCACAGTTTATCATTCTTTTGTGAGGATTTTGTTTCTTTCTAGTTTGTTTTTAACTAACAATGTTTCCATAAGCTTTTTTTTTTCTTTTTGACATGTGGATTATTTCCTTAAGCATTTGCTGAAAGCAGAGTTGGTTGAAGACAGAATCTTTTTTGTATACAAGATGTTTAAGTTTCTACCTTTGTTTGTGTTGAGGGAGGCAGATTCTGTTCATAGTGCTGCTACTGCTCATGTTTGTATGCCTTAGCCTTCACCTGCTATATGTGCCTCTGAATTGAATTCAGTAGTGGTATAGCTTTTTCCCAGCACCTGCATAAAATATCTGCGCTTCATGCCAGGTGCATGGATTTCCTCTTACCTCTAGAGGTCCTCATAGTTCTCTGAGTAGACAAAATTCCCAAGTCCTCCTTGGCTCCTAAGTAGCATTGGGAGATGTGGTGTGTGTTTTTATTTTGCTTTGATATTGTGGTCACATATTGATTTCATATATGTAGAGCCAGTTTTTTGAGTCTGGTTTTTAACAAATTGTTTTTGTTTTGTGATGGAGATTGAACCCAGGGCCTCCATTACCTATAAATAAACCCAGCCCAGAAGGTGATCGATCAGTCACTTTAGGGAAGGTTAGAAAACACTGGCACAGAATACAATTAGTATTTAAACATTTGGGTTAAAAGAATATGTATTGTTTTGTTTCAGATTATATCCAACTTTAAAGTTGCTCAAGTTTGTTAATTATGTTATTCTTCTTGACCTGGAAATTTCTGACAAGTGTCTTAGCTTCATCTAGACAGACCTTTGTCCATTTCTCTTATAGGGCTGGGGAGATAGCGTGGCTGCACAAGTGCCTGCCTGCAAAGTGCAAGGACCTGTGCTCATCCTGGCACTGCATGCCATGCCAGCCCTGAACCTGGGTGTGGTGGTGCACACCTGTAATCCCAGCACTGGGGAAGCTGAGACAGGAGGATCACTACAAGTCTGAACTGTGTAGTGAGACCCTGTGTCAAATAAATAAAATAAATCCTCTTATACTTGGGTCCAGTTTTGGAGTCTTCAATTTTTGTTTTGTTCCAATTATACTGTATGTCCCTTTTTTAAATAGTTGTGCATCAAGGATTATAAATTATAAAAATTTGAAATATGAACTATTATA
>NW_004524651.1:6538001-6566659 GCF_000260255.1 Octodon degus
AAAATAAAAAAAAAATTTAATTTAATTTAAAGAAGATTGTGCTTAACTACATTTAAACTATGCACCATAGACATCTAAAGCAGAATTAAAAGTATAAAAGAAATAAAATAATTGATAACTTTTGACATTGGTTGATGAGTAACTAGAGATTACCTAATTCTCTACTGAAGGGAAATTTGATACTTGATATACTATTATAACTAGTCATTACATTTCTCATTGTCATCCTAGAAAACACATAGACAAAGAATCAGTAATCTACTGTTTGTTATATTACAGATTAAATTGGTAATAGTACATTTTATGAATTGACAGCAAATCACACATAGCGCTGAAAGGAAGTTGTTACATGTGTGTTGTTTTTAATAGAAATTGTAGTGGGTTTACTGGAAAATATGCTTACATTTGTTTTTAATACCTCTTAAAAACAACTTCCACAAACTGAATAAGAATTGCTTTAGTAGTGGACTTATAAAATCTGTGTCATAGATAGATGTGCACTATTCTATTGAGATACATTATTTAATTTTATTTTTTTGTGTCTTATTCTCTACGTACCAAAGTAGTTTGTAGTAATCGTTCTTGTTCTCTGTAGAACAGTGAAATACATTTAAAGTTTTAAAGGATACATACTCAGGGCTTTTCAGAACCCCTTGTTCTTTCACCTGGGACTAGTGGGTCTGCTTCCATGGTAACCACTGTAACTTAAACTCAGCCTTGGGCTTTGGGTATTTCTGTGTGATTGTTTTTATAACTTTCACGCCATTAGCTATCTCACACTGCTTCAACTTCATCGCTAAAAATCAAGATTTTGCAACACAAGATCTAAGTGGCCATTGATGCATCTGGTATGAAGGAATATATAATTTGCTATTTATTTTTTGCATAAGTTGTATTGATATTATCGTTTAGCTTTGAAATCTGTATCAAAAGGTAAAGTGTTTTATATCTCAGATGGTGGTGGTGATGATTTAATATTTTAAAGCATCATTTAGTACCTTTTGCCTATCAATTTTGCCACTTCTCTGAAAGTAGGATGATGAGAAATAAAACCCTGAAAGCTTTCTTTTTAAATGTTTTCTTTTTGTTCTTCTCTTGCTTTTGTATTTATACAGAGTCTTGTGCTGGCAGAAAACAGTCCTGGGAAGGATAGTACTGAATATCTTATTATTTTTGAGCCCCGGCTCCCACCTTTGTCAGCAGCATTAGAACCCTATATCCTGCCGTTCATGTTTTATAATGGTGAGTCTCTAGAGAGAGAATTCTTAAATCCTGCTGTCAGTGCTACTTAGGTGACTTTAGCCTACTCTTATTAGCATCATTTTGTGACATATTTTGGACAAGTCTCAACTTGTGAATTTATTGAATTGTCTTGAGGTTTTTTTTATCACAGATGTTAAGAAGCAGCAACAAATGGCAGCACTTACAAAAGAAAAAGATGAGTTGTCTAAGTCTATTATTATGTACAGAAGTTTATTTGAAGCCAGCAAACAGCTTCTTGATGAAATGAAATGTAAGTCATCTTGTATTCAAATGTAATAAAATTATACTTTAGGGAATGCTGGAAACCGCAAGATACAAACCTGTCTGATTTTAAGGCCTATCAAGTGAACCCGGAATCCTATGGAAATGATGGTTTATGTTATTCATCACTTAGCAGTTTTTAGAAATGATGTATTCCTCATTTTAAATAAATTTGCATCCTATTTACAGTTGGCAAAAAGTTCATGGTTTTGTTAGAAATTTGGAACTGAGGAAAGTTTAAGGGTTTGGCTTACTGGTAGTGCGTGTCTAATTCCAGGTTCTGGTGAAGTGTGGCGAGTGACATTGTCACTGAGAAAGTGCTGAGCAGTTCTCAACTTAGGTCATGAGCTACATGTACTCTGTATATCACAGTCATGTATTGAGACTGAGATGTGTAGCTTATTCCCAAGTTTACCTGTAGAATGTTTGCTGCAGCTTCTCATGTTTTTGTATGTAATTAAGGCATTTGCTCAGTTGTCAGATGCCCTTCAAGTTGTATTTTATAGGTTTGGGGTTTTTTTTGGTTTGGTATTTTGAGACACGGTCTCACTTTGTAGTGTCAGTTGGCCTCTGAAC
Organism: Octodon degus; assembly: GCF_000260255.1. NCBI lineage: Eukaryota > Metazoa > Chordata > Mammalia > Rodentia > Octodontidae > Octodon > Octodon degus. Next base: position 6,540,102 of record NW_004524651.1, read on the forward strand.
TTGAAACAGTTCTGCTGCATCACCCTCCCAAGCGCTGGGATTACAGGCATGTGCCACCACACCTGGCTTAAAGTTCAATTTTTGATTAGTCAACAACTATTTATTACCTGCCCTAAAGTACATGCTTTTGAGCTAAATTGAGTGACAACATACCATTTCTGTAACAGGATTTGTATAAAGCCTTATTTGGCTCAGAGAAAAATCCTGTGTGGTTATGTATAAATTCTATATAATCATGGGGTAAAATTAAGAAACTTAGCCAAAATCACTAGGAGTTTAAAGTATATATGCCCCTTACTCACATTAGTGTTTTCATTTTTATATGCTAGAATTGAACCTTAGATTTATAGTTTAATTCTGAACTTCTATAATAACCACTGCTCAGTTTTCATCAAGCATTCAAAGGGTAAAGAGAATTAAACATTAAATCCTTTTCAAAAAATGTTTTGGGACTATCAGGAATTGATGCAGTGTTTTTGTTGCTGTTATTTTGCTTTTACTTTTAGGCCAAGTTGAAGAAGCAAAGTTAAAAGAGGCTCAGTTGCGAAATGAACTAAAAATACATAATATTGATATTCCCACAACACAACAGGTATAGTTTCCAAGTATATGTTGAAGGTCTTTGTATTAAACTTAGCCATTTATGTTTTATTAGGGATGCTATGCTCACTGCTGTTTTAGGGCACAAAGACATACATATGTGCATTATATTCTGGTCACATACTAGACATTAAGAAGAGTTAACAAAATGATACAGTGCTTTCTCTTCCAAGAAATTGGAGTTTGTGTTTTTAATATGATACCAGTAAATAGTTACTAGTAAACCAAGTACTACATTAAGTGGCTGTATAAGCAATAACCAGTATACATGGTAGTAAAGAAAACAAAAGAAACAAAAAGCATAATACAGTTTTAAAGACTTAAGTTTTTTATATGTGTAATTCATTTCTAAAGAGAAGTAGTATTGCTAGTCCATTTCTTCATTAAGGTAAAATTCAGTGAATGATAAAACTCATTCCCAAAATATAAATAAAAAGTAAAAGACATGTAATGGGAAAACAAACAAAAAACAATAAAACTCGTGCTTAAAATGTGCAAGGCCTTAGGTTTGATCTGAAGCATCACTAAACCAAGGAAAACAGAAGCATTGTGTCCTCATGCTGGGGGGAATGAACACTCAGTGGCAGAATACTTGCTTAGCATGTGTGAGACCCTTGGTTCATTCCCTCAGGGAGTGGCGTGTGTGCACACACGCGCACGTTTGCCTGCAGTACTGGGGATTGATTACAGGGCCCCAAGTTTAATTAGGTAGGCATTCTACCACTGGGCTCTATATCCTGAGATCTTTTTATAAAAAGTTTTTTATTTGGTCACACACACACACACACACACACACACACACACTAAATAAATGTAATAAATAAATATTTTTTTTAAAAAAAGTTTTTTATTTGGAAGGCCAGGCACATTATACTTATTTTACTGTTGTTTAGTGGTAATACCTAATAAAAAAAACAGCATTGATTGTGGGGGGAAAATTTTATTTTGAGACAGGGTTTTGCTAAGTTGCCCAGGTTGGCCTTCCCTTTCAATCATCTTGTCTCAACCTCTCCAGGAGCTGAGAGGTAGACATGTGCTACCACACCCAGCGTAATTTATGGGAGCTTTCTATTACCCTTATACCCAGGGCTGGTTGGTCTTTTTTTTTTTTTTTTGCTCCGAATGCCTTCAAGGCATGACTGACTGGCTTATGTTGTGGGGATCGAACCACAGCAACCTGAGCCTGACTGCTTGGTTGAAGCAGCCACTTAAAGAACTGAGCTAAGGGGCAGGCCCCCATGGTTGGTCATTTTTAAATAATGCCTGTTGATGCATTTCGTGTTCTCATACTCCAGATGGTTGGGTTTTCTCTATCCTTATTAGATCTTGCCTGTTAAAAGAGCAGTTGGCTTTGTAGATCATTTGTCTTTATAAATTATAGATGGAACACATTGAAGCACTTTTGAAAAGAAAGATAACAGAACAGGAAGAGCTAAAGAAAAAACCCAGAAGATCCTGTGCTCTTCCAAACTATACCAAAGGCAGTGGGGATGTCTTGGGAAAGGTGAGTCTGCTAAGAAACAGTATGTTCTCTGACTTGGGTAAAATAGTTCATTTAGAAGTGGTAAAATATGGGCTGGTGAGATGGCTCAGTGGTCTAAAGCTCCTACTTACAACAAGCTTAGCAAAGCACAGGGACCGCTGTTCAATCCCCCAGCACCATGTGCCAGCCAGCCCCGCCCCCTGATGGGCTGAGCTGGCCACACACACACAAATAAATAATTTTTAAAAAAATAAAAGTAAAATATTAATTTCTTTGCAATTTTAAATTTGTTCCAGTAGACTACCTAGTCTCAGTATTATGAGAGGGATTTGTCAGAGATAAAAAATAAAACATATTTTCCAAGTGATTTGGCACATGCCAGTAATCCCAGCACTTAGGAGGCTGGGGCAGGAGGATCACCATGAGTTCCAAGGCCAGCCTGGATTACGTAGCAAGATCTTGTCTCAAAAAGAGAAAAAACCCACCCTGAAATCCATAGTTGTTACTATTGAGAGCTGTGGCGAAGTTGTTAAAGCCTACATTCAAGGCTTCTGATGCATTAGAAATACTTCTTGTCATAGGGCTTTGTGAAGAGCCAACACTTTTACAGAAAACTGAAATTGAAGGTAGACAGCCAAAGAGAAATAGCAGATGTTTTCCGAGTTCCAAGTCTAAAGTTATTAAAGAACAGTGTCCTAGATTTTAAGAAAAAGAACAAACATAAATCTTTTGTATATTTCCTGCCAATGGCACAAGTACCATTCTTTTTCTTCTGCTGTCCTTTTTGGAGTGCATTCTGTGTCCTTTTTAGCAAACTATTACGGAGTCATACTCACTTTTTCTGAATTAGAATTTCTATTTGTAGCTTTTATGTTCTCTAGATGTCACTGCATCTCCTTACATCTTCCTTATCTCCATTTCTCCAAACTCCCCAGTGCTATTGAGGCTTGTGGTATATATTACTTGTCTTTTACTTGTACGTTTTCCTATTTAATAGTTATCTTCTTGCTTTTTCTACCCCATTATGCAGTAAAGCAAGTGAAATGGAAGTATAAAGAGAGTAGACGTCTTGCTAGAGTTTGTTCAGCTGGCAAGTGGCAGAGCCAGGCTTCCAGTAGCAGTTTGACTCAAGAGACTGCTGCTGTCTCTTGCACGAGTCTTCTCTCACAGACATCATCAGGGACAGTTTGTAAGGTTTCCAGCTTACATACGAGGAAACTGAAGTTCAGGGATCTTAAATGCCTTATGAGTCCGTATAGTTAGAGGCAGGGCTTAGGTGTGAACCAAAGTCTCTCCCACACCAAAGCCTGTGGTCATTTCTTTATATACTGCTCCTAGTGTCAGAAGTGAAATACAGCTTGATAGTAGGAGGTTGCCAAGACCTCTCATCTGCAAATGGAAGTATTTGAGTGGAGCCATAATTGTAAACAAGGTAATAATATATAATGTTTTAAACCATTATTCTGGGCCAGTGAGATAGTTCAGTGGACTAAGCACCTGCTTAGCCAAGTGCAGGGACCAGGGTTCGATCCATGGTACCACATTCCCCACTGGTCCCATCCCGGAGCACACTGAGCTGGTCACCAAGACTGGGCGTGGTTGCACATGCCTATAATCCCCGCTCTGGGAAGGCTGAAACAGGAGGATCACTATGAGTCTGAGCTGCGATAATAGTGAGACCCTCTACCACATACATAAACTAATATTCTTCAGAACCAATTTACAGTATCAGGTGTGGTGGCTTATGCCAGTAATCCCAGCACTCTGGGATCCTGAGACAGGAGGATTATTGTGAGTTGGATTATTGCAAGACCAGCCTAGGCTATAAAGTGAGCTCAAGGCCAGCCTGAGCTGCATAGCAAGATTGTGTCTCAAAAAGACAAAAGAGAACCAACTTACAGACAGAAACAATACTGTGATTCTAAACCTATAGACCAGTGATGTCAAATCTTTTCGAGTCTGCAAGTCCAAACTGAAACCCAAAACCCACTTAGGTATCACAGGGTGCCAACGCTATAATTAAACTTAAATACTGAGGCTGTAATTTAGAAAAACAACTCATACATTTACATCTTTGGGCTTAAAAACACAGTAACATGCACGCTATAGGTTTGCCACTACTGATACAGAGCAGTAAGGATAGCTGAAGAATCATTTACTTATTTATTGTGGCTGGTTCAGCCCGCCCTGGGGGCAGGGCTGGCGTGACACCTGGTGGGGATTGAACTGCGGTCCTTGTGCTTGCCTAAGCAGGCACTTTAGACTGCTGAGCTATCTTACTGGCTCAATGACTATAGATTCTTTAGTCATCACATTTCAATGGTTTACTCAGCACAAAATTCTTTAGTATATAAGATTGCTACCAATGTCTATAATAAATTTCAGGTGGAACATAAAGTCTCTTATTAAAGTGATTTTTGTCTTAAAAAAATTAAAAGTAAATACTTGTACTTTCACTTTATATAATATCTGACTGTTCCCTCAGTAATACAAGCCCTTCTGCTCTATTTAGAGAAAAACTTCTAATGCTTTCCAATCACCCCCCCCCTTTTTTTTTTTTCTTCTTTTTGAGACAGGGTCTCATTATGCATTTCAGGCTGGCCTTGAGCTCATATGTAACTCAGGCTGGTCTCAAACTATCAGCACTCCTCCTACCTCAGCCTCCCAGTGCTAGGATTACAGGGGTGCACCACCATACCCAGCTTTGTTCAGCTGAATTTTAAAACTGCATTAAAGCTGGATGTGTTGGAGCATGCCTATAATCCCACTACTTGGAGAGCTGAGACAAGGATTGCCAGTTCTGCACCAGTGCAGGCAACTTGGTGACACGGTGTCTCAAAGTAAAATAAAAGGGCCAGAGATGAGAGGTGGCCTAGTAGTAGAGTGCTTGCCTAGCAAGTGTGAGTGCTTGGCTTCGATCCCCACTGCCATTCCCAAGAAAGGAAAACTGCACAGATTTTATTATGTGTGTATTTAAACTTAGTTTGGTGATTATCTGTGTGACTTCTCAATTAGGTACACATTAAAATATGAAAACTATCTTTTGCTGGTAAATTTTTCAATGTTTTTGTTTGCCCATCTAAAAATATACTATACTTTTTTTTGGGGGGGGGGAGGTACCAGGGATCAAACTCAGAATCTTGTGTTTACCAGGCAGGCACTTAAGCCATTGAGGTATCTCCCCAACCTTATACTTTCATCTGTGAAAATTTTTTTCCAAGATTGAACAGAAGAGAGTTTTAATAATATAAATTTTTATAATTTAATCTTTTTCATTTCTGTATTACAGGAAAGTACTTTTGCTCTATCAATTTAGGCTTTTAAAATGTTAATATCAAATTTTCATGATTATCTTTCAATTTCCTCCTTTATTTTTTATTTTTGTCCTGGACTGGGTTAGATCGCACACCTAGCGCAGATTGAGGATGACAGAGCCGCCATGGTGATTTCCTGGCATCTGGCAAGCGACATGGACTGCGTGGTCACTCTGACCACTGATGCTGCGCGCCGCATCTATGATGAGACCCAGGGCCGGCAGCAAGTGCTGCCCCTTGATTCTATCTACAAGAAGACCCTTCCTGACTGGAAAAGGTTAGGAAAAAGTTGGTTTTTGTTTGTCTTCTAAAATATATTGTTTAGTTTGTTACTAATGTTGTGGAGTGCTGGGAGCCGAACTGAAGTCTTTACTTACATTACACAAGCTGCTGAGCTCATCCCCAGTCTACCTTGTCCAACAGATCCCTTAAATTAAAAATGATCTCTCAGAGCCAGGGGTATCCACAGGCCATGCCTGTACAAGTCCCAGCTGTTGGAGAGGTTGAAGCAAGGAGGATCATAACTTCCAAGGCCAGCTTAGACAACTTACTCATGCTTTGTCTCTGAAAACTAGCTTAGTGGCAGGTCATTTGGCTAGCATGTGCAAGGCACTGGGCTCAATTCCCAACCCTCCCATTCCCAAATAAGTAAAAATAGTTCCTACGAAGAATACATATGACAAACTGAGAAGCAGCTCAAGTTATCTACATTTTTGTCTTTTATCACAGGTGTGCTCATTAATATCAGCATTAAAGTATATTTGACAACATATGCTGTATTTTGTTAGCTATCTGTTGTATTACCAATTAATCTATTTATTTATTTATTTATTTTGGTCCTGTAAATCAAACTCAGGACCTTATCCTTGCCAGGCAGGCACGTAAGCCACTGAGCTACTTCCCCAATTAAATGTTATTTATATGATAGATACATGCCATATATAAAATGCATGCATAAATCCAAAGCAGATTTTTGGTCTTTGCAAAAAGAAAGTTGGAAGGACATTTTGTTGTCATAGAAGACGGAAACCCTTCAATTGGAATAAGGCTGGAGATGATATGTCTTTTATCCTCCTTATGTCCTGTGAAAATAAGCCAGCATTTAAATAGACAGAGTCTTGGTGGGGCTGCTCACAAATGAGAGACTACCAAGCTGGGTCTGAGCAAGGACTAGGAGAGCCAGAACTCCATCACAGGTGTTCTGTGTTAGGAAATTCGGGATATATAGTCATAAAATAGGCCCAAGGACCAGCGAGATAGCTCAGCAGACTGAACGCCCACTTAGTCAAGCATTGATCCCCCAGCCCCACATGCTGAGCCAGCCACCAAGTCTAGGCACGGTGGCACACGCCTGTAATCCCAGTGTTAGGGAGGCTGAAAACAGGAGGATCATGACAAGTCCAAGCTGTATCGTGACAAAGCTGTGTGTACCAAACACATAAAAAAGTTTTGAAAAGGTCTAAAAATCGTTGAAATTAGAAAGGGCTGGCCAAATAGCTCAGCGGATTAAAGTGCCTTCATGTAGGTGCAGGAGCTGGGGGTTTGATCCCCAGGCCTGCCGTGGTAGCACAAGCTTGTAATCCCAGCTCTTGGGAGGCTATAAACAGGCGGATCACTATAAGTCTGATCTAGTAGTGAGACCCTGAACAGCCTATAGAATTTTCCCCCCCCAAAAAAAAAAAAAAAAAGTTGAAGTTAGAACTCAAATCTGTTGATTTTCCCAGATCTCACTCTGCTGAAGTTATCAATATTCAGGGCTGAAGTTTGCTGTAGATACTAAGATCTCTTCTCCTGGTTCTAATGCAGCATTCTGCGCGTCTCCCTTCCCTCCCCTCCTTCCCTTTCCTTCCCTTTCTTTGTGTGTAGGCTTTGCTTCTCACTGGGATTAATGCTGCTGAAGCCTTTGTCAGTCACCTCACAGAGCTCTTATTAAGTGGCCCGAGGGTGCTTTTCCTCTTTCAACAGGACAGAGTCCCAGGGCTGGGCACGTCCTCTCTCACCTCCTGTCGGTCTTGGGCATAGCCCATCCCTCTCCGTACAGTCCAAATTTGGGTCAGTTTTGTATAGTAACTCTGGGTTTAGGGTGTCATGTGGGGTAATGGAAGTTGGTTGTGTGGTCAAAATGGTATGTAACACATCATGTGGTTTTTCATATTTTTTGAAAATGAAAAGTTGTATACTCTTTAATACCTTTATTCTTTGTTTCTTTCTTTTTTTCTTTTTTTTTCTTAGACCTTTACCTCATTTCCGAAATGGAAAATTTTATTTTAAACCCACTGGAGATCCAGTCTTTGCCCGAGATTTGCTAACGTTTCCAGATAATGTAGAACATTGTGAAACAGGTAAGATCTATTGTGGGTAGGGGCTGGTGAGATGGCTCAGTGGTCTAAAGCACCTACTTAGAACAAGCTAAGCTCAAGCAAAGCACAGAGACCTCCGTTCAATCCCCCAGCACCACATGCCGGCCACACAATAAATAAATAAATAAATACATACATACATACATACATACATACATACATACATACATAAATTTTTTTTTTAAAAAAAGCAAAACTTTAAAAAAAAAAAAAAAGATCTATTGTGGGTAGCTTATTTTGTACAAATAGTACATTTGTGATATAGATGTATAATAAGTTACTGGTTATAAAAACTTACTCAGCTTATAAGTATTAGTTTTATTAATATTTCTATAATTTTTTTGACTTTCAGTATTTGGTATGCTGTTAGGAGATACCATTATTTTGGATAATCTTGATGCAGCCAATCATTACAGAAAAGAGGTACGTACTTAATTTCTTTGTAAGTCTGTAGGTCTGATTTTAGTTATTTTTATATTTTAATGTAGAGCCAGATAGAGAAATCATTTGATGATACATATGCAGATGACTAAGATGCCTTTAAGTCCTGTAAATTGATAAGCAACTTGAAACAGGTGAAAATAGATGAAAGACCAAGGCGCAAATTAATCTTTTTTTCTTTTTGGCCAGCTCAGTACACTCTGTGGGCAGGGGTGGTGCAGTAGTGGTTCCAGGAATCAAACCATAGTCCCCTGCACCTGCCTAAGCTTGCCTAAGCAGGTGCATTAGACCCCTGACCTATCTCGCCAGCCCCAAGGTACAAATCGAATGAGTTGCCCAACCTGGGCTTGAAGTTTCTATCCTGGGATTGTAGGTCCAGAACCAGCACACCTGGCAGATGGTGTTGTAACTGTGACAGTATTAGAAAAGGGCTACTGTGAGGTAGTGTTGCTGGAAATACAATTGGATGTAGCCATTGGCATTAGAACACTTGACTTGCCAGAGCAAAATGTCACACATTGGGTGGCTTAAATAATAGAAGTTGATTGCCTCCGAGGTCTGGGCTGGAGGTCCAAATAGTCAGTAGGGTTAGTTTCTCCTCAGAACGCTGAAGGAAGGATCTGTCCCAGGCCTCTCCTGTCTTGTGGACAGCTGTTGTCCCTGTGGCTTCTCCTTAGTTTCCTCCTTGTGATAGGATTCCAATCAATGACTCCTTTGAGAATGCAAGCACTAAGTACGTATGATCACTTGTGGAGGTATCAGGGCTTAGGATGACACCCTAAGGGTTTGAGGGAGTATAACTCAGCTCATAGCACCTTTGAGGGAAATTCAGTAACATACATGTTTCAGTTATTAACATACTTTTAGAAGGTAGTGGGCTTTTAAACAGTAACAATATCTTGGTCTTCATACCTAGTTGCCCCATCATGTCAAGGTAGGGGATAGGCACACAGCTGGCCCCTGGTGCTGGCCATCGCCTGGCCAGTCAGCTGGTATGGCCCTGGGGCTCATTGGAGCCTGTCTGCTGGGGTGAGTGAGTCATGTCATTGAAGAGTTTTAGAAGTCCTAGCAGACAAGAGGTGTACTTCTGTATCGACTAGAGACCGAAGCAAAAGAGACCAGCCTAGGCAGTGTAGCAACACCCTATTGCTGGAAGAAAAAAAAAAAAAGCATAGTTTAGATGTTGTGACCATAAATCTTAATTGTTAGGCCCTGCAGATAGGGGGCTCTGTTTGCCAAGATCAGCCCTTGTATACCCAGGTGGCCTGGATCAGCTGGAGGAGTGGGCACTGGGGTTCTCTTTGTGGTGCTGCACCAGGAACTAAGCAGTTTGGGCATATTATGGACTGAACCCTCTGAAACCAGGAGGCATGCCTGTCTCCCGCTGTGCTGTGGGTGTCAGGTATTTTGTATTGGGGGTGGGAAAGCTGAGTAGTACAGCAGTACTTTAGACTGGCAATGGTGAACCTTTTAAAGATCATGTGCTCAAGGGCTGGTAAGATGGCTCAGTGGTCTAGAGCACCTGCTTAGAGCAGGCTTAGCAAAGCACAGGGATCACAGTTCAATCCCCCAGCACCACATGCCAGCCTGCCCTGCCCCCGGTGGGCTGAGCAGGCCACACACACAAAAATAAAAAAAATAAAGATTGTTAAAAAGATCATGTGCTCAAGTTGCAATGCAAACCCTCTTATTTATTGCCAAATGTCAATGCTATGCTGCTCAGTTGTTGGGTGGTGCTGGCTTAAGTGCCAACAGCAAGGGCATGATGCCTACTGCAGCATGTGTACCATTGGTTTGCCACTACTGCTTTGGATGAAGTGCTGTACTTGACTTGATTTTTGACCCCAAAACCACATTATTAGCTGAACACTGGGTTTTTACTTTAACACTAAGGTTAACTATTTTATATTCAGGAACATTTTGTTGGCTACACAGGTAGAGGATGGAAATCGTTTTTATTTTCTAGTCCTGCAAATTTCAGATTAGGAATCTTTTCCAAGTTCCGAAGTCATTTTTCAGAGCAACTTGATCTTACCTCACTACTGCTGTGCCAGCTGAGGTGACACTGGTGGCTGGCTAGGCACCAGGTTAGCACTCGAGCTGGGCTTTTGGTGCTCAGCTGCACACTCGCCTTGTAATTGTCTGGGCTTCTCCCCAGCAGGGAATCTGGGTTTCCAGGACTGGTGTCTCCAGCACTGAAGGCAAGAGCTGTGTGGCTCCTGTCTCCTAAGTCACAGTCTAAGTGCAGAGCCCATTCAGTTAGGCAGAGTTTGGCCTTTCCAGGCTCCAGGCCCAGGAGGTGAAGGACATGGCAGATAGAGAACTGGGCAGAAGACTTTTCCAGGGAAAAGCAGCCAAGAGCTGAAAGCAGTCTTCAGACTCTTACCAGGTTTAAAATAATCTTGAGAGACGTGTTCTGACATGTGTTCCCAGAACTGTACAAGGGTGTGGTTTGAGCCGACTGGTAGTGCACACCTATGTCTCCACTATTGGGGAGGCTGATAGACACGAGTTTGAGGCCAACCTGAGCCATTTATTGAGATCCTGTCTCAAAAAGGGCTGGGGATGTAGCTCAGTGGTGGAGGCACACACAGGCACAAGGTTCTGGGTTCCATTTCTAGTACTTACCATACCACAACAAAAGAACAGTCCCTAGGATGTAAGGAATTGATTGCAGAAAACCTTTGGGCGACACATGCCTATAACCCCAACCCTCTGGGTGCCTGATCTCCAGCAGTTTTGAGCACCACCTGGACAAATTATCAGGACCTTGTTGAAAAATGCGGAGCCGGGAGACAACTCAGGGCAGAAGCCTTTGTTCAGTCCATAGAGTTGGAGAAAAGGGGGATGGGGCTGAATGTCTATCAGCTGGTAACTTTGATCACAGTGTGGGATGGACCATTAGAAAGGGACAGATCTGTATGCAGTAACAAGGAAGACAGACAGAATGTACAGGATGTTGCATTGAAAAGTTGCAAAATAGGGGGCCGGGGAGATGGCTCAATAGAATAAGTGCTTCCCTGGCAAGTGTAAGGGCCCAAGTTCGATCCCTGGTTCCGCAAAAACAAAACAAAAAACAAACAAAAAAAAGTTGCGAAATAATATGTGTAGGTTAAGTAACTGTACAGACATTGAAAGAAGATACACTCTATACTCTGAGTATATGCCAAAGGAATTTTACTTCTCCCTACTTTTATGTGTCACTTATTTGAAAAGGAGAATTGAGAATGTAGAGAGCATGCCTACCAATCTTGTCCCTCTCTTCTGTCCTGTCATTCAAGTATCCAGTTTCACTTTTCCCATTTGTGGTGTCACTGTTCTAGTTGAAGCTCACATTCCAGAGCCAGTCTGACCCATCTCCCCGCGTCTGGATTTCTCCCTACTTTGTTTTAGCCTGATAGTTTGTTAGTACATCTCTAGCTTATGAACCTTGAGAAAATACTACCCTGGTCATTCGTAATCTCAGAAGCTTTAAATGATTTCTGTTTTTGTAAAGCAATTAAAATAAGCTGCTCACTCACTAATACTCTCCTTCTTTGGTAGGTTGTTAAGATTACACACTGTCCCACATTGCTGACCCGGGATGGAGATCGTATTAGAAGTAACGGGAAGTTTGGAGGCCTGCAGAATAAAGCTCCTCCAATGGACAAGCTCCGGGGAATGGTATTCGGAGCCCCAGTTCCCAAACAATGCCGGATCTTAGGGGAACAGATAGGTAAGTTGAATAAGTACCTAAATCACTGTGTCATCTCAGCTACATAGCAGGCTAAAGCTATACAATCCTCTGAGCTTATGAGATCAAGACCATCCTGGGGAACATAGTGAAAACTTATCTTGGAAAAAAGAGAAAGGGGATTAGGGAGATAGCTTAGTGGCATATAAGCACCTGCCTGGCAAGTGCAAGGGCCTGAGTTCAATCCCTGGTACCAAAAATTTAGAAAAAAAAAAAAATTTAATTAAAAAAAGGAAAGGAACAAGAACTGATTTATTAAGAAATAGGAATTCAACCCTTGAGTACCTGAATTTTTTGTTATAAGAGTAACATTGCTGACATTCTGGTTGGAACATGATTTCTGTGAGTCATTCATATGTAAAATCATTGTTAGTGTATGTACTTACAGCGCATTGATTTGGTGAAACGTGAGATTAGAAGCATACGAGGCTGGAACCATTCTTTCAGTCCACACTTTTTTTTTTCCCCCAAAGCCATTAAATGAAAAAGAAAATATAAGGACCTTGTCAGAACCAAATGGCACATAGAGAATGTGTGTTTAAGTGTGGGATTGTGCAGTTTGAGCATCTCTCATTTATGCATCTTGGGATTAGAGATGCTCAACCTCTAAAGTCTGTGCAGATGTTCCCAATTCAGAGAACTCCAGACTCTATAGCACTTCTGGTTCTAAGCATTTCAGACAAGGGATGCTCAGCCTGCGGTCACAGGTGCACAGAGGTGCTGACACACTTATGTGGGGTGCTCGTTCCCCCCAAGTGTATGTTCTTGATCCTTGAAGTATAAACTAGCTTACCAGTTGGTGCACTGTGTGCTCTTAACAAATAATTTCGTCCATGGTTTTATCTGTGAACTAAAAGTTAAGTGTTTTCAAAGTTAAATATTTTCCCAAATGTGGTTTTGGAAGTTCTGTGTGAAAGGTAAAAGTCATTCCAATGGAAACAGTGATTCCTTCTGCCCTCCCTCATGCATATTCCAGGTGTGTTAGACCGACCCCCACATCACTCTTGTCTTCACTTGGAGGCAGTGATTGCCAGCAGTGCATGATGTGAATGCCTTTGCCACTGTTCCCCTCTTCTCCCCCTTTACCTGTGTGGAATTACATGCCCCCTTTTTATGGGGCAGGATATAAACTGCAAAAGAGTGATCCAGTGACCAACCACCTTTATATAGAAAGTTCTCTCGAGACACAAAAGTAAGCTGAGTCAAACAGTGCAGAAGATTAAAATGAATGGTCTCAACTCTCCTCCTCCTCCTCCTCCTCCTCCTCCTCCTCCTTCTCTCTCTCTCTCTCTCTCTCTCTCTCTCTCTCTCTCTCTCTTTCAACATTGAATACTTGTATGGCTTTAAAGCAGTTCCCAGGATGAGCATGTAGCTCAGTGATAGGGTGCTTACCTTGCACTGGTATAATTCTAGCTTTGAAAAAGAAGGGGAGAAAAATAGTTCCCTTGTGTTACCAGCAGCTTCTTCCTAGAACTCGTCATGTTGGTGCCAGGAGTCTGACCTGGTGTTGGTTCCTCACAGACCTCCTGCAGCAGTATCGCACTGCTGTGTGCAAGTTGGGCAGTGTGAACGAGGACCTCAATGGGCAGCTTCAGTACCTGCACACGCCTGACATGAAGAAGAAGAAGCAGGAGCTGGACGAGCAGGAGAAGAGCCTGAAACTCATAGAGCAGAAACTGGGTATGTACTCACTTCTGGCCAGATGCTTTTTCTTTGTGTAGAAATAAAATAGGACTAAGGGGCCAACTGTGGAAAGAAAGGAGCGAGGCATGGTAGCACAGCCCTGTAACCTCAGCACTCGGGAGGCCAGATAGGAGGGTCACCAAGAATTTGAGGCCAGCCTGGGCTATATAGTGAGACCCTATCTCAAAAACCCACACAAACAAAAAAAGAAATACAAATGATCTAGAACTTAAAATGGACAAGAAACTCTTTAAATAAGCCTGAGTCGCCTGGTAAATGATAGCAAACTGTTCTCACACCAGTAGTAACATGCACTCTCAGAACTCTTCCTGAATTCTTCTTTACAAACTAAGATACAATCTGTGGTTGCTTTTCCTCCGTATACTATTCCTGTTATTAAAGTTAATGTTCTGCATTTTTCCTCTCTGTAGGTATGACTCCCACACGTAAATGTAATGATTCACTGCGTCATTCTACAAAGGTTGAGATGACAGAGTGTCCAATTCCTCCTAAAAGAATGAGAAGAGAAACCACCAGACAAAACAGGTGAGCATGTTCTGAACAGAGAATTGTCACTGAGTAGCTTATCACTCGGTCTTAGCCAAAAGGTGGACAGGCAGTGGTGAGTAGTTTATCCAAGCTCCTGGGCCATCAGACGTTAAAAACTGGGTGTCTTGTACTACCCTGGCTCAGGAGGCTGAGGCAGGAGCATTTCAAGTTTGAGGCCATTGTAGGGCTGAGACTAGATCGCAGTACAAAGGCCCTACATTTCAGCCCAGTACAGTAAGTCCTTGAATTCCGAACCAGTTCCATTCTGGGAGAACGTTCAAAATTCAGATTCATAAATCTGATGAAGTGAGTCCCACAGGTGTTCTCACTTTGTTTCCGTGGTCACCGCTCTGCGCTTCCTAGCAGCCCTCTCCGCATCACTGCAGCTTTCCTCCAGCTTCTGGACTCCCCAGGTTCTAACCGAGCTGCACTGCCCAGGCTATCGTGCTCAAGTAAGCACAGGGCACAGCTGTGACTGTATCTCTGGCTGACATGTGAGCTGCATCCCAGATTTGCTGACGTCTGAGTGTTCGTAACATTCTTGTCTGCAGAAGTTCAGAACTCAGATGTTCTTAAGTCAGAGACTAACCATACCATGAACACACAAACTCCACATACACTTCTGATTTCCCCTTCGAGCCACAATTAGGATGTTAAAACAAGCAAGGCCCCACGCAGTGAGAAGACACAATCATTGCATTCTCCCCAGACAGCAAGTTTTCTAAGTAGCTTTTGTTATATGGAACAAAAAGGGTCAAGATGAGGCCACTGTGTTCCCTCTCATGCAGTGCCACCCTTGTGCTGCAGGACACACTTCTTTTCCTGCTTTTACATGGCCCAAACTCACTCTTCAGAGCCAGTTTCCTTCCCTACCTCTAACAAAACTTCGCTAAAAGAGATGTAATATGTATGTGTACCAGTTCCCCATATACAGTGTGTATACTTACTAAATATTGAAAACATACACTAATAAAAAATTGTTTTTAAATCTTTTTCTACTCTCAGATGTTAAAAAAAAAAAAAAATAGGGCCTGCCAGAGAGCTCAGCAGATTACAACACTTGCTTAGGCAGTCGCAAGGGCCAGGGGCTTGATCCCCTGCGTGCCGTGCTGGCCCTGCCCTGTGGAGCCCTGAGACAGCTATTGAGACTGAGCGTGGTGGCGCGTGCCTATAATCCCAGCACTTGGGAGGCTGAAAAACAGGAGGATCACTACGAGTCTGATCTGTGTAGTGGACCCTATGGGCCCTTTACTAAATACATATAAAATAAAATAGTAAAATATAATTTTACTTTTTTTTTTTTAATTGAGACAAGTTCTTGCTATTTCATTCAGGCTAGCTTTGAACTTTTTTGTAGCCCAGGTTGGCCTTGACCTTGCAGCGATCCTCCTGATCCTTCTACCACCCTCCCAAGTTCCGGGATTGCAGGCATATGCCACCATGCCTGGCTATCGTTTCTCTTCATAGTGACTTTCACTTAAATACATTGCACTTGGCTTCGTAGGGTCAGCAATACAATGACAGGCATGCCTTCGGTAATCCCCCTGTTGGAGAGGCTGAGGCAGGAGAATCTCAAGTTCAATGCAAACATGGCAGATTTAGCAAGACCCCACCTCAAAGCTGGGCGTGATGGCACACAACCACAATCCCAGCACTCTGGAGACTGAGACAGGGATTGCTGAGAGTTCAAGGACAGTCTGAACTGCAAAATGAGACCTTGTCTCCAAAAACAAGACCCTGGCTAAAAATAAAAGGATGAAGGTATGGTCCAGTTAGGGATCTGTGTAGCACTTACGGGGTCTTGAGTCTAATCTTCAATACTGTCAACAAAAAATGTTGATAGAGAAATCTAAATATTTGCATACTAATGTAAATAATATATTTTTTGTTTGCTTGGTATTGGGGATTGAACCCAGGGCCTTAGACTGAGCTGCATCTCCAAGTCTATCTGTAGTTCAGACTGGGCTTGAATTTACAGGGATCCTTCTACCTCAGCCTCCTGAGGGCTAGAGTTAGAAGCGGCGCCACCACACTTACTTAGCTCCCAGCTCTTTTGTTTGTTGGTTTGTTTGTTCATGTATTTGGTCCAGGGACTCAGACTCTTAGTGGCCCTCCAGTCTCAGCTTCCCCAACACTGGGATCTCAGGTGTGCCCCGCTACACCTGGACTGACTCAGAGTGCCCAGAGGCGGGGACAGCATGGCACTGGGGATCAAACCTGGTCTCTGTGCTTGCCTAAGCAGGCGCTTAGTTCCCTGAGCTATCTCACCGGCCCTTCTGTTGTTTTGAGATGGGCTAGATGCTAAATTAGCCAAGTTGAGCTTGAACTTGGCATCCTCCTGTTGATTTTTATGCATGGTAACATATTTACACCAAATAATACAGATTTTAAAAAGGAGTAAGTATGTAATTAGAAATGTGTACTCTACTGGTTGCATGCTATGTGGGGTATGTCCTAAAATACCCTAGAGAAAAAGCAAAGGACATTAAAACAAGATTTGGCAAAACAGTCACTGCAGCTTAAAAGAAAGATGTCCTCCCTGCCCCTCTCTTCTCTGTGGCTGTTCAGCCCCTGTGCCTTGCTGGGCACCCAGGGCTACCTGCCTGAGAACCTGATCTCTGTCTCTCAGCTGCAGCCCAGTATCTGAGAGTCTGAGACCATGGGAGTCGGTGGGGAGACATGGGGCCCTTTTTTCAGTTACCCAGAGAGCCAAACCCTTTTCTGGCCCAGAAAACTCCTCTTCTGGTTGCGGCGGCTCCAGACCTCTGGAGACTGCAGTGTAGCTGCGTGCTGGGCTGGGTTTTAGGTGTGTGCATGCGTGTGTGCTTGTGCAGTTGGAGATGGGACCTGGATCTCGCTTGGCCAGAGGTTGGCCCAGCAGAGTTCACCAGAGTCTGCAGCAGCGTGGAGGGGGTCCAGGCTACTGCGGATTTCCTGCTGCCTAGTAGCCTCGCAGGACAGTGGCTTTCCCTGCTGTGCTGTTCCTGGGCTGGACACCTGTGACTTTGTTCTCTGGGAGGTCAGGGAAGGTGGGAAGAGTGAAAAGCAACTGAGCTGTTACAAGGCTAGACTTCATTATCCCAGTGTCCTGAGTAGCATCACCACACATAAACAGGGTAAAAGTGGGACCAACGAGTCACAGTCCATTTTTTGGCTACCCAAACTGTTGAAAATTGAGGGTGGGAGAAACAGCTGCCTGGGCCAGAGGCCCTATGTGAGTAGAATGGGGTGCAAGGACCGCAGCTGGGGGCTCGCAGGTCACCCAGCACCCATCCTGGGCCTCCTTGGCTGCTGCTGGCTTCAGAGCTGTGGCTCCTGCTGCCCTGTGCCTCCAGTTGCCCTGCCTGGTCAGCTGCACAGCTCACCTGCCCCTGCGGAGGGAGCTGTGCCTGGCAGCTGCAGCCAAAGCCTTGTCATTCTCAAAGGTCCAGCCTGAGGCCACATGTTTCGCTACGTGGCTGTGCTGGGTGCAGCGCTAGGGTCTCGGTTCTGCGTCACCACCCTCTCAGCCCCAGCCCCACTGGCTGGCAGCCCAGAGAGCCTTCCACGCTGCCTTCATGGTGCTGCATCGCTGATTTCTCTGGACTTTCTAAGCACCTTCCTCTCCTGTCACCACACACCTCTCATGCCCTCTTCCTGTGCTGGCCTGGTACTGGGTGGGCCCGAGTGGCTGTCCTCCGGTGTGCAGGACACTGCTCTTGGGCCCAAGTGCTGCTGTGGAGCCCCCCCCTTCCCCTCCATGGGGGTGGAGGGACCCAGACAGGCCATGTGGGGGATCCAGAAGGTGGGGCGTCGTGGGAAAGGAGAGAGAGTACACAGAACCTGTGGGGTCTGAGCCTAGGCCTGGAGTGCCCTGTGCTCTTTACAGGCGTGAAGAGCAGTGCCCAGCCCCAGAGCGCTGCAGGCCGAGCCTTGGGGGCACAGAAACTGGGTTCCAGCCTATGTCCTCTGCCTGTGCACCCTGCTCATGTGGGGCTCAGATACTTGCTTATCTTTATGTTTTGTTTTTTCTGTATTTTAGGGAAGGGTCTACAGAGTGTTCAGAGTCTCACTACTAGATCGGATTTGTAGTGATTCTCCTGTTTACAGCCTCCCAAGAGCTGGGATTACAGGCACGTGCCACCATGCCCAGTCTCAGTTGCTGTCTCAGTGAGCCCTGGGGGCAGGGCCGGCAAGGCACATGCAGCGGAGGGCTGGCATGGCAGGCCTGGGGATCAAGCCCCAGCCCCTGCTCCTCTTGGCACTTTAATCTGCCGAGTTATTTGGCTGGCCTTTCTTTGCTTATCTTTAAACAAAGATAAGCCTGTTGAGATGACTGTTCAGTGTTTTTCTCTTCCCAGCCTCAGCCTGCTTTCTGTAAATGCCCTGAAACTGACAATTTTCACACTTGTAGTGTCAGAACATTTGAAATTGAAGCATCTTTTTTGTTTTACTATTATTAGTGCTTGTTTAAGTAATGCTTACATTCATTGTAGGGATTCAAGTTAAAGTATCCCAGCAGTACTGCAATGCTCATTTGAGAAAAAGAAATATTGGTGTATTTAATCTATAGAATTAGGAACAAAAGTCAAATATATATATATATATATATATATATATATTTTGGGGGATTGTTTTGTTTTGATACAGGGTCTCATCATGTGGTGCAGGCTGGCCTAGAGTGCACAGGCAGTCCTCCTGCCTCAGCCTTCTTAGTGCCGAGATGACAAGTGTGCACTGCCACATCTGGCTATATTTAATCTTTTTTTTTTTAATTTTTATTTATGTATTTATGTGTGTGTGTGTGTGTGTGTGTGTGCGCGCGCGCGGCCAGCTCAGCCCACCAAGGGGCGGGGCTGGCTGGCATGTGGTGCAGGGGGACAGAACCGCGGTCCCTGTGTTTGCTAAGCTTGTTCTAAGTAGGTGCTTCAGACCACTGAGCCATCTCACCAGCCCCTACATTTAATCTTAATAGAAACCACATATCATATTTTGTCAGCTCTAAGAGGTCAGTAATTATACTGAAAACCATTACTGTATGATACATTAAAGAAACTATACCAAGTAACTGTCACAAGATGCATCTTGATTACCTTTGAATAGGCAGCAGTTTAGAAATTGGACCTTCGAAAAGGGCATGGCCAGGTATAGTTACCTGTTGTCCCAGCACTGGGGAGGCTGAGGCAGGAGTATCACTGTTAACATAGTAAGTTTGAAGCCAGCCTGACTACAGAGCAAGGGCTTGTTTCAAAAAAGAAAAAAGAAAAAAAAAAAAAAAAGCATGTAGGTGTGACTAAATGAGAATGCGCCTGTAGGTGCACACTCAGGTGTACACGGTGTTCATTTCTACACTGGTGAGGTTCTGTGTGGTTTTTTAATGTTTCTCTTTTTGCCTGTCATAATTTCTCTTAGTTCTAATTTCGTTCAGAGGAAAGAGGAAGGGAGCAAGCTGTGTGCACTTTGGGTCTGAGGGGTGCCTTGCAGGTCCCTTGTACTCCAGCATACGGGTCCACACGGTGACCGCTGCTCTGGCGTGCACACCTGTGAAGGGGAATTCGGTTAGTTGTGGCTACTGCGAGTCATGCCTGCTGCAGCTGGGCCTGCAAGGACACAGTTTCATTGGATAGTTAGCACCCAGGTATGCTGCAGAGGTTTAGCAAAGGAAGGCTTTGCTTCATAAAACTCATTGCGTTTTTCTTTTCTCTGCCTTGACCAGGGTCACAACTAGGACAAATCTGTGAGGTGACTGTGAGGCCCAGTCACACTGAGAGTGCCTTGCCCTTGCATCTCTTTTTCAGAAGACCGAAGGGCGACTTAGCAAACTGAATACTTCTGGACAGCAGCCAAGGATGCGTTTGGGAGTTCCAGTCCTGTGGACAGGACTGGGAGCAGCTCCCCGAGAAGACTCGGGCTGAGTGGGGCAGCGGCAGCTCCGGGCCTGGCCATCCGGTTCTCGTCTTCAGAGGTGTCCAGAGACGTGCGCGTGGCCGCCATGTGCAAGTGCCACGGCGCCTTGGTCAGCCCTGAAGGAATGCATATGTACTATTTGTCAGTATAATTGTACGTTAGAAACATTTCTTAAACCCTTTTTAGTACTTTTGTGTGAATTTATTTAACGAAGCTGTTTGTTCTTTTGTGTGAGGAAAGTTCTAGAGACTAGATATTTAATGTAAATAGGTGAAATTCAGTGAAGAATTCAAGATAAGAAATGGAAAAAAGCACAGGTGCCTGAGAATGCAAATGGTAAGATACACAGAAGACACTGCATAGTGAAGGAGATTTGTGACAGGTCACAGTTCAGAGACCTACCTGTGTATAATAAAATATACAGCATCATCCATTTTTATAAGTATTGTTTGACTTTATTAATACTAGATTATATAGTCTCGGGCTTAATTCTAAATTACATTATTTTGTAATTTTTTATTACTATTTTTAAGAGATTAAAGAAAATCACATTAATGCAATAAGAATTTGGTAGAAAGTTGTTACAAAAACATTTTCATTGTGTATTCATTAAGGTTCATGTATGTCGGTGCATATGTGTTTGTGTATGGTCGAGACTGTCATTTTGTAAGGAAATCTTTTGGTACAGCCTTGTGTCCCAGGAAATATGTGTTCTTTAGTCCTTTCAGAAAATGCAGTTAGGTTAATAAACAGGATTGTTTTTTCCCTACTGTGAACAGATAAATGTTGGTTTTTTTTTTCTATTTAAAGCTCTACAAAAGATTGATTTTATGATTCATAAACAGGAAGGCATCATCTCTAATCCAGGGCCTCAACACTACCTAAAAACAAACTGTTTTGTAATTTTTTAATTTTTGTTGGACCAGCCAGATAGCTTAGGCAGATACAGGGACCAGGTTTGAGATCCCCAGCCTGTCAAGCTGGCTCCGCCCACGGAGCGCACTGAGACAGTGATTGAGACCAGGTGTGGTGGTGAGCCTGCACTCCCAGTGCTTGAAAGGATTGACTAATAACTAACATTGAGCCTATGTCTATAAATTCATCTGCCTCATAATGGAAAGAAGTAATTCCCTCAACAAAATAAGGCATTAGTATTTATGCCTATTTTTGTGGAGTTTTTCCTCCACCCTTCAAAACTTACCTTGTCAGGTGCAGTGATGTATATCTGTAGTCCTAGCGTTCAGCAGGCTGAGAAGGGAGATCGTTTGAATCCAGGAGTTCCGTACCACCCTAGACAAATTGGCAAGGCCTTGTCCTCACCCCCAGCCCCCCCAATTTTTTTTTTTTAATTGAAAAACATGGCAGGCCAGGCATGGTGGCACACACCTATAATCCCAGCACTTGGGAGGTAGGGGCAGGAATATTCTAGTGAGTTCTAGGCCAGCCTGGGCTATAAAGTGAAACCTTGTCTCAAAAAAAATGTGTGGTGGGCTGGGATGTGGCTTTGTGGTGTATCACTGGCCTGGTATGTAGAAGGCCAGGTCCAGTGCCCAGCACCACGTCACTCCAGAAGGGCAGGAGGAGCCCAAGGTCCAGCCCAGCAGGGACAGCTCGCTGATTTGGTGAAACACTGTTTGAAAGCAGAATAAGGCTGGAGATGTAGCTGAGTGCTCAGCCTCATGGTTCAATTTCCACTACCACCAAAAAGAAAAAAAAGTCACCTTGATAGTTCTTAGGTAATTACACAGAAGTTTTTGTTTGTTTGGTTTTGGTTTTTGTATTTTCACAATTTATTGAATGGTTTTTCTTCCACACATTAAAAACATTGGAGCGGGGAGATGGCTCCGAATAAGCACTTGCCTGGCAAGCGCAGGGGCCAGAGTTCAATCCCAGGTTCCACCAAAAAAAATAAAAGTAAAAAAAGATAAAATAAAAATATTACCCTGTTCTATGTTTGACCAAATACTGATGTCCATGCTAGACCACATAGACTTTTGGTTGGGGAGGGCGTGGGTGTTAGGCCTTGAACTCCCTGTGTGTCTCAAGCTGGCCTTGAACCCACAGTAACCACCCGTCTTACCTCCTGAGTATTGGGGATTATACATGTGCCACTGCACCCAGCATGTATTTTTGGACTTTTTCTTTAATATTAAATAAGAGCAATTAAAAAATAGCTTCCTATGATTCGCTTCTAGACTTACTGTATAAGAATGTAACTGGAAAAAACATGCCTCAACCATCCATCCCTTTTTGTGTGGTGTGACGTGAAGTCCATCACTAGTGACAAACATGATTTTTTTTAATCTTTAAAAACCATTTATGTATTTGTTACAGGGCTCACTACGAAGCTTAGACTCATGATGGTCCTCCTGCCTCAGCCTCCCCAGTGCTAGGATTACAGATGTGTTGCCACCACACCCGGTTTTGGGGCCTGCACAGCATGCCATCCTGGGCATCAAACCTCAGATAACCAAGCTGTCTCCCCAGCCCCTGATATTTTTCTCACATGGAAGAATAATATCCTCCAGGTGTTTGCAGTGATACAGTGTGTATATATAAGTAATATAATGTGCTTTTTGCATTACACTCAGTTTCGCATACACATTTGGAATTGGCTGTAGTAATTAGGTTTACATTTCCTCAGGGTTATAGTTTCTGTATAGGAATTTTTAAATTCTAGGTACCAATATTTGTGACCTATACAGCATTGCAGATTATCTTAAAATTGCTTCTTAGTAATTGTTAAATATTAATGCCAAGCTGGGCATGGTGGCACACAGCTGTAATCCCAGCGCTCTGGGGGCTGAGGCAGGAGGATCACCTGAAGTTTGAGGCCAGCCTCAAACATGGTGAGACCTTGTCTTAAAAAAAAAAAAAGGTTGTTGGGATATTAATGCCAAGAAGGACACTTTTGGCAGCAGAGATGGCTCAGTAGAATAAGCACTTCCCCGGCAAGCGCAAGGGTCTGAGTTCCCTGGTTCCACCAAAAAAAAAGCTTTTTTTGTTGTTTGGTGTGTGTTTGCTGGTGCTTCAGGGTTAGCCCCAGGGCTTTCGGTCTCCAGGAGTGCTGGAATTACAGCTGTGCGTCCCCACAGCACCTGTGTTCCGAACTGGTTTTATACTTTCAACTCCGTGATTTAGTTACTTATATAGATGGGATTAAGTCCATCAAATTTTTAGTAAAGTTCTCATGGTAACTTGTTAGTAAAACAGTTGACTGTCTCTCTTTTTTTTTTTAAATACTGCTACTGGTGAAAAATACGCATATCAGTAGAGAATAAGACAAGTACGTGATAATCTCCATAGATGCAGAAAGGAAGTTTAACAAAATGCACTCCCTTTCATTGTTTTTTGTTTTGTTTGTGGAACAGGGGATTGAACTCAGGCCCTTGCACTTGCCAGGGAGGCATTTATTCCACTGAGCCATCTCCCTAGCCCTTTTTTATTTTTTTTTCCTCCCTTTCATTGTAACACCAATGAGTGATAAGATGACACTTTCTGACCCTGTGAAGGGCGCCTGTGGAAACCACTTGCTGGGCTCTTACTGGTAAGGGTTGTCCTTTCCCATATGGACGACTGCTGCAGCATTTCTATATGGCATCATTACAGGAAGTAGTTCCTTCCAGGGCAATTGGGGAAAAAGAGGGCCGGAGAGATGGCTTAGTGGATTAAGTGCTTCCCTGAGAAGCGTAAGGGTCTGAGTTCAAGCCACAGTTCCACCCAAAAAAAAAAGAAAAAGACAACCCAACTAGAGAGCATGGGGCCATTTCTGCTTTCATTGATGTGATCGTAGGCATAGAAAACCCTAAGCCAGCCACCAGTAAAACTTAGAATTAACAAAAGATAGCAGGATACAGGATAAATACACAAAAATCAGTTGCATTTCTGTTTGATTCTGGTGAAAATCTAAAGTGAATTTAATCACATCAAGAGAAATAAAATAGGAATAAGTTTAGCAAAAGAACTGCAAAAAAGTTATACTATGAGAACCAACACTTGTGATGGATGTTAAAGACTAAATGAACAAATACCTTACGATCGTGAGTGGGAAGAATTGCTATTGGGATGGCAGCAACCCACGCTCCCCTGCAGGCCCAAATGCAGCGTTAGCAGAGCCCGGACTCGGATGTGGTAGTGGGCTGGGCCTGCACATCTATGAGGCCCAATGAGCAGAAGAATGCCAGGGCGCTGCGCAGGAGAACTCCCATCCCGGCCCAGGGCTGGCGCACACAGAGGCCCGTAAATGCCAAGAATCCCCATCAGAGCGTGAACGTGGGCCAATGGTGCAAGACCTGGGGGAAGAGCAGGCCTGGACAAGTGGTGCTGGAACACCAAGAGACTGTGTGGAGAGTTCAGCTGGGTCCTTACACTGTGTGCAAAAAATAGATCAAAGACAAATTTAAGAACACAAACTAAAATCTACAAGAAAGCAAGAGTAACTTGATGGCTTTGGGTGTGACACAGGACTCCTCAACAAGATACTAGAGGGCTGAACAACAGAGAATGGATAGGTAAGTAGGACCTCCATTAGGATGGTCACGTGTTTTGAGTCAATGAAGGGTAACCAGCATAATGATATTAAAATATTTGCAAGTCAAAGGCCAGGGAGATAACTCAGCAGGATAAGCGCCTGCCTGGCGAGCACAAGGTCCTGAGTTGAATCCCTGGTAACACATAACACACACAAACACACACAGAGCCACAGCAAGATGCACCTTCCTATCCGCTGGATGTCAATCACAAGTGCTGGCTGGAACGTGCCAGGCCATCGCGGCACTGGTAGGAATGCCATACAGTGTGGTCATTCTGGAGCACAATCTGGCAGTTTCTAAAATAATTACACACATGACCCAGCAACGCAGTTTCTGGGCCTATTCCTGAGATAAGCTGAAATATTTGTCCTCCCAGAAATGTGGGTGTGTTCATAGAACCGCTACTCACAGTAGCCCAGAAGTGCAAACAACCCGTGGGTTCATCGGTGTGCAGATAAGTAGGATGCTACTTAGTCATAAAAACATGTTACAAATATGGATGAACCTTGGACAAAATCATACTGAGTCAAAGAAACCAGTAACAAAGGACTACACGTGATCTACTCTAAAAATTTAGGGAAATCTATCAGAAGGCAAAGCTGGGCATGGTGGAGCAAGTCTGAAGTCCCAACACTGAGAAGCTGAGGCAGGAGGGTTGCAAAAGTTTGACCCCAGCCTGGACAGCTTAGTGCCTTAGCAGACTGTCTCAAAATGAAAGTGCCAGGCGAGGTGTGGAGGATTGTGAGTGCGAGACCAGCCTGGGCTACAAAGTGAGCTCGAGGCCAGTCTGAGCTGCATAGCGAGACCCTGAAGCAAAAAGAAAAAGAAAAATGGATGTCGCTCAGGCCACAAGCCTTCAGTTCCACCTCCAGGACTGCAAAACACAAGAAAGGCTGCTTAGCATTGGGAAAAGAGTTCAGAGTGTGACAGCCAAAGAACGCAGCATTATGGGTGAAATTCTGTCCTCCCCCAGAACATGCTCTACTGAAACTCTCTTTCAGTACCTCAAATTGAGATGTCTGGAAAAGGAGCACTGGCAGAGGTAATCAAGTTAAAATGAGGGGCTGGGGATGCAGCTCAGCACCTGCACGACATTGCACAAGGTCCCGAGTTTGATTCCTGGTACCAAAAAAGTAAAATGAAGACATCTGGTGGGTTCTGGCCCTGTATGATAGAGTGTGATCCAAGGACATCAGCACAGACCCAGAAGACCAGTGTGCAGCCCATGTGGGGAGCACACAGCTCCTCCGGGAGAGGCGTCTCCCATGCTCCAGGGCCAGTGTCTTTCTGCATCCTTTATGGGGGCCACTCCAGAAGCCAACCCAGTGGTGACAGTTTCAGGTGAAGGGCTGCTACTTGGCTGAACATGGTCACTGCCTAAACCCTAGTGCTCAGGAGGCGGAGCCAGGAGGGACTGCTGTGAGTGCAAGGACAAGGAGAATTATAGGGTGAGAACAAGTGGTGGCTGCAGCTGGAATCTCAGCTACACAGGAGGCTGAGGCGGGAGGATGGTGAGTTTGAGTCATGTTAACGAGCTTGGTAAGACCTAGCCTCAAAAGAAAAAATTACATTCACTCAGGGCTAATTAGGGTTATAATCTGGGAAAACACTGATTTCGGCTAAATAAATAAGTGGCTGGGGAGATAGTTCAAAGGCATAAGCACCTGCCTGGCAAGTGCCAGGTCCCGAGTTCAATCCCTGGCCCTGCAGGCTGTGCCAGCCCCAGAACCCCGGGCATACCTTGATGGCCCCTGAACCTGGCACGGTGGCACATTCCTGTAGTCCCAGTGCTCCAGAGGCTGAGAAAGGAGGATCAATACGAATTCTGGAACAAGTTGGGGGCTACAAAAAGTGAGCACATGGCCAGCTCAAACTGCATAGCAAGACCCTGTCTCAAGAATAAATAAGGGGCTGGAGAGATGGCTCAGTGGTCTAAAGCACCTACTTGAAACAAGTTTGGCAAAGCACAGGGACCGC